>NC_134220.1:21221041-21524071 GCF_965140235.1 Caretta caretta | reverse complement strand
ACATAAACCGCATGGAGCATTCTTAATAAAGATGCAATTGTTCAACCTAGTCCCAATTAACAGTTAATTGTTTTCTTATGGTGAATGAATTAAAATATGTCAAAAATTATAAGAATATTAGGATGGGATTTTTAAAGGCACTTAAGGGAGTTAGAAGCCCAAGTTCCATTGAAATTAGTCCCTCAGACTCTTTTAAAAACCTTAGCCTTTGTCTACAATTGTGTTTATTTTTCCGTCAGTTAAAACAGTATAGCCAGTGGCGAGCTGGAGCCGGTTCGCACAGGTTCGCTAGAACCAGTTGTTAAATTTAGAAGCCACGAGGGACAATTGGTTCTAAAAGAGCTTCTAAATTTAAATCGCCAAAAGTGGCGCCTTAGGCGCCGACTCCATGGGTGCTCCAGCCCTGGAGCACCCAAGGGAAAAATTTGGTGGGTGCAGAGCACCCACTGGCAGCTCCCCCCCCACCCCCAGCTCACCGCCGCTCCGCCTCCACCTCCTCCCCTGAATACACCGCCCCGCCCTGCTTCTCCGCCCTTTCAGGCTTCCCGCGAATCAGCTGTTCACGCGGGAAGCCGGGGCCAGCTGAGAAGCAGGCCGCGGCTTCCTTTTCAGGCCCAGGGAGGTGGAGGTGAGCTGGGGAGGGGGGGCGCAAGGGCCACCTGCACCGTAGCACGTAACCCACAGGGGAAGGGGAGGGGGCACGCAAGGGAACCGCTCTTCGTCCCAGCTCACCTCCGCCACTCTCAGCCTGAGTGTGAAGCTGCCGCCTGCTTCTCAGCCCTCCCAGGCTTCCCGCCGAACAGCTGATTCGCGGGAAGCGGGGGCGGAGAAGCAGAGCAGGGCAGCGCGTTCAGGGGCGGAGCGGCGGTGAGCTGGGGCTGGGCGCGGGGTGGGGAGCTGCCGGTGGGTGCTCTGCACCCACCAAGTTTTCCCCGTGGGTGCTCGAGCCCCAGAGCACACAGGGAGTCGGCGCCTAAGGGGCCACTTTTGATGTGATCAGTGGGGGGAGCAGCCGCTCCCCCTGCTCCCCCCCAGCTACGCTCTCCCACCCCTAGGAGCCAGAGGGACCTGCCGGATGCTTCCTGGGAGTTGCCCCAGGTAAGCACCGCTGGGACTCCCCACCTTGTCCCCCAGCAGGTCCCTCTGGCTCTTAGGGGTGGGGTGGGCACCCACTATGGTGGCTCACGAGACCCTCCTGTCCAGTTCTGGGGGCAGACAGGGGACAGGGTTCCTGGGGGGGAGGCGTCAAGGAACACGGGGGAGAGGGGGTTGGATGGGGCAGGAGTCCAGGGGGGCGGGGGTGGGCAACGATCCCCTCGTGGGGTGAGGAGGGAACCCGTTGTTAAGATTTTGGCAGCTCATCACTGAGTATAGCTAATAGAATTTGTTTTAAGAGTTCATGTCAGACTTCCTTCACTTGAAAATACCACTCTCATTTTTGTTTCCTAGTACTTCAATAGTAGGAATAAACTGCAGATATTACTGTTAACTGCAGCTGTGTATAACACTCCAGTGCTGAATTTATTGTTATAGTTGGGAACAATGGAGGTTAAAAAGGTTATTACTTTCTTGATATAGAGGGCCTTATTTCTGACAGTATTATTTTCCTTTTATGACTACATTCCATACTGTATTTATCATGTTACAGAAAGACACACACAGAGACATTCAAATCCTGCTTGCCATATTGAAACGAGTAGTCCCACTGAAGATCTGGGGATTATGCAGGGATTTGCCCTATATAAGCAGAAGGTTTTTTAAATGTGTTGCTAATTATTTATATGCCTCATTATATCCTTGCTGAGCTGAGCACGACTCACCTCACTTGTCCACCCACAGCCTATCAGGTAAAGATAAATTGGATTGTTCAAACATTTCTAAAGCTATGAGTTTTAAAAAAAAAATCCACAGTACTAAAACGTAACCAGTTTGGGATGAATGTATCACGCAGGACAGAGAATGTACCTCACAAACTAATCTTCAAAGACCAGTTCCACAGAAATTGAATTGTTGTCCACAAAAATCCAGAAGATCTCCAACAAGAACACATATTAAAGAAAACTGAAATGGAAGAATGTTTTATCCTATTTAATCAAGTAAAGAGATTAAGAAAAAAACAGCTATTTTATGGAGCATTCTGTGTGAGACAAAGAGAAAGAGAAGGTAAGAAATGATGAATTGACTGGTCATTTGACATTCTAGGGACAGATTTTTTTGTCTTAGGACACAAGGAAAATATAACTATTGTTATGGCAACACGGTTCATAAATAGGTGATAAATAGGAGTGGATGAGCCATTACAGGTGTCATTATTCCCATGAATAATTTAGTTAGCTTTTCTTGTGCACTAATTAATTGTCAGTTAAGAGACTGTTTGTTTATGAAGAATCACTAGTTCTCTTATTGTGGCACCTAGAAGCCCAAACTGAGGTCAGGGCCCCAGTGTGCAAGGTGCTGTTCATGCTCATCATGAGACAGCCCTTGCCCCAAAGCGCTGACAATCTAAAGAGACAAGGCAAAGGGTAGGAGAAAGTTACAGATAGGGAACTGAAGCAGAGATATTAGTGACCTGCCCAGGGTGAAACAGGGAGTTTGTGACAGAGGCAGGAAATATGGGTTCAACTCCTATATTCTGGTCCAGAAGATCATCTTTCCTCTCAGTTGGAGTGCTTTCATTAGTGTAGCTATAGTGGGCTTCAAAATGGCAGAGAAGGAAAAGAGGAGACAACTGGAGTTAAAAAAAGGAGAGGAGTGGCTGAGCTCAGCCACAACAACAGTCAGCTGTTTCTGCAACACTAGGTTCTGCCCTCACGTATGGGTCTTATCACGATATGATCTTGACAACTCATGGTGAATAGCCCCTACCCTTGAAGGCCCCCAAATCTTAAAGAAAAATTGCAAATAAGGGCTTACTCTTACTTACTTTATTCAAGTGAGCATTCCCACTGGCATCACATGAATAAAACTATCAGGATTTGGCCATTAATCCTATAGGGCGTAATATTCTTGGCTGAAATCAATAGTTACCGATGGCCACAGGCAGCTCAGTTTTTAAAACTGGGTTTTTTTCCTCCCTGTTTACATCAGATGGAGCATCACATGTTACTCTGAATTATTTTTTTGGCATCAGGAATATATTAACCAGACCAGCATTAGAAAGATAGGATGCCCGCTTATCCATGACAGTAAAGAAAAAAAAAAAAAGAGGGGAAAAAAGAGGATGTTTTTATTAGAAAAAGTGTTTCTAGATCAACTATCTTTTTAAAACTCCTGAACACTGAAATAACTATGTTTTAGGGGATGGAGAAAAGGTCAGCCTGCTTTCAAGCTAATTAGTTCAATACAGTGAATCAGTCTATTTTTCCTTATACCAGATATTTCTGAATGGCTTGAGGTTTTAGATACCTTTTATGGCCTTTGCGCAGTCACATTCAAGAATGTAACAAGCTCATTGAACTTTAGGAGAAGGGAACAAGCTTTGCTTCCCCCCTTCTCCTTAAACTAAATACAGTTCTACTTTTGATGGAACTTTCTCTTGAGGACTTGTTGATAGGAAAGTTCTTTATCCTACCAGTACTATGTTAATCAAGTCAAGTCAGATTTCCATGTTTGCAAAGAGAATAATTATTTCCAGAGCAACACCACCAGAAACGAAAGATTATGCAAGTAAATTCATTTGTGGAAACAAAGAATAAAATGACAGCATTGCCAAGGGAAATAAGGCTGTCAAAAAAGCCCAAACACTATTCACAAAGACACACAAAAATGACAAAAAGGTGAATGCCTATATGGCAAGCCATTATATTACAGAGGTATGTATCAAAAGCCAAATGCTGCTCTAATCCATAAACATTATTGTTTCCTTCCTGCAAAGAACTATATATATGTGCTGCAGGGGGAACAGGGAAGAAAACTCCTCTTAATAAGTTTCTTTTTAGGGCAGTCTATCGACAATGAAATATTAAATGTCACTTCTGAAGCCTGCTTTCTTTGCGCTAATGCATTAACATTCAACCCCATAGTTGGCCGTCCTAAATCAGAAGCGTCTCTGAATTGCAAACCAAACTCTCAGTATTTATATATTTTTTTAATTATGTTTACATTTTTCTTTCAGCTGAGCTTTTGCCTAACATGCTGAACATCAAGCATTGCCATCCTTGCAAAAAATAAAACAAAGTAAATGCTTGGAATGCATAATACATATTGTTTTTCCCTTTATGTAGAGACAGGAAGACTTAAAACAAAGAATAGTATGTACTAGAGAGAACACTATGGATTGGGAAAGACAAAAGCAATTACAATTTTTTGATATACAAGCATAACCCGGCAAACTGATGCTGCTTGAGTAGCTCTTCTGATACATTGTTGTTACAGGTGGAAAATGGCATTATGCCTGCATTAGGGCCCTTTTAACAGCCTCAATTCCAAACTTAGAGCACTTTAATTTACAATCAGGGAGCTACAAGTCATTTACTAGCAGCTGTAGCCAGAGGCAAATGATACTGTTGCTTAGTAACTAACAGGTAACTAGTGCAAACCCCAGTTATATTTACGTACAGAGCAAGCTAATGATAGAATATGAAGGAGATGTATGTTTATGGAAATAGATTCCATCTAGTTGTTTATTAAGATACTGTGGGATTTTTCTTGTAATGAAACATTTGTTTAAATAAAATGCACCAGGAAGGAGAATTGAGTTAATGTTTTCTGACCTTCAGTACACATGATTAAATGAACCATTGCAGATGTAGCTTTTTCAGTTCATTAAAAAAATGAATGGGTGTGAAAACTGTGTTATCCCCAAGCAGCTAATGTCATTCTGAGAGGCCAGATTGACAAACCTGGAGACAAAAGTTCATTGTTTATCCATAGGGCTGCTACCTCCCAGCTAACAGCTGTTTAAGTTTTCTTTACTCCCCCACAAACATCCCTAAGCCAACCATCTTTCAGAGTAAAACGGGTCATTCAGTCTTCACCTACATTCATCCCTCGGTTTCTTGGCTGAGACTTCAAACAGTGGTGTCAATTAGCACTGCCTGTGAAGGAGGGTTTTATGAAATCGAAACCTGTACTGGAGTAGAAATAGTAACACAAATAATAAGCACTATGCCCCATTATCAATCCCATGAGCCATCCAGTCACTCAGGGTTCTTCTTCATTAAGAATACACACTTTGGGCACAATTCCTGTACTGACTGAAATTAATGAGAGTTTTGACATTGATTTCAATGCTATCCGAATCTGGCCCCATACGTTAGCTATGATAACTCTATTAACAATTATCTATGTTCTCAAATGCGTTCTATTAAACAGAGCTCACATAACACAGGCTTTACTTTTCACCTGAATAGGGACATTTTTAGTCAAAAACGAATATTCAGTTCACCTCACAGCTGTATAGTTATTCTTTTCATAGAGATGTAAAGCAGGCATTAATAGTAGTTCAAAACATCACATTTATAAACTTTTCTCCCATCATATTAAACATAAATACTTCAGATGGAATAAAACTTCAGCCCTTCAAATGGATAAATTCCCCACCAAAATTAGAATCTCAAGCTTCAGAAATCAAGCTTTTAAGCAAAGTGTCAGAGTTATGCCTTCACTTGCTGTTCCATGAGATATAATGTCAGGAGAATAAGAAGACCAGGCTAAAAAAAGTCTCATTTATTCTTATCTACAGAGGGCTTTATTTTTAGGAATTTTCTTTCAAATTAGTTAGTTAACAATTGCCAAGTGCTTTGAAGATCAAAAGCTGTGTAAGTGCTGAGTATTATCTGGAAACCAAAAAATGCATACCAAATAACTAACATACATGCTACTCACAGCACTAACAATCACAGTATCTTAGAGTTCAACAGCAGCTTTCAATCCCAAAGGATCTGAAAGGGCTTAAACTATGGCCAGAGCCTGCAAACAGATCTATATGTGTGGATCCTTAGCCCTTCTCAGTGTCCCATTTGCTTAAGTAGGACTCTGTGCAGTTCTATTTGCAGAACTGAATCTTGACTAAATACAGGAACCATTTTAACTAACCACCATTGAAATGCAGCTAAATGTGGTGTGGAATACAAAAGTTGTTTAGCAGGTGTGCACCATCACTATATAGCAGCTTTCTTAAAATTCAACAGAAAATAACTTTGTAGGGTGGATATCTGTCTGTCTAGCCTATAAAATTTTGAGAGAGACTTCCACAAAATTAAAAAACCTATAGATTTGTACTATTCATTAACAAATTCTAAAGGAGATTAAAGTAATTTCTATAGAGCCCTATTTAATTCCTGTAAGACATTACTGGTTGAATCTCTCAAATTTCACTCTTGCAAAAAATATTACTGGATTGTTAATAACAATCAGTGCTTAGGAACTGCATTATGCCTCATTCAAAAGACAGTACTTCCTACAGTGACCTGTATACAATGTTTCTCTTTCAACAATGAGACTCTCTAATGCTTGTACATTACTTCAATGTATATTTATCCTGTTCCTTTTAAGGCCTTAAGTTTACTTACTGAAGGACAAACAAGGAAGGTAAAACATTTACATATCTTCAGGCATACTAATAAATATGACATATGAGCAACAAATTACACACCTGGCTCTCTTTTCCAGGACACACACACACACGCGCGCGCGCTTCCCCCCCACCCCACCCACAAAGCCAGACATAACTTACGCACTACTATAAGGTATCCAAGAAGCATCACTACAGTCCACCTTTGCCAGCCTACCAATTTGTTAAATATACCAAAACCAAGGACCTAACACAGGACTAATAAAATTATCTTTATCACTGGAGAGCTCAAAATGACGGATGCCAAAGTTTAGGACTTTATGAGATCAAGTGAGCACATACAGTTTTCAAATTTTGTTTTGCAAATGCAATTAAAAATGTGCAATTGATTTAGTACTGGAGAGTAATGACATCCCAGTTCATTTGAAATTAATATACCTCGATAAAATGACATTAAGCTGAGACATTAAGTCCTGAGGTACAGATCTAAATTAAGGGTCAGGAACCTGCTTTGCCAGGTTTCAGATTACTTTGAACACAGACAGCGTAACTGGCCTAAACTACTACATTCTTAAACTAGTACATCTGAGTACATAACCTTTGAGACTCTGGGCTAGATAAAGACAGGCCCAGGGACAGAACTCAAATTCAAGTCAAGCCCAAATCAGAATATGGACCCAATCCTGGAAGACACTAAATGTCTCGAGAAAGGTGCTGAGCATTTGCAACTTCCCTTTGTGTCAACACGAATTATGAAATAGTTTAAATAGTTTCATCATGGCGTAACCCACCTATGATAACTTTTAAGTAGGTACCTATACCAGCATTTTTCAGTATATGTACATGCACTAAAGGCCATCTCCATTCACTAACATTTTAACTTGTAGTATGTTCTTTAAAGTGTCTCATGAGGTTTAGAGTACAACTTGGCTCAGGTTTTAGTGAAAGATAAACCTCCACTTGACGATAGATTTTTTTCAGGTCCTTTGGGTTCTCAGTTAACAAAGTTTTCACTGTTCCTTTATATTAATCAATTACTTGTTTTTGCTCTTTTCTAAATAACTCATTATAATCATACAATAAAGGCAGCATCAAGAGAAAGGAAAGACCACAAAACAGACCCAAACGTAGCCATATATTTTATTACAGAATATGACAGCTTTCAGAGTAGCAGCCGTGTTAGTCTGTATTCGCAAAAAGAAAAGGAGTACTTGTGGCACCTTAGAGACTAACCAATTTATTTGAGCATGAGCTTTCGTGATGCATCCGATGAAGTGAGCTGTAGCTCACGAAAGCTTATGCTCAAATAAATTGGTTAGTCTCTAAAGTGCCACAAGTACTCCTTTTCTTATTACAGAATCTATTGAATCTAACTGGTCGCTATTTCTTCTCCATGTGGCAGAAAACAGAAAAATGATATTAAACTCTTCCATGCACCTTCCAATCCTGCATTTACAATGAGACTGTAAAAGCTAACATACACAACATGCATTCACAGTTTATTTATTAAAAGGCATTTCTTAGCACCAATCAGATAATATACAGCAGACTCACAACAGAAGAAACTAAATTTAAAATAATAGCTATTGCTGATAAGGAAGGGTACACGATTTAGAAAGGTGGGCAGGAAAACAGGTCCATAATTGCAATTAACACTCCATGATACTATAGTGGTGGCCCTCAGAAGCTTATCTTGGGCAAAATTGAAAAATATAAGGTTAACTCCAGATTTTCAAAACCAACTTCTATTTCCCTATACACATGCCTATAGGAAATACCATAAATACAGCTGAAAGTGGGGTTATTTAACTGTAAATACTTATTTAAGCCCCCAACCTACGCTCTTATCCATGCCAATGGAAGAGTCCACCCACTCACATCCAATTGTAGGACCATGGGCCTTAATTATCTCAGGCAATTGGCAAGTTTTAAAAGGCCATCACTGTACACGATAAGTCCAATTCCCTATACACAGCTGCATTCTCTACTGAAAACTGACCCTGAACAATTTAAGATAAGTCAGCTAGTTCAATTTGGTTTTAGGCTGCAGTATGATTTTGCTACTTAAATGGTATTTCTCCTCTGAAATACCAAGCCAAAAAATGTGTTTACCACTTTTTACAGCACAAGCAGAAATAACCCCTTGTGCAGTGAGAAGCAAAAGTTGATACACAGCTATTACTTATATACATCAAATTTCAATGCTGCATTTGCAGATCTGAACAGTCAACTTTAAAAAGTCAGCAAATTCTGATTTTAGAGCAATTGGTTGAATGAATCATTTATTTGTTTTCAAACTAACTTGAAAACCTGTCACTCTCCCTGCTTCTAGAAGAATTCAGAGCATCTCCAACCCCACCAGACCTTCTTGGAATGACAAGATACTACCCCTCAGACCTCTCAAAAAAAGTCTTTGACAACTGTTCTCTTTTCCTAGAGCTACTATATTCTGAAAACAACCTCTTCTAAAATATTCTACTGATGGCACATTTTGTAATTTGTAGAGAGCGAGAATGCCACACACATATATATGAATCCAACTTCTGCTCTGAATTATAACCAGACAATCCAACTGATATCTATGGGCCAGATTTTCAGCTGGTATAAATCGGCAGAGCGTGGAGCTACGCTGAACTACACCAGCTGAGATTCTGGCCCTATGACTTTGTGCCCAAGACAATGCATCACAACTTTGTTTATCAACAATAAATTCTCCTTCCATATTTATACATATGGTTCATCTGGTTCTTGCTATTATTTTTTTCAGATGTTACTACTGGATTACAGTTTTGTAATACTCTATTTTAAAACTTTGATACCAATGTAAAGTATCTGAACATTTAAAAGCATAACAAAAGTAATAAAGCAGGCTGAGTTTAGTTCACTGCAACCTTTGGAATTAAAGAATCTTTGGATTGCAAAAATCACACTTGTGTCTAAATTCACCATTCAGCTAAAGTAATAAAAAAAGAACAACCAGAGAGGACTTACTAAAAATCTCCAATGATGATTCCCTTGAGTTAGTGTTGTGACATTAGATTGAAAAATCTGGGTTTTCTCCTCTAAAAATCGGATCTGATCTAATGTTTTCTGTGGCACTGCAGGTTGCAAATATGGTAGCTCATTTCTAAACTGTAGGGAAACAAAAACCAAAAACAGGTAAATCCTTACATTTGTTTAAACCACACCTAGCAGCATGCATCTTTTCCACAATATAATGTGATTTACATCAGTGGTTCTCAACCTTTCCAGACTATTGTACCCCTTTCAAGAGTTGGATTTGTCTTGAGTACCCCCAAGTTTCACCTCACTTAAAAACTACTTGCTTACAAAATCAGACATAAAAAATACAAGTGTCACAGTACACTATTACTGAAAAATTGCTTTCTTTCTCATTTTCTCTGTATGAAATTTTAGTTTGTAGTGACTTCACTAGTACTTTTTATGTAGCCTGTTGTAAAGCTACAAATATCTAGATGAGTTTATGTACCCCTGGAAGACCTCTGCGTACTCCCAGGGGTACATATACCCCCAGTTGAGAACCACTGATTTACATGATCTTTTTAATAGAATGTCTCTCCATACGTGGTTTGCAAGTGATGGTTAATAAAAATATCCTACACATTAAAAGCCAAACTAAATTAATAAGTCTTCAAGAATCCTCTGAAGCATACCTCATCATATATAACGGTGGAGATGTGAAAATAAAATGTGCATTGCTTTCATGCACCACTTCAACTCAGTTTCCCCCATTCCTGTAGAAACTAATTTACCAAAGGCTGTTGTTTAGTTCTTACACCATATGCTGGCCTGTAGCAGAGGGGTGAATTTCTCTGGGTGCTCAGTTTTGGGGGTTTGATTAGATACAAACTCTAGTATAATGCTTACTATTGTACTTTTCTAAGCATCTTCCTTTCTTGCCAACAATCAAAATATCATTTATTGAGCTTAAAGATGCCTTATAGATGCCTTTTAAGATTTATTGAGCTTAAAGAAATTTAATGCTTAGGGGCAATCCAGAGTTGTTGAAGTCAAAGGAAAGACTCCCATTGACTTCAGTAAGCTTTGGGTAAAGGGTGAAGTGCACAACCTGTAGTCTTGGGCAAAACTTCAGAACAAAAGGGAACTTTGTCTGACTAAAGTCAGCAGGGATCAAGTCAAGGAATTTTAATGACAACTAAAGACATATTTTCTGTGACTTCATCAGAAGGGAAAGTGAGAGGAAACAGGTAATTTATAATGCTGTATCATGGACTGTATCACATTTTAAATGAATCACTGTTTGTTATAAACTTCACTATGGAATGTGGTTCATTTACTCTTACCACTTCCAATCGACATACCTGGCCTGTCAAAAGGCTTAGGCTTTGTCTACACTAGCACTTATGTCAGCTAAACTTTTGTCGGTTGGGGGGGGGTTTCCCCACACCCGACCGACATAAGTTTCACGGACAAAAGCACCAGTGTGGACAGCGCTATGTCGACAGGAGAGCATCTCCCACCTACATAGCTACTGCTGCTATTTGGGGGTGGTTTAATTATGCCCACAGGAGAGCTCTCTCCTGCCAGCATGGAGCAGCTGTACAGGAGACCTTCCAGCAACACAGCTGCAGCAGTACAGCTGTGCCATGGTAAGGTCCGTAGGGTAGACATAGTCTTAGTCAATCAGGGCCTGTGTATTCTATAAGATACATATATGGAGAGTATATACTTAATGCACAGCAACAACTATATGGGTTTGAACCAACTCCCACTGAAGTCAATGTGAGTTATTCCACTGACTTCTACTAGAATTGCATCAGGCCCTAAGTTAGGTTAAAGAGGGAGAATGGAGGAAGGGGACGGGAGAAGAGTCCCTAATTACAAGGGCCACAGAGAAATCCTTAAGCCAGGTGAAGGAGTAAAAGAAATGTCAATGTAAGGGCAGGATGGCAACAAACTTAATTTGTGCAGGAAAGAAACCCAAATATCAGAAGGACTAATTCCCCTCGAAGGCCTCAATTTGGCAAGGCACTTAAACATATGTATAACTTTAAGATTGGGAGTAGTCCCATTGGCTGAATCAGGACCGCAGCTGGTAGATTCATATGCCTATTCACAAGCCAGCCCAAATGAGTTAAAACAAGTGTAACACATTACCAGTCATGTAATTGTGGAATGGTAATTGTGTACCAGTGAATGTGTCTATAGTGGAGTACTAGGTATATATTGTAATTAACAGAGTAGGTTGCAATTAAAGAAATACTATGATTTAGTGAGTTTTAGTTTCTCATTGCTATGGATTAAACACAACATATAAAAAAGTACACAAAGCCATGCATGTGTCGCTACATCTGAGTGTTATTTTTTGTCATGAACCCAGATGGCAAATTTTCTGGAGCAAAGGCTGTCTTTTCTACTATATTTGTACAGGGCCTAGCACAAAGGGGCCCTGATCCAGGATTGGGGTCCCTAAGCAGTACTGTAGTATAAATAAGAATACATTTTAAATAGACAGAGTGTGTACATACCAGCAAAGAGTATACACACACATTTCAAAATACACTTTCAATATTTAATTAATCCCCACTTATCTTGAATAAGCACTACTCTTGTAGCAGTAAACTAATTATCTTCCTCTCAGGGACATTATGGTTTTAAATCATTTAAATATTTCACAGATCTCCATTCACTGAATCCATTGTTATCACATGAATCTCGCTGTAACTAAATAAAAAGCCTCACTAATCTGAAGACCTGAGCAGGCTGGCTAACCTTTTCATCTCTGGCATTTCAGTAAACTTTATACTGGTGCACTTTGTCAACTGGAAACATACCAAAGGTTGATTAAATTACTTTTTCATCAGTTATAAGACTCTATGAGCTCAGACCAATCTTAGACATGATCTTATCCTACTGAACTCATTGGGTGTTTTGCAGTTGATTTTCATAGGAAAAAGAGCAGACCCTATGTCTTATCAGCTTTTCATAAACTGAACATTTGAACCACAAACTCACCCCCAGTCCATCTACTGGCATTTTTCAGGCCAATTTAACTAGGCATGTGGATTTTAAAGCACTTTGAAAAATTAGCTTTAAAATGGAAACTGTGTTTCAGCCCTACCTTCGGTGTGTCTGAGCAACACCCCCTAATATTTGCACATAAGTCACATTCCAAAATGAAGAAATATAGAGTAAAAGTTTGCTAATTAAATATGTTATACATTTATGTGATCATGTTATGTTCTTCTAAACTACTCATGTCATCAGATGGCAAAAAGGGGGTTGATTTATTCTTTGTTGTGATTTTTATAGTATCCAAAATCATGCTAAGTACCTGCCCCACCTATCATCTCTTCTACACTAGTGAGATATCAGCTCCTGCCTCCTCTCTGCCAAGAGTGCCAGCCTTCATCACCTTTTTGTTACATTTTCAAATAAGCACCTTCACACTTTCTCCCATGCTTCCCCTTATGCTTGGCAAGAGCTCCCCATAAACATCATTACCCTCCTTTACACTCTAGTCTACCATAATGCCTTCAGGGTATTTGACAATGGTTAAGCAGCTGGTATGCCGAGAATGCTGCTTTTCTTGCTGACCAGTATTGCTCCCACTGTTTCCTTGTACTCCCTGTCTGTCTGTTGTATCCATCTGTTGTCTTATGTTACATTGTAAGCTCCTTGGGGCAGGTGCTGTCTTTTTGTTATGTGCATGAAGCATAACAGGGTCCTGGTCTACGATTGAGGTCCACAGGTGCTACTGCAATACACATAATAAGTCATGACGATGATGATAATAACAATAGTATTAAACAGCATAGAACAGTAGATATCTGGAAGACAGCATTATTAGCTTCAATTGCTGATAAGTATAAGTGAGTAGTTCTATCAAAGCTTTTAAGGCATCTTTTTCACCAAAGCTGAGTTTTATAGATATCTTTTGACTGAGGCCCCTTTTGTCACACAAAACCTGCAGACCACATGAACAACCTGTTACCTGCAAAGCGGTCAACATAAGAGCCTATTAAATCTTTATGAGACAAGAGCAACAGGCATTCTTAATACCACACAATATAGCTCTAAAAGGAACCAAACAAACAAAAGAATCACACAAGGCTCCAGTGGCACAAAACCAATTCTAATAAATATGAAAACTTGGGGACATACTGAGGTTTATTATTAGCATAGAATAGTATACACAGCCGATCCACGTACATACATCCAAATCATTAGCAACAAACATTCAGCTTGCTGGTGCCTTTAAATGTCTGTACTTACACAACGTGCGATTCCTTCTTCAGTGCCAACTCAATTTTGATGACACCACCAATGCTGGATTTCTGGGACGCTGCTAATAATACTGGCAAGTGGCCCTACTCAGCCTTCCATTTCTATGTGAGGCCTGGGCCTGGAAGCGTAAGGCTGTTTATTTATTCATGGGTTTCCTAAGCTGCGCTTTGTGTCAGCTGAATAGGACAGTTACTCAATCTCAATATGGGACCTGTTCAGCATTTAGCAGGCACCTTTATGAATCATTCAGACAAAGAACACTGCCCTCATAACAGCAATATGGCCTTTTCACATGGATATTCTTTTGGACAGGTAATCCTGTGTAGAGAAACAAAGTTTCATCAATGTCCCTTTTTGAAGGGTACTGGTCTCTCTTTAAAATATATTTTACATGATACCTGTCATTTGCAACCTCAGAGGCAGAAACTCTCTTACTATATTATCTGCAAATACTCAGGGTTGTGAACACGTTTATCATGCAGATAGTCCCAGTGAACTCAGTTGGGACTACTCAAGTGTGTCAAGTTAATCACATACCCAAGTGTCTGCTGGCCTGAGGGCTATGTTTATAGAGTATGTAGTATCATGGGGCCTCGATCTTGATTGGAGTTGCGATACTGGCAGACTAGGTGGCATCTCATACCAAGGCCTCTTGGCCTTACAACACTGACAAATGCATAGCTGGAAATCAGTCTAGCTCACCTGTGTGTTAGCATTGTTAAAACAGATGTTAAATTGATAAGAATGTGGTTAGCGTTTAGACTTGATGAAATGCTTGTAGCATGCTGCATGCATTGCTCTCACTTAACGTCTGTAGCACATGGTACAAAGTTATTTTGAGTGTTTGCATTGTAAACCTCTGTAACTGTGTAACTAAAACAGGAAAGAAGCATTAATTAACGTAACCTGCTCATTGTGCATACAAGAAGGCCCACTGAAACCAAAATGAGTCATTGTGAAACATCAATGGACAAAGACTTCGTTGATTGCCCCCCACCCCTAATCCATGAAGAGGAGACAGCAGAGGTGAAAGTAAGCCAGTACGGTACGGTATGGTGTACCGGTAAGAAGAGCCAACCGTACCAGCAGGGCCGCTGATGGAACGGGGAGGCAAAAGGGGCAGCTGCCTAGCGATTTAAAAGGGCCCGGGGCTCCCGGCAGCGGCCAGAGCCCCTGGCCCTTTAAATCGCCACCAGAGCCCCAGGCGGTGCAGACTAGACAGCACTGAAAGGCAGTTTGGCCCCAGCCCCTTCCACGCGAGGCCCCACCTCTTCTGCCTGAGGCCCTGCCCCTTCTGGGCGCCCAGAGCCACCCCTTCCTTGCACAGGACCTGGCCGCCCTGCATACTGGGAAGTTCATTAAGTTACTTTCATCCCTGGGAGACAGGCACCAACACTTGTCCCCCATCACTTTGAACTCTGGGGGAAGGGAATAAAAATCCCTGACCAGAAGGAACTTGGAATGTGGAGAGGGCAATTTTTCTAAGCATAAGCAAGAGATCCCCAAGCTGCTTAGCTTGGGTTAGCCCTAAAGGACATCTAGAGCTATAGCCGCTACTATTGCTTTTTGGAATCGAGGACTGTAACGTGTGTGTGTGTGTGAGAGAGAGAGAGAGAGACCTGCTTTAATCTTGTAAATAACTCATTTCTTTTTCTTAGTTAATACATCTTTCGTTAGTGTTACAGGATTGGTTACAAGCAATGTCTTCGGTTTGAGATCTGAGGTACAATTGTCCTGGGATAAATGACTGGTCATTTGGGACTGGAAGTAACCTGAATATCATCAGGATTTTTGGTGTAAGGGACCATCTATCACAAAGACAAGCTTGCCTAGGTGTCAAGATACACCAGAGTACCCGAGGGGACGGTCTGTAACTCCGTGTTAAGGCTGTGGTAGTGCTTGTGGGGAGTTCACACTTGACATTTGGCTGGTGAAATCTGAGGGCAGGTCTACACGTAAAATGCTGCATTGGCATAGCTACACCGACGCCGCTGTGCCGCTGTAGCGCTTAAGCGAAGATGCTCCTATGCAGACGGCAGAAAGCTCTCCCATTGGCATAGTTAATCCACCTCCCCGAAAGGCTGTAGCTATGTTGACGGGAGAAGCTCTCCCGTCAACATAGCACAGTCTACACAGGGGGGTTAAGGCCAGCATAACTACCTCTCTCAGGGCTGTGGATTTTTCACACCCATGAGGGATGTAGTTATACTGACATAGGTCTGTAGTGTAGACCTGATCTCAGTATGGAGCACACCACCTCTTTGCTTCTTAGCAGTCTGCCCTGAGCTCGGCACTCACGGTCATGAGCCACTCTAGACAGCGGCTTTTAAATGCCATTCTAGAACAATTAATCAATCATACTACATATGACTTGGATTATAAGCTTCTTGGGACAGTGACTGTCTTGGTACAGCACCTAGAGCAATGGGCTCCTGGTCCATGACTAGAGCTCCTAGGCAATACAAATGATAAATAATATCTATTACTTATGGAGACTATCACTAGGTATGGAAACTACTATCTGATTTTCATTCGCTGTAAACCTTGCTACCATAGCAGACATGCACAAGCCTTATACATTGATCTATTTTCAAACTGATTAAAAATACACTGATCACACTGCTGCCAGCTCTCGTGATTTTTTCCCATGAGTCAAGTGGGCTGGGTTGGAACCAATCTTGCAATGACACAAGAAGCACCAGCCATCTAGTGAATTTCAGCTCTGCCTAGAGAGGACCACCCAGCAGCTCAGGGAGGCTGCACCCCCATCGACCCCTCCATTGCTGTGTACAATGCAGACAGCTCTTCTGTTCCTCCCCACTCCTGCAACCCTCAAGCTAAGCCAGAAAAGTGGATAAAAAAAAAAACCCTGGTTCTGTCCTCCAGCCTGGAAGAGAGTGAGGGGGACCCTAATGCAGCCTCCACTCAGCCTTTGGGGGAGGGGTGATGAATCTCAGGAGCTGCAGGAGGACCCAAGGTGAGGCTGGGGGGGGGGGGGGGAGAGGGGAGAGCTGATGGGGAGCTGGAGGGGCAGAATGGATGGGTCACAGAATTGACCGGGGGAGGAGGGGAGCAGGCAGCTGTGGGGCAGAACTGACAGGAAGTTGCGGGGCAGGAGACATGGACAGATGTAGGGATGACAATTCCTGCACTCCAAAACCACAGTGTTTTGTTTTGTTTTTTTAAACCAGTCTCGGTTTTGGAGAGGTTTGACTCATGGACTTTTACTAAAAATATCCGTGACAAGAAGGGTAGGCGGATTCAGCACCCACTGCTTCTGCTGTGGCTCCCGGTCCACGCATCGCGGCTGGGCAGCTGCAGGGGCCCCCCACCAAGACAGGAGCTGGGAGCTGCAGGGGCAGGGCTAGCTTGGAGCTCCAGCCCCGGGGCAGAAAAGGTCACCGAGGTCAATGGAAGTCACGGATTCCGTGACCTCCGTGACATAATTGTAGCCTTACTCATGATTTTTGATCCCCTGGAGTGGGCAATACTGTTGTCTTGTGTTGTATGGCAGTGGCACATACAGACCCCTAGCCAGCTCAGGGACCCACTGTAGTAGGCTCCATACAGACATGCAGTAAAAGACGGCGATGGACGGGTTGTGTGTTAGGATAAAGATATTCAGGCCTGTCTGCAAAGGCCTGTACTTTAAGAATTTAGGTGTATTCTTATCACTTGGCTAGTTCTAGAGGTATAAAAGAAAGAATCAAAATCACTGTCTGCTGGTGTAAGGGCCTTCTCTTACTGTGACAGTCTGAGGCCCTGTTCTTAGGCTAAGGCCTTTGGCTAAGCAGCAGAGGCAGCCATAAGCTGGGAAGCGAACAGTCACATCCTCACATTCCGAACTAGTCACATTGAAATAAGGTGCTATGGGGCTGTTTGGCACTATCACCTCCAGAGAAAGGGAAGTGCCTAGAAAATGTAAAAGGAAACTTAGTTTGATAGCATCCTGTCTGGCAAGAACTCACTTATCAATAGCTGGGATGTGAAATCCTCACTTCTGTATTGTCTTGTCATTATAGTTCCCACTTTGCTATTGTTTGTCTGTTTGTCTGCTGTTTATCTGTATAATCTCTGTCTGGTTCTGTGATTGTTCCTGTCTGCTGTATAATTAATTTTGCTGGGTGTAAACTAATTAAGGTGGTGGGATACAATTGGTTACATAATCATGTTACAATATGTTAGGATTGGTTAGTTAAATTTCAGGAAAATGATTGGTTAAAGTATAGCTAAGCAGAACTCAAGTTTTACTATATAATCTGTAGTCAATGAGGAAGTGAGTGGGTGTGGGAGGGAGATGGGAACAGGGAATGGGAGTAAGGAAGTTGGAATCATGTTTGGCTAAGGGTAGGAATGGGAACAGGGACACAGGTGTAAGGCTCTGTGGTGTCAGAGCTGGGAAGGAGGATACTAAGGAAGGAAACTGGAATCATGCTTGCTGGAAGTTCACCCCAATAAACATCGAATTGTTTGCACCTTTGGACTTCGGGTATTGTTGCTCTCTGTTCATGCGAGAAGGACCAGGGAAGTAAGTGGGTGAAGGAATAAGCCCCCTAACATTGTGCTTTTCCAATTTGAGCTCTATGCTTGTTGCTCCCATGAATTTCCGAGAGGCCTGGCAGGCAGCATAGAGACATCTAATATGGGGGACCAACAGGAGGCACCATCTGCACAGAGCGGAGCTGGTTCCTTCTTTGCTGAAATACAGAGAGAGCTGCAGCAGTCTTTTACCTCAGGGAATTATTCCCCTAAAGCGGGACCTGCCCCCACCTCCAACCGCATGCTCTGGAGCTGTAGGCACAAAAGCTGGAAGCAGCAGCTTCCTGGTAGCCAGGGCATGTTGGAAGCAAGTGAGTAGGCCTGAGAGAACTGCTGACGTACAGCTTCACACTGCTCCCCCAAAGCTAAATGCACAGTAATACAGGCACCCACTTAGATGAATAGGAAACTTGAAATACCAGTGTGTTTTTCCTCCCCGTTTCCTTTCCTTGGCTTGTCCCGGGTGGATACATTTTGTAACACTTGCTAACTGCTGGGTGGAAGAAGCTATGGGGGACAAACCCTTTAACGGTTTAACAAAATGTAACCCCCCCCCCCCCCCAAGAATGGGAAGGTGGAGGGAAAGTGAGCCAGAAGTCTATTAATCTGATCTCCAGTCCTAAGCAAGGCAGTCCCACTCAGAGTTTTTTAAGGGCCAGAGTACTGTATTCTTGGTAAGAGGTCAGTTATCACCTAAACTTGTGTATAACAACCGGCACCATTGTTCCTTTCCAGATATTTCAATATAAAACACACTGCTAAAAAATATAAATGAGAAATCCTGTGTCTCATCTCCATCCCCTTTATACCTGCTCCAAACATTAAAAAACAACCAACCAAATAAAAAGGGTTGCTTGTCACTAGCATGGCAGTGTAGGAGACAGGCTAGGCAGGCGAGTTAAAGGGGGCACAGTTGCTCAACTGTCCTGATTGTGCTCTGGGTGATGTCACAGCAGCTAAGTCCTGAAAATTCTGTTTGGCTGAAACCATTCAGGAAATTAGTGTCAAAATTTGTGACTAGTTTTGGGTTGACCAAAACTCCATGTTTTGGCAAATAACCTATTTACCCAAAAAACGTCACCCAGCTCTGTTGCTGACTCTGTTAGATAACAAGTTGCTTCATCTACTGAAATCTGCAAGCTACTGATGTCAGCGGGAGGGGAAGACACACAGCATCCCACAGGATCAAGACTAAATACTAGTTTCTTATTCCCCCCCGCCCCTCTCTCTCACACATGCTTGTCCTTTTGTCCTGGCTTTTTCAAAATGCAAAATCACACTGAAGTCTAAAACAACATTTCATACAGATTATGACTTTTTATTTATTTGTTTATGAACAGCTAAACCCTTTCTTCCTGGAGAGGTATAAATACTCAAGGGAATATCTTGCAACTTTGAAGGCAAAACAATATCGCTACAAAAGCAAATCACACTAATATTATTTGCCAGAGCTAGGATGTAGTGCTTTAGAAATTAATGGGAAGTATATTGTCATCTTGTGGCATATTTTACAGTCTCTAACAGTGCATTAAAAATAATCCAGTGAGGGTTTTTGTTCTTACATTGCAAATTCTTCAACCACATGACAAATGCACTGTGGTTGAAGAATCAGTAGCCAGGTTACAAGCCAGAGAACGACATTCAATGCAGTAGGCAAAATGTCAGCAATTATAAAGGTATCCATATGCCAGGGAGTTCATATGAAATGTTGTATCTGCATCAAAAGACATTTCAATGAATTTCTCTTCACAAATTACATTTCTACCCTTTGTAGAAGAATAATTTTTCTACTCATCAGTTGAAATGATTATCCCTGACCTGCCCTCGTTTTTAACTCTTGCTCTTTTTCTTGTGCCTCTATCAGTGAAATAATTTTTTATTCTGCATTATTATTATTCCTGGTAGATTGATCTATATGGAATGCAGATATATTTACGCACACACATATATATGATCCAATATACTGGATACACCCACACTCCAATGGGACTCAGCGGTGAAATACATTTATTATTGCCCATAGCTCATATGGTGGGTAAATCTAAAATGACAGACAGTAAGTAGCGTATCAGGGTGGCTGGCACTTTAAAGGAATCTGGACCCAACCTCACCTGTGATGGATCACCTACATCCTGGCTGAAACCGGTCAGATAGGCATCAGGTAACTATAGAAACCAGCAAAGGACTCAGATGGGAAGAGAGCTGCCTGGTGCAGGCAGACTCTGGCAGGAAGACCCTGGGTGAATTGGGGAAAGCTACAGGAAGCAGAATAGCTTCTGTGGGAGGCCCTGGAGCAGCATGACTCCCAGGCAAGTGGCCTGTAGAGAGAAAATCTGTAAGGAATACATAAGCCCCTGCAAAAAACCCTAGGTTAGGGGGAAGGGACAATTTATGTGCAGTATTAGTTCTATGTGGACTGAGAACAGGGCCTGACCCACATTCTGAAGGGACAGGCCAGCAGTGTACAACCAGACTATAAATTCCTTTAAACTAAAAAGGCATAATTATTCCACCTCCGTGAGAGGCAGAAGCTATGTCAGTGGGAAAGCATCTCCTGCCAACATAGTGCCAGTGTGGACAGCACTTAGGGATGCTGTAATTTGCTTCTATTTCACAGCCCTGAGCAACACAAGTTAGAGCGACTTAAGCAGTAGTGTAGATCTGCCCCCAGTGTGTGCCTATGCTGGCTGAGAGATGAGCTCTGTTTACAATGAATTTCTCTTGGGCTTCTTCCCCTTTTATTTTATTTTTGAGTCCTATAGTCTGATGATGCATTATAAACAGCCACTTCTCTTTAAGAAGAAGGGTATATATTCTGAGCTGAGATTGGCCCAAACTACAAGGTTTAGACCAAACTTCCCCGTATCCAGTTCTGTGGGTGCTTTGCCCCAACAATGGAGGAATGACTCAGTGAATATACTGCAATGTACACCAGCATGAGAATCTTCCTGCACACCTAGAATGCTCACTATTGGAACAACTTACTCGGGGCTGTGGTGGATTCTATGACACTGGTTAATTTTAAAATCAAGATTGGATATTTTTATAAAATATGTCTCGTTCAAACAGGCATTAATTCAGAGAAGTCCTATGGCTCTTTTTACACAGAAGGTCAGATTAGATGATCACGATGGTCCCTTCTGGCCTTGTAATCTATGAATCTATTCATCTAGATAAAATTAGAATTTGTTCCTCTGTGGTTGATCTCAAATATTCACTGCTAGGTTAGGATGATGATCTGGCAGAAGTGGCCCACAGTCACACTTGGGTCTGAGCCCCAGTGCCGTGCTTGAGTCCACAATGGTTAGAATTATTGCGTAGGCTCAAGAATTATTCCTTTCACTGATGAAGACAGGGAATTCATAGGCCCTGAACGGGATTGTAGCTATTCCCAATAGGTGGAGAACAACTGTGACACAGGGCTTCCAGGTCAAAGCAATACCCCAAAGTGGGGGAAACGGGTACTGACTGGTCAGCAGAGACTCTTCAAGGGGAAAATAAAAGTTAAACTCACAGCTCTGTACAGCAGACTATTTACACCTCATCTTTTCCCCAGCTTCAAACAATTTTGAAACTAATTAGTTTCTCCTGCGATAGTTACTCTCTTTAAAGGTTTAGATGTCGATCATGTTAACTTCAGACATTGGATAGAATTGCCAAAATAAGAGGACTGCCAGGTTAGCAGCAGGTGCTTCAGGAAAGCGTGTGTTCACGGAGATACTGCAGTGACCAGACAAAAAACATTCATTTGAAATAGCATCCAATCTAGGCTAAACTGTGTGGTTCTCAGGAGTTAAAACCCCACCTCTTTTGGAATGTATCATACCTCCCTGCAGCTAACATCACCTCATACGCAGTATTGCTCAACACATGAGAAATGTAAATAAGTGCTGCTTTCCCCATCTCCCCCCATCCACCCACACTTTTGTTTCTTGGATGCAGGCTCAAGTTGGCTCACCTACTAACGTATACACCCTGCCGTGCATGGGTGGGTGTTTTCAAGCTTATATGGAAGCTCTTTGGATTTACGTTTAAGACTCCCATATGGTAGACGTAAGGCATGGCCTTGAGCACACCGCCACAGGGCCTGAAACAGCCCTGCAACAACTTACTCTAAGAATGCTAGTCTGGGAAGTACTCCAGAGTAGACTGAAGCTGCTTCAGCAGTATGACGTGACCAGCTTTCTAAGGTAAAGTTATCAGGAGATAATTACACCCTACTGACTTACTGCCACTCACTTGCACTCATGACATATAGCGCCCCGGTGGAAAAAGTAAATTCACAATGATTTTATAATATAGTGTGAAACAAAGGAGCAAGATGTATCAGAGTATTAGTGAGAATAATATACTGAATAATCATCATATGTAGCATTTATGTAGACTCTTTACCTTTCCAAAGCAATACACAATACATTAAGTGATTCGCACAGCCAGGGACTCACATTCATAGACTACATAAGGGGCTGCCTAGGACAGTGGGGACCCCTGGCTCAACTGCTACCCCTGCATACCACCGGGCAGCATGGGTTTAGCTTCTTTAAGGGCACCCAATTGCAACCAGCAGTGGACAGCACATGGGAGCAACTACACTGGTGCCTCTGTAGCCCAGCCATCTCTCCACTCCCCATCAGCTGGGAGATGTAGCAGTGTGCCTCTGGGCCCTTTCAAGACAGCTCCTCCCCTTGTACCAGCATTAGGATGGCTCGAGCCATAAAATCCCTATGTAATGACAGCTTTCTTAGTGAAAGTGGATTGCTTTGGGCAGAAAAATGTCACAGGCCACACACGAGTCAGTGGCAAAAACTGGATTAAGAACATAGAAGTCTCAGTCCCCATCCCTGTGATCATTCTTCTAGATCATGCTGCTTCCCACAGTACTCTTAGTCCCAAACGATCCCAACAGACAGACAAACTATCCACAGGGATCACTTCACCCAAGACCAAAATACAGCCACCACTAGAGTGAAAAACAACAGTTCTTGAACATTGCATAAAAATACTATGCAGCAATTTATGGGTCGAAACAGAAACAGCAAATATTATTTAGTTACACAGAATGGGTCAAATTTTGCAATTCTTACTGAGTTCAATGGGAAGTTTTATTTAAGGATGCAGACTTATATATTATAAATTATATTTCATAATATTCTATATTATAAATTAATACAGAAATTAATACTGGGGTGAACATCCCACTCTTGTGAAAAATGGCATGGGATCTTTAATGACCACAAATAGCCAGGACCGGGTTATTGTACCTCTTCCAAAAGATGTCAATTTCAGTAGCTCAGTGCCCCTGAAAACTAAGATGGGGCACTGACAGAGGGAGGAAGTATGCCATTTTCTGATGCATCAAGACCACTCCTTGCAGCTCCTAGGTGTTCTTCTGATGTTTCCCATCCAGTCACTGACCCAAGCCTACCTAGTTTAGCTTATCAGATCTGGCAGGGTCACAGCGAGGTTTGGTTGCAGGCAATCATATTTACAAATGAGATGCATAATGGACAGAGACCACTCTTATCCTTCACATGTTGTTGCAAAAGAGAAAGCCATTTAATGTGCCTTGCGGAGTAACTTCCCTTTTCATTTTGTGTATCAGGCAAGAATTACTATGATGTTATTTACAACTCTGCAAAGCCATAAAATCTTGGCATCTATACTGATGGATCTCCAGAATCACTGACCCAGGAGAATGACTGAGGTCAGACTGTAGAATTTTTATGGCAGGGAGAACAATCTGTCAAACTCTGAAACTAAGGAAGACTGTAGGGTAGTACAAAAGTACAAGCTCTCCCCCCCCCCGACACACAAATTTGTGTTGGATACAGTACAGCCATTAAAACAACTACTGTAATCACTTGTGAAAGGCCATTCCTAGCACTGGCCTCGACAAAGTCACTCACTGTCCTGCACTGGTCTTTTGATTTTGTTTTTTTTAAATAGGGAGATACTCAGTATTATTCCATATAAATCATTCCGCAAAGTGGGGTGATACTTTAAAGTTCCTTGACTAAAATTCCAAGATGGGTGTTACCAGGGAAGTGGTTCATTTCCTTAGTTTTTCAGTGGTCATGGAGGGAAGGTATTTAGCTACAAGGAGATGGGGTGTGGTAGGCACTGCAGAATGGATGCCCTCTCCTCTCCTCTGAGCATAACTGGCCTCTCTATATCACTAGTTTGCCTGGACTTTCTGTATCACTAGTTACCTGATTCTTCACCAGGAATCAGCCAGGCGGAGGCAGTTCATGGTTGCAGGCCAGACCAGGGAATAGGGAAGAAATGGTATATATGCTCCAGCACTCATCACTTGAGAAGGAAGGAGGGGAGGGGCGCAGGTGGCATTGTAAAATGCATAGGAAGCATGGGATTCTCAGAGGGAAAGTTTGTGAGAGGAGATTAAGAAAGTAGGAGGAGTTCCATCTTTTGAAGGAACAGGGAAGAGCTGGGAGGGAGACATGGTTAGTTGGAGAGGAAAAAGTACTAAAGATCAGCATGTTCACCCTCAGAGTTAGAAAGGTTACAAATATTTCCCCATAGGTTTTACCTGACATTTTCTGCCCATCTATATTTATATATTAGTGTCACAGCTGTTCAGTTATCTAGATGGCATGAAAAATGAGGGGCAAAATTAGGTGCAGTGGGCACACCCTTGCTGTTACAATATAAAAGACAGAAATTAGAAGGATGGAATACACTGGAAAGCAAAGAGATTGGACTTTGTATTATACTCGGTTCACTTCAAGTGGGCATCCTGCAAAAAGTGAAGAGATGGTGAATAAGGATTGATTGGACACGGCACACACAGGGGAGACAATGGTAAAAATGACGTGCAATCTTTCCCAAGGTTTTCTTTGGGTGAAATATTTGCAATTTGTGAGTTTGGGAAGAGGAAGCATCCGTAATCCAGCTCAATGTGAAAACTGGCAGGAATGATGCAAACTGCCACAATGAGAGCTTGAAAGGGAAGGGTGGGGGAAGTATTTCTCGCTAACAATTTTAACATCAGTGCTGTTGAAAGGTTTGACTTTTTCCACAGAAAAGGATTAGAAATCATCTGTATTTTCTCATGCCTAGATTTCTTCCCAGCAGTTTTTATTCAGCTGGAATTAGAAACTCAGCTGCAAGCTACAGACGCGTTTTAAAGTGAAAATAGTTGCTTACGAAAGGTGCCAGATAGACATCCTGGAAACCGTCTACAGAACAGATACAGCACACGAGGGGGCAATACAAGCTCCCACCAACTTAACTCAGTCTTGACCTGCAGAGTCCATGTGTAAGGGTGCAACAGTAGCTTACTTTCCTGGCCCATTCAATCTGCTGAGCGGGCCTACACTGTTGTGAATTGGTTTCAGTTGAGTTTGTGGTTTTGTGATGTGGATTCTTGTCCACTAGAAAGTAACTAGACAATGAAACTCATTTCAAATAGGCCACTGAACAGCCACTAGTGGTAATTTTTGGTCACTACTGACCACCTCGTTCTCAGCCAACAACCGAGAGATAAAAGTGGAATATCTCATTACCAGCCTCCTGAGTTAGTGAGTGTCCTACCAGTTTAATTTCATGCAGGATCTCTAGTAGGATTTAGCATGCTGAATGCATGACGATAGTCAGCTAGTTCCCTGCAAATTTCACTTAACTCAAAGTGCAATTTAGCTCTTACTTTAATACATCACTATGGCCCTGACTCTGCACAGACTTACAAACATGCTTAACTTTAGGCACTAGTAGTTCCACTGACTCCAAAGATTTTAAATCACATGAGTAAAGTTAAGCAAGTGCATTAGTTTGCAGGACCAGGGCATAACTTTATTTTCCTTTCTCTGTACAGTTGGGCATATGGAGCCACTTAAATGGTATATGGCATGTAATCAAAGAGCTTTTTTAAAGTATTAAGTGATCTGGAATTTTATTTCATAATTTGCTCTTTGAAAGTCATAAAACAAAATAATTAGCTAGATTATGCCATCTGATCTAAACTCAAGGGAAAAGCCTTTTAGTGGCTGGAGAGTTAATTATTTCTTACAGATGATTTACTAAACACCATTAAGACTTATGCCACACAGACACATTTTCAAATATCAGTTCCAGTGTAACTTCCTCCCCCCAGTTTAATTGTAACTCTTAATTAATTCTCTTCTTTAATGAACCTTATAGGCTATCCCCATTCATTTGCTGCTGTAAATACACAGTGGAAATATAAAACAAGAAAACAAAGAGCAATGAACAGGACTGTCAGGCCTGGATGAGATACTTGCATGATACCAACAAAACCCTAACCTTAGCTCCAACAGCTGCAAGTGTTCTTCACTTTCAGTTGCTCCAAATGCCCCCACAACAAATATAGAGAGAACCCATGGCAGGTTGGGTGTTTTGGGGGATTCCTGGTGACTTAAAAAATCTTCCTCTCTGAAGCCAGAACACAATTTTCTAGTTACACTGACAGCTAAAAATAAATCACAGGCTCTTCTGCCATGGACTATAAGGACACATTGTGCTGTAAGGACACACTTTTTATGTAGGTAGGGGATAATTATAATTTGTCTGAACATCCTGCCCTGACACACATTGTGTTTAAGATATACAATTGAATATTGATGTTTGCAGTGTTGTTGTAGCCATTTTACTTGTAGGATATTAGAGATAAGGCAGGTGACGTAATATCTAACAGCCCACTTCACCTTGAACGGGCCATTTAAATATATGTTAACTATTTATGCTAAACAATCTGTTCCACCTTGTATTTAGGTGTAAGACCAAGTACCTTTCGCAGACCTGAAGAAGAGCTGTGTGTGGCTCGAAAGCTTGTCCCTCTCACCGCCAGAAGTTGGTCCAATAAAATATATTACCTCACCCAACGTTTCTCTCTAACTGAATACTGAATCAGTGTCAATGGCCTCAGGCGTAATCCACTTCAAGAAGCGTAACCATTTAAGACAAATCTATATCTTTGGGATGTAGGGCAGGGGGAAGAGGAAGGAGGGAAGGACTGCGTTGATAGACAACTTCGTCCAAATCCAAAAAAATCAAAATACAATGCACAGAACAGTTTATTATATACATGTATTGGATCACATTGGGCTTGCAGTTACTATAGAGAAGGATTTGCCCTGTGGTGATTAAGAAAGAAAAGGGTGTGGTTTGGTAATGAATGTAACTGAACAGTCTAGAATCTCTGAAAGAGCGACTGTCTATTCTTTAGCAAAACCAAATTTTACCTTTTGTGCGCCGCTCCCCCCCCCCCGTCTCACCAATTTTATTATGTATAATTTGCTTCAATGTGTTTCACTGGGGGCAAAAGATCTCTCCAATATTTCCATCCAAAGTTGCCATTTTTAGCTAGGAATCTGCAAGAAGCTAGGTTTTCAGAAGGGTTCCAAAAACATAATGTCTGCATTTACACACCAGCGATTATAAATCTCCAACTTCACGATTTATCACAATTAAAACAATGTTTGGCTTTTTCTAAAACAAACTGCTTGTCAGTTTATGGGATGTTAGTCATGAAATTAAGATGTTACTTTTTATTTGAAAGCTGACCTTTTCATCCATTCATAATGGGAGTGGTCAGCATCCTTCAAATTGGTTTCAGCCCATCCACCCACTATCAGAGCTGATCACAAAGATAAATACACAGACGAACGAACATTTTGCCTATACCAAGAAAAACATCCATGTATACATTTAGCACAGAGAAACACAGCTAAAAAGATGAAAATAAATTGAACTTGCAAGTGAGTCATTTGTTTTTCAATGTCCTTAATTAAATGTAGTACCTTGCAGTCCAATCTCCAAGACACCATTTCAAAATCTGTTTGTGTGCATGCCACAAAAATCAATAGCAGCCTCCAGTAAAATTTGAATATTCATACACATAGTTACTAATCTGAGGGAAGATTATGGATCTAATGGAGGAAAGTGTCTTATTTCAAGAGGTAAAGCTGTACAGCAGTGGTCACCAACCGGTCGATCACGATCCGCTGGTTGATCCTAGAGACTCTCCCAGTCAATCACGACCTCCGGTGGTGCAATGGGGCTGCCACTAAGGCAGGCTCCCTGCCTGCCCCAACCCCACACGGCTCCCGGAAGCAGCCAGTGCAGCCCCGTGCCCCAATGGGTGGGGTGAGGGGGATGCATAGAGGTCTCGGCATGCTGCTCCTGCCTGCAAGCATCGCCTCCACAGCTCCCATTGGCCAGGAACAGGGAACTGTGGCCAATGGGAGCTGTGGGAGCAGTGCCTGCAGAGAGAGGCAGTGCGCAGAGCCACCTGCTGCCCGAGGTAAGTGCCGCCCGGTGGGAGGCCGCACGCCAACCCCCAGCCCTGAGCCCCCTCCCAGAGCCAGCACTCCGTACCGCCACCTGCACCCCAATCCCCTGCCCCAGCCCGGAGCCCCCTCCTGAACCCAAACTCCCTCCCAGAGTTTGAACCCCTCACCCGCTCCTGCATCCCTGCCCGGAGTCCCCTCCCACATTCCGAAACCCCAGCCCCAGCCCAGAGCCTGCACCCCGTCCCGAACCCCAACCCCCTGCCCCAACCCAGTGAAAGTGAGTAAGGGTGGGGGAGAGCGAGTGACGGAGAGAGGGAGGGATGTAGTGAGCGGCTTTGGGTAAGGGGCGGGGCCTCGGGGAAGGAGCGGGGTAGATCCTGGGTTGCCCTAAAGTGATCTTGGACATAAAAAGATGGAGACCACTGCTATAGAACAACATGTGCCTAATCGCTATAACTGGGGGCAATTATGGCAGGTGCTGAGCGTCTCCCAGGACAACTGGGACTTGTGGAGTCTCAGCAGATTCACAAGAGGATCTCAGCCCCTTGTAGGATTGGGCCCATCCTTCTAAAAAAAAAAAAGCACAGAATTATATATTCGTCAGTTCTACGGATTATGTTTAATATGAAATGTCCATCAACAAAAGCATCAAAACCTGTGGCCTAAATAAATCCTCCCCTCACTGAGAAATACACACCTAAATCCTCTAAAAATACAAGATCTTGCTTCATGCTGTGTCATAAATGGGAGCATTACAGATTCCAAACCTCCTGTGCATTAGTACTCAACCAGTGAGAAACTCCCACTGAATGCCAATCAAGGCTCTAGGAGACTTGGCTTTTTCCCCACCCAATCATCTTTTTTAAAAGCTGGGGGGAGGGGAAATCCATCTGTGTTTGCCAAAAGAGTCCTTTAAATCATAAAAGCAAAAGACTAAAACAGTGGCATAGTGCTGGGGTGACATGAGGGAATTCCACTCCTGCCCTGCAAAACCTCGATAGGTATATCGCATATTAACAGCATGTTTTCTCTCCAGCCAAGGATCATTATTTCCCTTTGACGCATTTAACAGAGTAGGCAGTGCACATGCAAAAAATGTGTGATGACCAGTGGCAAGAACTGATTACATTGTAAAAAGGTAAATAAATGTGAATAAAGGTAGGTATTGAAGCTGTCTTCTCAAAAAGGGGAAATTAAGTAACATTTCTGGAGAATATGAAAAATTCTGTTGGAAGCCAGGAAAATAAATTTTAAAAATAAAAAATATTTTCTCTTCTCTTTTCTGTGCATCACATTCATCTTGGACAAAGGGCATCTAGTAAAATAAGCAGGCCGAGCCATTGATGTCTGAACCTAGATGGGTAGTACTTAGAGCGCTGCTAATAATGCAAATGGCCTAGCAGCAAAATATATCTCATGTATATACGCAAAGGTTGTCATTTAGAATGCACAGACATCTGAAAGGACATTTATGGAGAGTTACAGAGGTGCTTTATTGCAGCGCAGAAAGTGAAGACTGGGGTAACGGAAGCCATCTTAAGGTCAGTGAGTCTTAAGCAGGTGTTTAAATATTTTAAGGAATAGAAGATGGACTTACACATATGCTTAAAATCTTTGCTAAACTGGGGCATAAGTTACTTGCCCCAAGTCACATATTAAACATTTGGCAGAGCTAGAAACTGAATTCCTGTGTCCAAGTCCAGTACTTTATCCACGAGAATACCCTTCATCTCTAAAAACTTATTTTTTTTTTAAATATGATAAACATGTATATATGTCCAAGGCCTAGCACAATGGGAACCCAATCTGGCTGGTATTGCTAGGTGCTACTGTAATACAAATAATAAAATAAAATAATAAATATACACACATATGCATCAAATACATACACACACATATATTAATAGGATACATCTCTCAGACTGGGCCCAAGGCATACTGGTTTTCATAAAGAGTTGTCACAGCTCTAACTCTAAGCAAACCTTTATATGCCCTAAGGCAAAATTTACAGCAGCACCCTTCATTTTAAGAAATATCTGTCTTCCTTTCCAAGTGTGAAATCAAGGGTGCCAAACCCTATTTTTAATGGATTACAAGCTCTCAATTATACTCATCATTTTAATAATTTATTACTTTTAACTGTAAAAAAAATATACACATACGCACACACACACACGAGACAATATTCCTAAACCTTCTGTTTTGGGCTGTTTTAATTTTTTTTCTTTCTTTTTTTTTTTTTTTTGTAATTTTAATTTTTTTTTTTTTTTAGTTATTAAGGAGGCAGGCCAAATGCACATTTCCCTGTAGAAGGACTGACTTCTTGAATAAATGTGGCAGGTTGTCATTCTTCGAGTGGAGTGTTTTTGCAAAGAACCAGTGGATACCGATTGTTTAAATTGCAGGGAAATAAATGTTATTTTCTCTGCATCAAATGGAGAGTCCGATAAACTCTCTCTCTCTGTATTAAGATAAATTGTACAGTGCTATCAGCACATTTTCTTCTTCTTCTTCCACATGATATGACGTGATTTTGTATACCACATAGGTGGCCTTTAACACCAAGAAACCACACTGAACATCAGTGATAACTCACAGGGAAGCACACGAATGCACTACATTAAGAAAGAAAGAACAAACTCCAGCCAAAGAGTGCCGTTATATTGGATATTATGCCCTGAGGCACATAGGTATGACATAGGGAGACCACAGATCCAGATATTAGAGGTTTTGTCTTACATAGGCAACTATTTCCCTCACTGAAAAGGCCAATTAGGTCGCCTTTCTCCTTACATCTCCAGAATATAGTTAGCCTCCCAACAGGGGATGTACAGTAGCAAATATTAAAGTGATTCTATGCTTGAGAAAGAGAAATGTTACCTTACATCAGCAGTTGCATGTGGAGAAGAATTGACACAATGGCATGTGTAGGGGGCTCATTTGAATAAGTAACAAGAGGAAAGAAGAGAAAAACCCGTGATTTATGTCCATTTAGTTATTTTAAGTGACTGAATGCTTAAATACAAACTGGCTTTCTTAAGTGGGCAAATATCCTCTTTGCAGCTGCTAGAGCTCAATGCTCAGCACCTGAAATATAAGACCTACCTAGTAAACTGTAATAATAAATATTTAACTTGTTTTTCACCATTTAGAATTTTTTCCAGTGACTATTTTTCATGGTGTGTATGTACTGATTTTAAGATTTCAGAATCACAATGCAGAAGACCCATAAATATGGAAAGGCAATCTTGAATATACATATGCAGACTGTCCAGATGGATAGCCATATTTTTTCACTGAAGAATTTGTTTAGGGTAAATAAAAGAAACAGGCAGGAACCCGGCAGGGTTCATTTGGTGGTGCTCTCTCTGTTCTGCTTGGCTTCTCAGCATTCAATAGATCCCAAGGTAAGGCAGTTGTTTGTTGCTAGGCCAGAGTGGCAGCCTCCCACTCTAACAATGCTATCTTCATATCATCTGAGCGATGGGGGCCATATTGTGATGCTTTGGCAGTGTTGCTAAGGAGGTTGCTAGGTTGATTGTTAATGCTAGATTGATGTCATACTTGCTATCTGGTCACCCTAGTATGGCACCAGGCAAAAGCTGAGCCTGCCCCCCTAGGCTATGACTTCTGCATAACTATCTTTATTTCAGATGTGTTGTTACATTAATAAAAATGCCATATTACTTTCTTTTAACTATCAATTCTAAAACTGTGCCAGCATCTCTGCAGAGGGATTTGAGATCACTTATGAAGAAAAGATGCAATTAAAAATAAAGTCATTATATTAATAACAATTGACAAATGAGTTCATGTGGGAACTTTGCTGGTTTAAATAATACTTTTAAAATAACCATGTTATCATTTGTACTATTTTATGACACCACATGAAGCCACATCTTGTATTTACAGAGGATTTAGACTGCTATTTTTTAAATGACATATTTCTCAAAATAACCATTATAAAAATATATACATTATTTACATTAGTTGGCTTAAACTCATTAACAACAGCATGAATGCTGAGCAAGCCTTGGAAAAGAAAGACAGGCCTCTTCCAGGCAAGAAGGCAAATTTATCTGAGATTTATCCTCCAACTCTAGATTTTTAAAGTGTTTGCATAAGAAGCTGCACTACTTGCATGAACAGTGTGCAGTAAATTGCAGTTCCGGTTTAGAAAGCGATGTTCCTATGTGGACGCAATTGACCCTCCCTGTTAGATTGAAGTGTTCCTAAGGCGGGTTATATCATTCATAGTAGACACTGGCCTGAACTAGAACCTCAGTTCTGAACACCCCTTTAACTCTGAGCAAACTCAGACCTGCATCAGGATATTGTGGTCCAGGCCCATCTCTAATTCAAAGTCAAAGCATGTAGAAAGCTATTTTCTACTCAACAAGAGATGTGGGTAAACTGCCAGAAATTCCCACATGTAACAGGAGAGAAGCAACTCCCAATGCAGATGCTTGTGTTCATGCGCTCATGTATCTAGCTAAAAAGAAGGGCATTTACTAGTTAGTGTTATTTTCACTCTTCCATAGTCTCTCTCTTACTACATGTAGATCCTTTGCAGCAGTATATTTCCACTATTGCTGCCACTGGTAAATGCTCAGTTTCAGAGGAAAGGAGCCAGATAATACCCGACCAGTTGCTACTGCACTTTTTGCACACTGAAGTTAATGGGCGCTTTCCCATCAATCGGTATGGAATCAGACCCTTTGTGAAGTCTCTCAAGCCTTTTGAGTTTAAGCCAATAAGTATATTTTGCATTCTTCATGTTTTTGGCATTTCACACCTCTTACGGGTGCATTCTGAAAATCATGTTGCTGTGTGTATAAATCCTGACCTCAATCCTTTGACCAGAAAAGCCTAAATTTAATCTAATCTTTCACAGGCACGGATATAGCCGTGCCATCTCTCCAAGGCATTTTCTAACGGATCACTACTGTTTTAAACACAGACACTCGTGGGATGAAGGAGAAGCTATCTTTTTCTGATTTCAACAAAATAACTGCATATACATTTCAAATCAGATCTATCTGGTTAAAAACGAATCTACTGGTAACTGACATAAGTCTACTTCAGATACCAGATGTAAGCTTACTTCTCTCAAGGCAACTACACAGAACAGGGCCTAAGCCTAAAAGAAGGGCAAGTTTTGGTGGTTCCTGCGATGGGAGAGAGCAAAAGGACAGGACAGGTTAGGTCCTGCAAGATTTCCAGACCCCACAGGACTTCCAGGGTAGGCTTGAGGTTTTACGGGCCTTGGCCCATGATTTGGAACCACGATAAGAGCCTTGTGCTCAGAGTCACTTCCTGTTTGCTCGCTTCTGGCAGTTAACCCACCCTCTCCCCCTTATCGAGGTCGCTGCAGGCTATGCTAGTCATGGCTTTGAGGCTTTTCCCCATACCACCAGACCAGCCAAGGCTCGTTTGGTTTTTCGCCTCCTCACAGAGAAACCAATGGGTTGGGTTTAGGGCAACAAGAGGGCTGGAATTCTCCCCTTTCTGGAGGACACAGTTTGGATCTATGTAAGAGTTGTTTAGTTGTCGCAACTTTTAGCAGGTGCTCAATGCGGGACCTCAGTGATTTTAGTCTCTAGATGCTAAAAGGTAACATAGTGGGAATCTCCTTACAAGATGGGGGCATCATGTCTAACCCCCTGGAGGCAAATGAAAACCAGGGTTGGGGCACTATCCCAGGAGGACCACCCCTCCAATGCTCTTGACACTGGTGCTTGCTGGGGGTCGAGGTTTCCTCTCGCCTCAACACCTCAAAATGGGAGGCATGCTAGCAGGCAAGTGGAGGCACCCGGAGACCCTCCTAGTATGATGATTGGCTCTCCCTGCTATGTGAGCCCCTAAGAATCAACAAAGGATCAATGGGATGCAAGAAACTGCGCTGGGCTGTCCCCTGACAGGAACCTTAGATGTGATTTGACTAATAAAGTTGCATCCTGGTTAAAACCCATACCACGTATCCTTGCCTTTCTTCACACACTAAGCACACCAAGATCTCAGATAGCTTTTTCTTGAACAAAAATATTCCCTTTGAATAAACCTGCAGACTGTTTCCGAAATATCAAAGGTATTATGCTAACTAAACACACAGGCAGAAAACTAAAATTTTAATTTTCCTTCATAAGAGAAGGAATCCTGGAAACTAAAGATGAAAGCACATAATTTACCTCATTATCTATCAGCACCCCATATTTACAATAAAAGTGTAAGATTTTTCTTTTCATGAGACAAGCACAAAAAAGTTCCCTGGCAACACATTTGAGAGCAGTGAAGTGCTGCTGATATTTTAAAGTAGGTTCAAACACAAATATTGCCCATTAATCTGTCATAAATTTTATATACCAGTTGTACATGTGATTACAGCCAGGAAGAGAAAGGGAATAGTGAATCTATTTGTGATCCCACTTAAACATTTTCTCTTGTAACCAGAGCCAAAGAAGGACATCTGACCAGTTGGCATGAAAACACACATTACATGGATTTTGCTGGAACTGCTTATACTTTGGACCTGAAAATATACTGGGCCAATCCTTGACTGGTGTAATTTAGCATAACTCCATTGATATCTACAGAGCTGTACCAATTACTGATCTGACCTATAGTGCATTTGTAGGGGGATATTATGGAAGGGCAGTTGCAGTTCCATTGTTAAGGCTGGGCTGAGCATTGCATTTAATGATGGCACTTACACTGAGTACAAAATGAATTTTCTGAGTATATACCGTTCAATTAGATAGTTTCTAAGTTTAAAATAATGTAAAAGGAACTTAGCACATAATGTCAGACTGTGTCTTGTTCCTGAACTATCTTAACAAAATAATGCAGACACTACAAACTTCCCCTGGTCAAAACTCACTGAAATCTCATGTGTTAGGTACATTTCAATAATTTTAAGGAATTTTCCATCTAAATTTTTTTCCTATGCAAAATACAGTGTTTGCAAAAATCAAAATATTCCATAGGAAAATTTCAATTTTGACAATTTTTTTATTTTCCATTGGAAAAACTGAAATGAAATATTTCATTTTGGGTTAGGTTGATCCCAACTGAAACATTTCAGTTTGTCAAACCAAACTGAAAAGTTCAGTTTTGGGTCAGTCCAACTCTGATGTGTGTCTGCTTGAGCTGCTGTGGTGCCTTGTGGGAGTTGTAGGCTGCGTGTCTCATGCCCCCACATTCTTCTCCAGGGGCTGGGCTTCCTGGTTGTACTACATTCCCATGATGCACCATGGTTCACCTCTGGTTGAACTGGCACAATGCATCATGGGACACAGTCTAGCTGTGGAGACTGGCCCATAAAGTAGAATGGGGACATGAAGCATTCTACCTGCAACTCCTGGGAGGCACCATGGTAGCTTAGGGGGAACACAAGTTAATGTCAAACCAAGCCAAAATGAAATATTTAAATTCAAGAATGTTGAACTGTTTCATTTTGATCATAAACATTGTACAAAACATTTCAAATCTAGATTTTACTGAACTTTCTGTTTGATGAAAAATTTCAATATTTCAACTTTATGTCCCAATTCAGGACAAAAACAAATTTTGAAATATTAGAATTTTCCACAGGATATTCCAATTTTCAACCAGTGGTAATATTATATTACATACATAAGATCTATAAACATATTTCCATCTCCAAGGAAGATCCCACAAGACTGACTACTAACAGTTCTGTGCTTAGAATGGCTGTGCATCTCTTTTGGGAAAACTTTCTGCAAACAGTCAACGTCTGTGAGAGACAGAGCATGGGCACTGAATAAGAATGCCAGAGGAAAATACATCAGAGGGATAAAACAATGCTACCTTCTGCTTTTAAAGTTGTATTGACCAAATTGTCAACCTCACAAGAGATTTCTTGCAGACCTATATTTTCCACTGTAAAGATGAAAGACAGGCTTGCCTGTACCATAAACCACAGCACCAATGGGAGTTTTTAAAATCTTGTATTTTCAAGCAGCTTGAATAAACTGGTCTCTGTTCACTCACTAGGCTACCGCTTCTGTATAACAAAATACAGTACTTTGTGTTTTACCAGCTAGTGAGTATCTCTTGGAAGTTTAATTCCATGAAACAACAAAAGGGTGCTGAAAATTATGACTAGGCATGTCAAATACATAGGTTCACTGAACCTGCTGTGACTAAGTAGTGCATTTTCAGGGGGACTGTATGCCCCTTCTGTGCTATTACAGAGCCATTATATAGGCTAGAGAGCAACTCTGGGTCCTCATTACAGAATCCTCAACATCTACAATTTATTAAAATGAGAGTGAATTTAGTGCTGGTGAAGAGTACCTGATTGGGCTGAAGTTCTCAACTTATCCACTCAAGAGGTACAGCAACAGGGTAGTGGGGCAATGCATTTCTCACCAATATGAATCAGCTATGAACTAGGGCGCTCTCCTTGAATCATTCAAACCTTGGCCTCTCTGATCAGGGTGACAGTAAAACATGGCAGATTCCATCAATGTGCCCTGGTGAGTAGTTTATGTGCACTTAGTATTTTTTTGGCCTCATCACTCCTAAGTCCTAACCAAAGTACATCCAAAAAAAGTATCCTATTAATAACAAATTAACCCCCCTAGGAACAGTGCCTATAAAGTCTATAAAGTTGCAAGGAATTTTCTGTGCGTATTTGTTCACTGTTGTGTTCATACCCGCTTTGTGCTGGATTTCCAATTATCCTAGCAAACAAGTTTACCAGCTGAAACACCAAATTTTAAGTGAATACCAGAGCATATTCCTAGAGAGATCAACATTTTGGATTCGTAACCAATTTACACAAGAAACCTGATTTTAAAAGTTATTCTCATTCAACTGAGGAATATGACTTAAGTGTTCCTATCTGAGCAACTCAAATCTAAAATATTGAATACCTACAACAGACTCTTGTGAATTAGTTGCCAACCAAGATTATTATGAATTACTTTTATTATGTTAGCACCTGAAGGCTCCAATAAGGGATCAGTGTAGGCACTGAACTCAGAAAATAAAAGTCTTAACTTCAAAGTGCTACTGTTCAATGAAGAATTTTTAATAAAAAATAAATTTGAGAAAGTGGCATATAATTTGTAAGACCAGGAAAAAGGTAAACATTATTTATTGCATTATTAGTTATAAATTATTTGCCTATCTCTAGTATTTATAAGGCCCCCACTCACTGTGGCATCTGGGAGCTAATACCAGTAATCATAATGCTCACCACTGATACATAAAACCTGAAACCAATTAACAACGTAAGCAGTGCGGAGGTTGCCCTCATCCTCTCTCCTGCTGATACCCTCTGCTAAACTCAGTTGGTATTTAACACTAATGAAGTACCAGGCTGTGGTTCATGTTGTGCAGAGGATTCATCAAATCCTCAGTAAGTTAATTAAAAATAACTTAGCTGAGAGCCCATCCCCACCGATGCATGTGTACTGGAGATGTGGTTTGGTCTGAGCATGGGACTGAGACACAGGAACACATGGTTCTGAAACAGATGCTCGCTCGCTCGCTGGGTTTAGGCCAGTCACTTAGGGTACGTCTACACTGCAAATAAAACCTGCAGCAGCGAGTCTAAGAGCCTGGGGTCAAGTGACTTGGGCTTGCACTATGAGACTACGGTGTAGTGTAGACATTCCCGCTCGAGCTGGAGCCTAGGTTCTGAGACCCACCCCCCTTCACCAGGTTTCAGAGCCCAGCGGGAACATCTACACTGCTATTTTTGGCCCCGTAGTGCAAGCCCCATGAGCTCGAGTCACTTGACCCACACTCAGACTTGCTGCTGCCACGGGTTTGGTTTTTTGGCTTTCTTCGCAGTGCGGACCTCCCCTTAGGCAACAAATCGTACAAAGGCATCCATGCAGGTAGACCCCTTGACGTGCTCCATTGAGGGCAATGTGCTTCAGTTCAGACCCAGGGCTCTGCCCAGGTAATTCAGTTGCTGGATCATCCTCAGATTCCATTTCCTTGTCTGTAAACATGGAACAACAACATAGTAGGCAGACGTAGTGCCAGCTATAGTGAAGTTGGCCTAATATTTTCCACTCTAAGACCCTCTTTTCAGTTGCTTAGAACCAACCGTTCAGGCTGAAATTTTCCGTGACAGACTGAATGTTTCAGCCTCAGACTGAATGTTTCAGCCTCAGACTGAATGTTTCAGCCTCAGACTGAATGTTTCAGGAAAATTTTAGCTAAAAATCGAGTAACTGTTTCTGAGAATGAGGTGAGGGGGAAAATGCATGGGTTTTTACCACATTAAAAGAGTCCTGACAACTGTTTTATTGAGCAACTCTAGTGCCTCCTTGTTTTGGAGCAAGGACTTGATATATGGCGAGAAGGGGAGGGTTGTGCTAGTGACAAGAATGTGCCTTGTGCTGTCCCAATGAAAATCCACCCAACTTTGGCCAAGTTACGAGGCACTGAAAAATTGCAATTTGCACATGCTCATAGAGGTTTATTAGAGGCTAGCAGCATTGTTCGCCAATTCTGTCTGCACTGAACATGCAGCAGTCATGTGGAAAATGACTATGTGATCACATAATTTAAAACTGTATCATAATTCATAGATACAAGGGGGTCAAATGAAGGTTACATAGGCAACCTAAATTCTGGTATTTTCTAACTTTTGAGCGTTCAACTTTGCAACCTTAACATTCTTTTAACGTAGGTTTTTCATGTAATCATGTATACACATCACTGGGGTGCTACAAGGGCTGTTGTTTTTAAAGCACTATGTAAATATGATATTTACTGTGGAAAACCGTTATCTTGCTGGAACACTTTGTGGAGTCACCAAAAACAGCCCTCAAAAATCCCAAAGAGTTATAACAAAAAGGTAAATAAATAAAACTATCAAGCACTTGAATACATTGTTCAGCGCCATTTTACAGCACTACCATGCAAGTAACAAGAGCCTCCACGAGGAAAGGGATAGTAGACTACCTCTACACCTGGGCAACATCATTAAAGAGCCATACTCTCTCCATGATGTATCAATGGAAGGCCCAAATACCATAAACTGTAAAACATGATTTTACATTTACAAAACAGGCAGGTTAATTGGCACCAATTCTATGAAAACAGCTCCCAATGTTACAACAATTTAGCCCCAAATTCAGCAAAGCATTTAAGCACACGCTTAACTTTAAGAACATGCTTAAGTTCCATTGACTTCAGAAGGACATGCTAATGTGTTTTGCGGAATAGGGATGGATTTAAGCATGTGCTTAATTGCTTTACTGAACTGGGGTTGTAGTCACTCTGGAGCTCTACTAAAAGTCAATGAGAGCCTGTAAATGCAGAGCAACTTGCAGGATTGGGGGACTTTACTTATACAAAAGCTACTATTTCCCATTAAAAGCCCCACTTTTTTTTAAAAGGGTTTACAATTGTGACAATATCAGATCAAATGTAGTTGAAACATGTTGAGAAGCTGGCACCCTGGTTGCAAGATATTGTTTTTCAAATTATTTAGTCTAAGTTCCTTGGAAGCAGGTCTTTGTTTTGGGACACATAGAACAAGAAAAAAATAATACTAAAAGTGGTTTAAATACATTAAGAATTTTGGTTATTCCTTATTTATACACTGAAAATCAGCTCAGATTCTGATCATCGTTAAACCCTCTGCTTCTTACCCATTAGCTGACAGACAGAAGGAGGCCAAACGGTTTGCCAATGGTGGCTTGCCAAGCATCACACTGTGGATCATTGGCTCAGCTGGAGTTAAATATGTCTCATTTACAGAGTACATGAGTACTATGGAGCTTATTTTAGAGCCTGCTGGCCTGATTTCCAGACATGCTGAGCAGTTCCTAGTGACGTCACAGGGAGCTGCAGGTGCTCAGCACCTCTGGGGAAAAAAAAACAGGCCATGATCATTGTAACACAGAAAGAGTTGGCCACATATATCCATTCAATTAATAGTCACACTCCCATCTGACCTCAGCTGGGGACGGATTACCATGTGCCTGTTGCTAGAAATAATCACTGCGAAGTATTCTGCGATATTCAATATTTGTCTTGAAAAATATGCATGTGAATAGAGCAAAAATGTAACTTCCAAAAATATTTCCAGATCTGTTTTTACTTAAGAAAAAAAAAGCTCATGCTCGCTCGCTCGCTCTCTCTCTCTCTCTCTCTCTGTGTGTCACACACATATACACAAGCATGCAGGCACAAGATGCAATTTTAAGTATGGTCACAGTGTTGCTGGGAAAACTGCGCAGACAGAAGCAGATGAAAATTAATAGGAAATTTTAGCGATCATGTACCTTAAAGGCTGACAGTGCTGGTTAGAGGAAAGGCACAATATACAAAGTAACCAGTGCACCTCTATCTTGGCCTTAAGTACCCTCATTATTCCTGTTCTTGAGCTCCCTTAAAGAGAGACCCCCGGTCATATTTAGAATGTGTGTAATTTTGGGATAGGGCTTCAAGGGGGATGAACAACAGCCAGAACAGCTGAGGATGACTCAGCCACTGATCCTGGGCTTCCAGAGAAGAAGGGCCACTGACAGACCTATGTTTATATCTACCCATATCTATCTATCTATGTTTATATCTATTCATCAGTCAAAAGACGGATGAATGAGCAAGTCTTCTGCACCTGCACTGCAATCACAGAGCGTCGGAAGACTCAATCTGAGTCCTCCCTTGCCAAGTCTAGTGCCTAAATTAAGAACTCATTAAGGACCCAGCTGAGGCAGCAATACACTGGCCTGCACTGGGGATACTGCAGAGGCAGAGTATCTGCTGAACCTCTCATGGACACAAAGCTGCGCCATCCATCAGGATAGTGCAATGTGTATTCTTACCTGTGTCTGGCCAGCAGACATGACTAGTGCAGCAGGGTAGCGAAGAGGTACAAGGCCCCACCTCCTCCTTTCCCTTTTTACTCCAGGGGGTGCTAGGAAGGATTAGTCCTGTAATCAGTGGAGTACAGAGACTGAGCCACTCCCTATTGGGTGCAATGGGAGGAGGCTTCTTGTGCCCCCTTTTCCTTTTCTGCACATGCACGAAGACCAGATACCACCACCAACCCTTAAGGCATGTAAACCATGTCCAGATTGGCTTTTGCTTAATCTCACACGGCCAATCGCGCCGGTGGAGCTGCATCACTGGTAGTGCAATGCAGCAATCATAGGATAAATGCAGACACCAGCAGTTTTACCACCAGCCTCCTTTTACAGTTGCTGTGAGCACTAAGAGATGACAGGGCTGTACAAGCATCAGCAGCCTGTCTACACGAGTGATCCCATCATTGCTAGCAGTGGCAGAGCTGCATTAGCAACAGTGGAAAAATATAAGAACAAATGACAGTGTAGATATTGAGAGAGAGCAAGGCATTCATCAAATCACTTGTGTATATCAGTAACTTTAAGGGTGCGAGTGGTCCCTTGACTTCAGTGGCATGACACTTGTGCTTAAAATCACACACGTTTCAGTGCTTTACAGAATCAGGGAATAAGGGGTTGATTCTCCATTGCCTTTCACCTTGGATTATCAATTATACCTTTGCAGAGTGGGCTTAACACACTAGTATTTTGATCCGGCATCATTTGACACCAGTGGGTCGTAAGCATGTGCATAAGTGCTTTCCAGACTCAGGGTCTTATGATGGTAAGGGTCATAATGCAGAACTGAGTACCCACGTTTACAAACTGGACAAAATACCACTGTTGCAAGTGCTGTAAGAACTTCAAAGAAAACTTTAAAAAACAACTATTTATATCTTTGTTATTTTCAAAGCAGCAGTTACAATGTCTCGTTTACTTGTGATAACATTTTAATGAGGCTGAAGGCTGCACATCTTTTGTACTCTTCCATTCATGTGTAAATTTCTCTCATGAGTTTTGTAGAGGAAGGAAGGATTGCCATTTTGGCAACCACTGAAGAGTTGGATTTTCTTTAGTTTGCCTTCATTTCTTTGCTAATAGTAATATCACTGGTGAAGAAAATGAAGTGAATTAAACATGACAAAACAGAGTTAAATAAAAAGATCTAATACAAACCATCAAATAAAGAGAATTAAAAATAATGGATGCATTAGAGATGGTCATACAAGCACCCCTGTTTTCTCTCATCCATTTCCAGAAGTATAAGAGAGCACCTCATTGAATTAAAAGATAAACTTAAACTATAGAGCAGTGGTTCCCAAACTTGTTCCGCCGCTTGTGCAGGGAAAGCCCTTGGCAGGGCGGGCCGGTTTGTTTACTGCCGCGTCTGCAGTTTCGGCCGATCGCTGCTCCCAGTGGCTGCGGTTCACTGCTCCAGGCCAATGGGAGCTGCTGGAAGCGGCGCGGACCAAGACACCACTTACATCATGAGGGAAGCTTACATCATACTGATCCTCATCATTATTGGCTGGCTGTATTCCTGGAGGTTTCATCACATGATGTAACCTCTTATTAAAAGATTAATCTTGAATTCCTGGAGACTCCCGGACAATCTTGGAGGGTTAGGAACCCCAACCGGGAAGCTACGGCTGAGCTACGCGTTTGAAAGAAGCAGAAAATCAGAATAGGTTTTGAGGAGAATACACTTTTCCTTATTCTGGACAAATTCTTTTTCCTGGGGTTACCCCCCCCCCCCCGTTATATGACAATAACTAGCTCGGTTTTTGTCACCATCCTTTTTAGATAAATACTTCAGCCTCATTTCACTGAAATTCTATCTCCCATTCTCGGATATCTGCTCTTTAAGTATCCATGACTGATAAACATGACGGTAATAAACACCCAAATCTTCTGAACCAATATCTGCTTTAAAAATAATTAGAAGCAAATACAACTAAAACAGCATTACCTGCAAACCTCAATTCAAAAACACAGACAAAACATGCATTTCCGCCTACAACAAAAAGAGACCAAGAGAATCATATTTCACAGAGCAAATTAACAAAAGGTCAAACAGCTTGATATTTGCCACTGGTGTACTCTATCTGAAAACTGAACTGCCAGTTAAATATTTATAGGGGAATGCTGTAACTGCAGGTTGAAAGCTGTTACGGCAACGCTGCATCCGCAACAAAGCAAGCCTGGAAATCGTTTCTGAAACGGCAGATGTTCCACCAACTGAAGATTTGGTTGGGTGTGGGGGGAAAGACACATAAGTTTGGTATTGTTGGCTCTTTCCTCAGCAGGATACATAGCAAGGAGGCAACAAGCATGTGGGTAATTCAGGCTTAGCAGTTGCTGTTTCACATAACCATAGCATGACCAGTCAAGAGCAGACAGCTACCTCCAAGGCTGCAACATCACAATGGCAACTAGCAAGGGGGCTCAGCACTGCTCTTTCTACTAAGGTGTCTGCTGCAAAAAAGTAACTTCTAATACATCGTGCCAAGTATAGTCCCCAACTGTGATGATGTACATCATAGAAATGCCTGTAAGTAATAAAGTACAATATAGTGGTACTAAAGTACAAAATAGTGTTAGCTGCACTATTATAACCGTCTTCAGTTATCAACTGACTGGTGGATCCACTCCTTCCTTCATCGATAGCTTCACTAACCTGTGTAAATGGGCTGGAATGAACAGCTGGAAATACTACACATAAATGCTAGGTCCAAGTAGTAAGTCTGGTAAACATATTCCAGAGGCACCACAAATTCATTGGAAAAAAGTGTGTAAAAAGATGAGGCAAGGTGATATCTGCAGAAGCCGTGGTGCTTATATCAACCTGGGATACATTCTTCCACTCTCCAAGTATGTGGGCACCTTCTAGTTTAGAGCAATGCTGCCACATGTACACTGACCAATTCCAATGTATTTAAAGATACTATGTAGGAGGGCTACAAAGTCTGTTTTAATATTAATAACTATTAATAAATTGAACCTATTTCTAAAAATTACACACACACACACACACACACACACTTTCTCTCCATAGCTACATGTAAACACACTTCCTCCCCTCTTCCCCCATCATGTTATCAGAAGTGACCAGTGATTTGGGATGCCTCAATTTTTGGGCATCCAATGAGACATCCCTTAATGGGGGCTGATTTTCAGGCGGTGCTGAGCACCTGCCTTGGGAATTCAGGCCCCTGTAAGACATCTCAAATAAGGAGCACAAAATCACCAGACACTTTTGAAAAAGCGGGATATATAAATCCTCTCCGTGCCACACCGGTGGGAGTGGGGCTGAGCAGAGGTTCTCAGAGCTCATCTGTTGGCACAGGACAAGACAGCTCAGAAGAAACTGTGGACAGAATGTTCTGCGGCAGCTTTTAATGTTTTGCATTAAACCTTTTGCAGAAAGGTGTAGTTGCACTCCTCCCGACCCCATCCCCTGCTTGTCTAGGACTAAAGAGAGTGAATGTATTATGGTATTTTCCCTATAATAACTGAAGGGAACAAGTTCATTACCATCAATCCCCATTTAAAGGAAGAAAATGTGTTAATATTGCAGAATGCTTTTCACTGGATTGTTCTAATTCAATATTGGAAGCTGTCAGTACACAGTGCCAAGTATATTTAGTGAAGGACAAACTGGAAGAAGAAGAAGAAGAAGAAAGGGAAGTTAGAGAATAGAAGCTTTTGAGACCAATCGGCAGCTACAGACTTGCCTAACAGAACTCTCTCATACTCATTGCATCTATTAACGAGCCTGCTACACATCTAAGAACATAAGAATGGCCATACTGGGTCAGACCAAAGGTCCATCCAGCCCAGTATCCTGTCTGCCGACAGTGGCCCAGAGGGAGTGAACCTAACAGGTAATGATCTCTCCTGCCATCCATCTCCACCCTCTGACAAACAGAGGCTAGGGACACCATTCCTTACCCATCCTGGCTAATAGCCATTAATGGACTTAACTTCCATGAATTTATCCAGTTCTCTTTTAAACCCTGTTATAGTCCTAGCCTCCACAACCTCCTCAGGCAAGGAGTTCCACAGTCTGACTGTGCACTGAGTGAAGAAGAACTTCCTTTTATTTGTTTTAAACCTGCTACCCATTAATTTCATTTGGTGGCCCCAAGTTCTTATATTATGGGAACAAGTAAATAACTTTTCCTTATTCACTTTCTCCACATCACTCATGATTTTATAACCTCTATCATATCCCCTCTTAGTCACCTCTTTTCCAAGCTGAAAAGTCCTAGCCTCTTTAATCTCTCCTTACATGGGACCCATTCCAAACCCCTAATCATTTTAGTTGCCCTTTTCTGAACCTTTTCTAATGCCAGTATATCTTTTTTGAGATGAGGGGACCACATCTGTATGCAGTATTCAAGATGTGGGCATACCATGGATTTATGTAAGGGCAATAAGATATTCTCCGTCTTATTCTCTATCCCTTTTTAATGATTCCTAACATCCCGTTTGCTTTTTTGACTGCCGCTGCACACTGCGTGGACGTCTTCAGGGAACTATCCACGATGACTCCAAGATCTTTGTCCTGATAAGTTGTAGCTAAATTAGCCCCCCGTCATATTGTATGTATAATTGGGGTTATTTTTTCCAATTTGCATTACTTTACATTTATCCAAATTAAATTTCATTCAATCTGACCTTCAGCCTCAAGTAGTCTAGATCAGTGGCTCTCAACCAGGACCATGTGTACCCCTGGGGGTACAAAGAGCTCTTCCAGGGGGGTACATAAACTCAACTAGATATTTGCCTAGTTTTATAACAGGCTGCATCAAAAGCAGTAGCCAAGTCAGTACAAACTAAAATTTCATACAGACAATTACTTGTATATACTGCTCTGTATGCTATATGCTGAAATGTAAGGACAATATTTATAGTCCAATTGATTTATTTTATAATTATTTGGTAAAAATGAGAAAGTCAGCAGTTTTTCAGTGATAGTGTGCTGTGACACTTTTCTATTATTATGTCTGATTTTGTAAGCAAGTGGTTTTTAAGTGATGTGTAACTTGGGGGTACTCAAGACGAATCAGACTCCTGAAAGGGGTACAGTAGTCTGGAAAGGTTGAGAGCCACTGGTCTAGATAATCAAAGCGTCTTACAATTCATGCAGAGTCTGCATTCAGCATCCTTAAACTCCCTCCCTCCCTCCCACCTCTTTTAGTCATTTCAAAAAAAAAAAAAAAAAGGCAAATGCACTCTGTATTCTCTAGTATGAAGCATACTTTGATAGATGTTTGGATGTTCTTGTTTTCTAGCAGATGATTCTATTCAACACTTTGTACATCCGAGAGAGATCATTCCTAGAAGAACTAACGGCCTACCTCTGTTTGGTTTAAGTGAATCACATTCTTTCTGACACAGATGTTAAGAAACAATCTTACAACAATTCAAAATTTGAAAATGGGGATAAGTATGTGTGTGGGGTGGGACCACTTAAGCTGTGTTTTTTGGTCAATATATACAAAATAGAGATAATTCAAATCAATACCACCATGGTATAATTACTCCAGACTCACAAGTATGCTGCAGGTGTCTGTTAGCCTGGACTTGAAAAAAGAAACAAGGGTATTTGTTCATTTCTCCTGCCCACTTCACTCCCTCTTGTATAAAACACTCATAGGCAGCATATTTAATGCATTGATATAACCTAGCTATTTCTTTCCACGACATCGCTAATAATTCAGGTAGATTCTCTGAGAATGCTACGCCAAATTTTAAAAGAACCTATCAAAGTTGCTGCTTGCATAATTCCTTGTTGATTTTTTTAAAGTAAATAAATGACTGCACAAAACATGTTTATTGACTACATTAGCAGACATTTCAAAATATTCCACTGATGACACCTTGTGGAGCTACAGAGAGATTTCTACCAGCGTTGGGCACAAATTTCAGATCACTGGCTCTATGGGTGGCACCAACAGGAATCTGACTTAAGAGCCGCATATGGTTCATCAGTGGACTAGTACTGTTCAATTTGGTAAATAGGCTATTCAAAGGGAAATGTGTGTGTCAAGGAATTTACAAAGGCACACACTCTAGAGTGCTTTAACCAAGAGGCCTCCCTCCAAGCATTTCTCAGAAATAAGCTAAACATGGACCATTTTAAAGAGCTGTGAGACCCCATCAGCAATTCAAGTCCTTGATTCAGCATAAAGACCCTTAAACAAGTTAACCACCTGCAAGCTCACCAGCCAATGACAAAAATAAATCCCATAAAGCACAAACATCTTGATCTTGAAGCCAGGACTAGAGCTCAGGGAAGTAACTGAAGCAAACTATTTTTTCAATGAGTTCAGCCCCTTGTTCTACTTGCAAATTACCTGTGAACAAACCTTTCTTAAGAAAATTATTTGTTATGAAAAGTTATTTTATGAATGATTATGCAGATATATTTAGGACTGCTGATCAATCGCAAACAATTTGCCATGGCTACTGCTTTGAGTATTCACTACTCCATCTTGTGCAACTGATCATTCAAATCACATTGCAGTGTTTCGGCTCCCTGATTTTTTGGGCTTGAGAAGCATGCAAAAATGTCAAGATGGCAACTCCAACACTTCTAGCCTAAATACTCATGCAACAACCTATTCACAAAAGTATTTGCAGGACCTTCTCTTTCCACGAGCATGCCTATTAATAAAACTGTGATTACAGGATTACTGGAAACAAATGAAAAGGGTCCTGGACACCGTCCACACAAATTCAGTTTATTCGAAGGAAGGATTGTGAACAGTATTTTGGGTGCAATGCAGGTAAAGGAAAGGTCAGTATTTCACCCAGGTCTACTCAGAACAATATCACTAATGGACTGTCTTTTACTGGGCCTGATCCATCTCCTGATGGCAGCTTTGACATTGATTCCAACAGAATAACATTTGGGCTTAACATGGAGACCAATCCCATACTGCAGCACTTGATGGAGAAAACCCATCCTCTCTGGATTATACTGGAAGACAGTCAGCCCATCACCTCTGAATCAACCACACTTGTGTTTCATCCAACTCAGGGCTTGACTCAGAATGCAACTATTCAGCCCATTAACGCTTACTCTGCCACAGTTCTGTCCACGTCTGGTAAAACTCACATTATTTTCTATGGGCTGGCAAGGTACAGTGGCACACATTTACCTGTCTAGGACCTAACGGATTGAGGAAATTAATAAATCTACTCAAGGTAAAATGCCAGGCACAAAGCCACCCACAGAAAACGAGACACTGCTGCTTCAAAATTACATCCTAAAGCTCTGCATCTGGGTTATATGGCAGCAAAAATCCCAAACCTTCCTTGTGTATTCAAATGCTGGCATAGGTGCTAAAGCATAAAGATTAGAGAGTATCAAAGAGGAAAGACCCACCAGCCAGAAAGCAGCATCCTGAAAAAATACAGTGTTTATAAACATAAAACTAAAACATAGTTAATTATCATGAAACTGTCATAATTATACCTATCCTGACACAAAGTTGTTACTTATTAAGCTGTGCTACAGAAAACTTCCCCTAACCCTAACTGTACTTTAATTAAACTTCTAAAATGGTTTGCCTTTCCAGTATTTTCGTGGGACAGAATTGCAGGGCAGAACAGCCACTTAAGTGTTCATGAGGACTTAAAGAACAGGAAGAACCAGTTGCCAGTTTTAGAGAAGAGTCTGATGTTAAGATCCAGATCAATCTCTAAGCTCTCCCACAGTTCAGAGGGAGGAGCGGTTGGAAACTGAGGTTGCAGTTTAGGTCCAACGCTAATTTTAATGCAAAAGACAGCCTTTACCAGTGATGTATATGTCGACCCCAAGTCACTGCCAGTGATCTGTACTGGCATTAGTCAGCTTTTGTCACCAGCTGAACACACTGGAGTTGCCACTACTTAAACCCAAGAACTGGCCTAAATGAGTTAGAGTCGTGAAGGTCCCCTGCATGGGGAATGAATAGAAAGTGTATAATTTAATGAAGTAAGTGAGTACCAGAGGTTTGACACCAAAATGTCACATGGCCAACTTGACAAGAGCCCAAGGACAGAACCCAATTTGCATTTATATCTACAAACATTATCAAAAATAAATATACAAAATCATAACTTCTTTTGTGTTTTCTCCTTAATAAATAAGTAGAAATTTAGTCTTCACTGCATTCAATAGTTAATTTGCTTTGTCTTCACCGTACAGCTATAAGAACCTGGCAGGGGAAGACTACAGTCCACATTTTAGGAATCCTTGAAACACACTTTGAACATACACATTATAACAGTCCTGCACTGGTGAGTTTTCAGGTAGATCCATCATAAGATCCATCATTTTTTTAAAAAAACGTACTCTTTTGTTACCAAGTCATAGTGAACTGACTAGTGTCACCACTGCCCACTACTGGATGGACTCAAAACTGCTCAGTGGTATGCCCCATCATACGATTCATACTGCTAGCAGCTAACAGAGATCGTCTCTTTAGCTTAAGTGGTAGTGGCCAGTGGTTTTGAAGGTGGTGGTTTTGAGTTCCGAGGCCTGGAGGCACAGAAAAGTGACAGCCAGGAAGTGTGCGGGTGGCCCTAGATTTGCTGCAGGATGTGACCTGGATTTTCAGAGATGCTGAGCACCTACAGCTTCCATGAACGTCCATTGAAGTTCAGTGTGCTCAGCATCTTTGAAAATCAGGTCTTCAGAAAAAATGGCAATACGCAGAAAAACAAGCTTGAGAAGCAACTCCTCAAAGGTCATCCTCTGGGGTCAGGTGTAGAAAGGGTGCAACTTTTGTTGACTTTGCATCCTCCCAAGGTTCAGATGGATTTTGTCTCTCTTCCACAGGACCAGTACTGAGTAAGGAAGTACAGTTTCGTGGCTAGGGCACAGGGATGGGATTCAGGAGACCCAGATTCACTTCCTGGCTCCTCCACAGACATCCTGTGTGACCTTGACCAAGTCACTTACTCTTGGTGATTCAGTTCTCAGTTTTCTCTGTAAAACAGGGATAACAGCACTTCCTGACTGCACAGTGTTGCTGAAAGTATCAAATGTATTCATGACTGTGAGCTGCTCACATATTACAGTGATGGTGGATCATACAAGTATCTCAATAGACAGAAGTATGTGGTTCAGAGAGGTGATTTCAAACTTCAGGACAAACCTGAAGCAACCCGCTCATATCAGCCAAACCACCTTTGTGGGGACAGAACATCACGCACTTCTAGCAAAAATCACTGTCTCTCAATGCCTAGGATCTCTCTGTTCATATATGCTCCCAACCTTCACCATACTGAACTATTCCCATGACAACAGGAAACAAGGAAGAGGTGCTACTGAAAAGGCTAAATCCACCTTATGGGGGATTGTTTTGATTTTTTGTTTTAATTTTTGGACAAAGACGGCACGAGTTGTTAAAGGAAAGACGGCTGTCAGTCAAAGTTTACTAACAAGTTTAAAATTAGAGTTCACATGCTGTTTGCAAAGAAGACAAAGAGTGTCACTCAAGGAAAGAAACAACACCAGTGCAGTACTGACTGAATAGTTTGCTTTATTGCCCAGCTATCCAATCACAGCACTCAAACAGATACCTCCCCTAATGTGTGTGACCCAACTAATGAGACAAAGCCACCAAGCAACTAACCAACAGTCAACATGGAAAGACCCTTGGCAAGACAAGTCACAGATTGGACAAGACAACACCAACACACTAACTTGAGGGTGAAACTTGTTTCACAGAAGATTGCCTTCTTTGACTCTCCAGGGTAATTTTTCTACATGAAGCACTGTAGCAAAATATAGCTAAATATTTTGACCTAAAAACCTCGGTATAGTCTTTAAAAATATGGGAAATATAACCATAACAAAGCATTAAAAGGCTAGCATGTCTAGTGGCTAGGGCACTGGACTGGGAGTCAGGAGACCTGGGCTCTATTCCTGGTTCTGCCACTGCTCTGCTGTGTAACTTTAAGCAAGTCACTTCACCTTTCTCTGTGCCTGTTTTCCTCCCTGACCCTTTGTCTTGTTTGTTTAGATTTTATGTTTTTTGGAGCAGGGACTAACTTACTATACGTTTGTGTCTAGCAAAATGCGGCTGTGATCTCAGTTGTGGCCTCAATGCACTACTGTAATATAACTAATATACAAATAATGGAAATTAGAATAGAAGTTTCTGCTCAGTTGGTTCAAATAGTGGAGGTCCCCAACCCAAGGAATCGTTCTTTCTTGATGTATAAGAACATTACCTGAAGCAATGGGACCCCCAATCCTGATGGGAACTACTACTTGTCTATGTAGATAAATAATAAAAAATAGTAATAATTTGTGCCAACTCACATAAGTATCTGGCAAAACCAGTCTGATCCCTAACCTCCTGCTTTAGACCATACACCAAATAAAACAGTAGGTAGATTACCTCATACCACATAACTGTTATAAGGAAAAAACAGGTTTTTCAGTGCTCTGAATTTATAGTCTGCATTTCTTTTTTGTCATTCATTCCCCACTTACGATAGTTGGCAGTGTGGTCACTGAGCTAGATATTCTTCCTTAAAGATTCCAGTTTTATATCAGCTTGGGAAAATACTTGTTTCTTACAGTTTACGTTAATAAGCAGAGTTTTATATTTGATTATATGTACATTTGAATGCTGAAATTTCCCCCCAGCACACTGTTCCACTCCATAATCCATCTCTCTAATATTTTATTGACCCTATTTTCAAACAGTTCAGGATGTCGTGCTCATGTGGGGTGCTCACTTCTTTTGAAAAATCTGGCCTTTATTTTGGTACCTCACTGGGAGCTGAGCTCTTTTGAAAATCTGGTCCCAATTGTGGCTATTGAGACCTTGGAAATCTGGCCCTGAACCATACTGAAAATCTGGCAAAGTGTATGTATTTAGTTCCTAAACAGCTCTTTTCACAGCACACATCATTCCAGCATTCATGAACTGTACCATAGCTGTCACAGAGAACAGCTGGCCAACATTTCCAAGTTGATTTCTGTTATTACATCCTGGGCCTCCATATTTTTCAAGACCATGAATTGTGCAGCCTGCCTTTCTGAGGGTTTAAGTAGCAAGTGACCTCCTTAAATATGCCACCTGGTTCCCTAAGAGTGCTGACACATTAAACAAAGTTGCCATCCCCTTGGGTATCTTAGTCCTCAGTAATTACTTCTGCACAATTCTCAGCATGTGTACCTTGATGGCCTCTCTGTCAGCAGGCCTAGCATCTCTTAAATGAATCACTGTCAGCTTGTGCTTTATGTCTCTGAAGCCTTCACTTTTTAAAGCAAAGTGTTTGTCAGTTAAATAGATATCCCTCGACCTTCTGAACAATGACATCTGGATTCCTCTATCTAATTGATAGCTCTTTGCAAAGGTACCAGCAATTGCAGCTGCAGTGAGCAAAGACAAGCCACATCCACAAATGCCTCTATCACCACCAGTGTCTTCTTCCTTCGTCCTACACTCCGCTAAGGATTGCATGTGCATTGTATAAAACGGGCAGGCTGTTCACAATATTGTTGAGGCTGCGGGTCTTGGTTGGTTGAACATCACAGATTATTAAATTGTTTTTATAGTCTCAATTCAAAAACATCCTCAGTCACCCTTGTTTTCTTAATGGGCCTTGCCCTAGCTGGTGCTATATGGAGCATAAAGTAGCAATGTTTCAGAAAGGCCTGTGGGTTGTAATGTTTTGGGTTATTTCCCGATTAAACACCTGAAATATAATGATTTAGGCTAAACAAAGTATTTAGCCATCAACAGCAATTAATAAGAAAATCTCTAAGAACTCACAAGAAAAGCTTTTTCCAAAACTTTCAAGATAGACCCAAATCTCATTGCCACTTTGCCATGTAGACATGAAGACTTGATGGAGACAAACTGTGTGTTACAGTGCTACATCATAAAAGTGGTTCTGACTACATGCCTCAAGGAGCAGAATATGACAAAACAGATCAATAAAACACCGTGGCTAGAGCAGGAAATGTGATCCTTAGGGGCTGGCGGGGGGATGCCTATCTGAAGTGAGGTCGATTCTTACCTTCTTTGGGAACTAATATTTTAAAAAATACAAATATGAATGAGCAAAACAGATAAATGTAATCTCTATAATGACAGACTGTATTTCTTTCAGGAAGACTGAACTATCAAATAATTGACCTAATTTATCCAATTAAGAAATGGTAATTTATTACAGGGATAGTCTAGTACTCCATTTTATTCACCATACAAGCACAACCATCCTTTGCACACAGAGAAAGCTAGTGTAAGAGGTCACTCTTAGGATAAATGTGCCCATAGGTATCTGTCATAGAGTCATAGGACTGGAAGGGACCTCGAGACGTCATCTAGTCCAGTCCCCTGCACTCATGGCAGGACTAAGTATTATCTAGACCATCCCTGACAGATGTTTGTCTAACCTGCTCTTAAAAATCTCCAATGATGGCGATTCCACAACCTCCCTAGGCAATTTATTCCAGTGCCTAACCACCCTGACAGTTAGGAAGTTTTTCCTAATGTCCAACCTAAACCTCCCTTGCTGCTCATTGCTCCTTATCCTATCCTCAGAAGTTCAGAAGAACAATTTTTCTCCCTCCTCCTTGTAACAACCTTTTATGTACTTGAAAACTTATGTCCCCTCTCATTCTCCTCTTCTCCAGACTAAACAAATCCAATTTTTTTTAATCTTCCCTCATAGGTCATGTTTTCTAGACCTTTAATAATTTTTGTTCCTCTTCTCTGGACTTTTGCCAATTTGTCCTCTTTCCTGAAATGTGGCACCCAAAATTGGACACAATACTCCAGTTGAGGCCTAATCAGCACGGAGTAGAGCGGAAGAATTACTTCTCGTGTCTTGCTTACAAAACTCCTGCTAATACATCCCAGAATGATGTTCGCTTTTTTTGCAACAGTGTTACACTGTTGACTCATATTTAGCGTGTGGTCCACTATGACCCCCAGATCCCTTTCCACAATACTCCTTACTAGGCAGTCATTTCCCATTTTGTATGTGTGCAACTGATTATTCCTTCCTAAGTGGAGTACTTTTCATCATCTCAAAGCGTATGGAATCTTTGCACTGTACTCTCATTAACTCTTGTCTGACTAAGCTTCCTTTTCCATCAAAAAAGAGTGCCAAGTATCAGAGAGGTAGCTAGCCGTGTTAGTCTGTTTCCACAAAAACAATGAGGAGTCCAGTGGCACCTTAAAGACTAACAGATTTATTTGGGCATAAGCTTTTGTAGGTAAAAAACCCCACTTCTTCAGATGCATGGAGTGAAAATTACAGATGCAGGCATAAATATACTGGCACATGAAGAGAAGGGAGTTACCTCACAAGTGGAGAACCAGTGTTGACAAGGCCAATTTAGTCAGGGTGGATGTGGTCCACTCCCAATAATTGATGAGGAGGTATCAATACCAAGAGAGGGAAAATTGCTTTTGTAGTGAGCCAGCCACTCCCAATCCCTAGTCAAGCCCAAATTAATGGTGTTAAGTTTGCAAATGAACAGTAGTTCTGCAGTTTCTCTTTGAAGTCTGTTTTTGAAGTTTTTTTGTTGAAGGATGGCTACTTTTAAATCTGTTATTGAATGTCCACGGAGACTGAAGTGTTCTCTTACTGGCTTTTGTATGTTACCATTTCTGATGTCTGATTTGTGTCCATTTATTTTTTTATGTAGAGACTGTCCAGTTTGGCCAATGTACATGGCAGAGGGGCATTGCTGGCACATGATGGCATATATCACATTAGTAGATGTGCAAGTGAATGAGCCCCTGATGGTGTGGCTGATGTGGTTGGTCCTCTTATGTTGCTTCAGATTGTAAGGTAACTCCCTTCTCTTCATGTGCCAGTATATTTATCCCTATATCTGTAATTTTCACGCCATCCATCTGAAGAAGTGGGGTTTTTTACCCACAAAAGCTTTAAGGTGCCAAAAAGCAGCACGTTCACTTACATGGAAACACTACATATAGCTTTGAACACTACTCCATCATTCGGTTTATTATCTTCCCAGAAGATGTTGCTTCAACATGAAAATTGACAACATCTTTTTCTGTAATACATATATTTATATTGCTCCTTTAATCCCAAAGGATCCTTTACAAATTACAGCCCTGATCCTGCAATCAGCTCCACATGGGCACAGAACTACATGAATCCCTGCCAAAGTCAATTGTGCTGTGAATGGGTTCAAAGAATTGAACACGGGATCAGGGCTGACATAATTAGGCCCTGATTCATCAAAGCACTTACACCTCGATTTAGCAAGGTGCTTAAGCAGATGCCCAACTTCCAGTGACTTTATTGCTATACTGAAAAATACATTATGGCCAAAATACTACCTATCCTTCCTACTCCATGTTAATTTTTATTCAGATGTTTTGAAGATAGAATTCTACATAAAACAGGACAGATTTTTCTTCACTTGCACCCAGGAAACTGGTGTCATCCTCAATGGCATCATTGCTGAGTGAAAGTAAAAGGAGAATCAGGCTGCTGTAAGTGCTAAGTATTATGAACGTCAAATGTAAATCTTTTAAAAATTGATTTGCGGTGGCTTCTTTATAATAAAATTAAAGTCAGAAAAATGTCATGTTGTTTATGCCAAGGAGAATTAGACAAGAGGATACCCAGGCTCCAAGACCCATCTCTAAAAAGGATTCTGAAAGCCATAGAGTAGCTGAAAGGCATCTGGTAACATCTGATGCTCTGTCAAACAACAAAGCATCAGCATTTGACCGCCTCATTTTGGCAGTAACAAATAGCTCTTAATTTTTCATCACTGGACTGGTGCAAATGAACCTGTTTACTGAGAACACCTGGAAGGTGAACTGGAAAAATCTAAGATTTGTCTTCTCTCCCCCATATTCAGTAACTCTAAAAGGTTACACAGGCCAGCTGAAAGTACTAGGGTTACACTATTTAATTCTGTTTAAAAACCTGGCATTGGGGTTGGGCTGATAATTACAATTCATTCTGTTGCTGAGTTTCAATGCAATAGTCTGCCAAAAAGACAACTGAACCTGCAGAGAAAAGAGTGTTCTGTTTTTTTTTTTTAATTAAAACGTAAATGCTTGGCATAAGCATTACTGGATCCATGCCTATACAGGCAGCCAAAAAGCTTGGCAAACAGACTAGCGCTGCAGAAGACCCGACTGAGCACTGCAGGCTTCCTCCTACATTCCAACAACACTGCAGTCCATTGCCTTCACTGTACAGGTAGATAATCTGTCCTTTTGGCTTGCTGCTAATGGACTGCTCAAAACGGGTTTTCAGCCTGTGGAGTAAGATACGTGAATACTTCATGCCATAGCATCACCCTAGAGATGTGTCAGCTACCACTTTCAAAGGCAAGCAGTGTCTGGCACGTTAGGTGGCAAGCATCTTTCTACGGAGATGTGGAAATTATCCATGTGAAATTGCCAGTGCTCGCCATAATCAAAGATTAAAACGAAATTGTATCCAAGAGGGAAACGAAAAATCTCTGAAGGATGGTGCTTCAACATTAGAGTGCTGATGCTTTATTTAGGGATGACAATAAAAAAGCTTCTGATGCATCAGAACAAGATTAAATTACCCACGGTGTGCATATGAATCGGATCTGAGGGAAGTCTGCACCACGAAGTCCCATAGGTATGACTGTCATTGCCCATCTTCAACCAAATTTATAGTGGGGGTTAAACGACTGTATCTAAGTGGAGCTCCTCTCTCTGCCATTAAGGATTTGGGCTCCTGACTCAGCAAACCACTTGTATATACAAGCTATAGTCCCATGACATTGCATTGGAACTTTATTTTACTCAGCTATCTTTTGGGTAATCTGTAAGCTGCAACATTATTATTATTTATATTATAGTAGTGCCCAGGTGCCTTAGTCATGGACCAGGACCCCATTGTGCTAGGTGCTCTACTATTTTATTGCTAGATCTGAACACACACTTACCTGGACAACTCATTTGTTTTTGTTTTTCAATTCATGGATCACCTAACCCCCTGTTCACACCAGAGCTTGTCCTCATGTTGGAAACCAGTTTCACCAGAGGGTTTTTTTGGTCTCCTCTGAAGAACAAATGCAGCTAACATCATTAAATCTCCTCATCTTTAGCATTACATTAATGCCACAGGAATCAAGCCCTTACAAATTCTGTGTTTATTTTGGTTTCACTATTAATTTACAATGATTAGTTGAAAGGTCTTCTTTTTTCCAAGCTCCCATTCCCAGCCTTTATCTTTAAAGGGCTAAAACTATATTATGAGATGCATTCCTATCTTCCTCTTTGATCTTGTTAATGAGAATGAGCTGTTTTCTAGCCTTGTTGCAGTTTTCTGCTCCTAATACATTTTATCTGCTTTGACGATTCCTTGCAATTTATAGACTCTTGTCCTTAAACTCTGGTTCTCTTTGCTGTTCCCATTTCTTCATTGTTACCAATACTGCAATTAATACAAATTCTCTGTATATGGTATTCAAGCTCAATCACTTCCTTCTATGATCCTGCATTGTTCCATATCTTCTTACATACTAGCCATTCATATCTCACTTATGGCTCTCTAAGCAGTCAATATAAATTATTACCAATTACTAGTTCAAGTACCAGGGTGGAATCAGAAGTGTTATTTCACAAGTGCTCATAAAGACTGACCAAGAATTTCTCAGTCATATTGCCCAGGCCAATAGTTCAGTTGGTAAGGGCAGACAGATCTGGCAACACCCTTATACGACAAGCCAGAGGAGCCAGTGTCAGGTATTGACCAGCACCCTTAGGGTATGTCTACACTGCAGTGTAAACCCAGGATTTGAAGTCATGCTCAAGCCTATCCTTTTCCATCTACACATAAATCGCGCTAACCCTGGACCCCACAACCGCACAGGGATGGACGGTCTGAGCTTGAGTCAAGCCGGGACCCAGTGTTCAAGCCCTATTGCTTCGCAATATAGACACACCCGCACTGGACTCGTGCCCTGGGGAAAGTATCCCACAATTCCATGGGCTAACTTTCTTTGTCCTTTGGACAGTCAAGTTTTCCCACAGTGCACCGTGAACAAAGGGCTAGAGCAGCAACATTTTGGAAGGGTGCTAGGAAGTCGGGGATATGGATGTTTGGATTCTGGCTCACATGATACATTGTAGATGCTAGAGCCCAAGGATGGGACCCAGGGTTCAACAATTCCAAACCTAGCATTATGAATTAGTACACATGCTCAAACCCTAGGTTAACCAACCCAGGGCCTGCTAACTCGAGATCTACTAAGCCAGGGGCTTACGTTTCAGTGTAGACATATCCTTAGGGTACTGAAATCCAACTGTCAACAGGTATTACCCGGCTCTGAAGAACCTGCTCTAAACAGAAACAAACTTTACACCATTACAAAAGCCATGCTGTAGACTATGCCACAGCTCATCTCTAGTACAGTTAGGTTATAACACAGTTTGTACCTTGCTGCGTATGAAGACGATTATTACAAAATTATTACAAAATTGTTTGGACAGGACCTTTGAGTAGTTAATGCCCCCCACCCCACCCCAGCTACAACCATATCGTCTGCAGCTAAACCACCCTATACCTATGCTGATGCTATACACAAGATGCAAAGCAATGGGATAATCCAACCTCTAAGGGCTTGCTAGGCTGGACATCACAAAGCTCAGCCCTATGCAGCACTTTGACGGGGGGTGGGAGGAAATTAACTTGTCACTGCTCTCTCAGCCCTCCGGTGCTGGCAGTACCTGTTGCTGAGGCATGCAGCTGTTCGTTTGCTTTACGATCTCCCTGCTAGGCCATACACTAGGTAAGAAACAAACATGCTGGTCAAAGTTTGGCAGGTCAACCAGTCTTGGTATAGAGATGTGCTGTGAGTGGTCGATATGGGGAGAATATTAAATATCAAGCAATATTTGGAATAATCCTGAAGTGTATTTTACCATTGTCCACGGTCAACAGAAACAAGGGCTTCTAAATTTAACCCGCCCAAAGTGGCGCCTTAGGCGCTGACTCCCTGGGTGCTCCAGCCCTGGAGCACCCAAGGGTAAAATTTAGTGGGTGCAGAGCACCCACTGGCAGCTCCCCGCCCCACCCCCCGGCCCCAGCTCGCCTCTGCTCCACCTCCTCCCCTGAACGCGCCGCCCTGTGCTGCTTCTCTGCCCCCCCAGGCTTCCCACGAATCTGCTGTTCGCGCAGGAAGCCGGGGCCGGCTGAGAAGCAAGTGGCGGCTTCCCGCTCAGGCCCAGGGAGGCAGAGCGGAGGTGAGCTTGGTGGGGGGGGGGGGGCGAGAAGGGCCGCCCGCGCTGCAGCAGGTAACCCGGGGGGGCAGGGGAGGTGTGTAGGGGAACCGCTCCCTGCCCCAGCTCACCTCTGCCACCTTCGGCCTGAGCTGGAAGCCGCCGCCTGCTTCTCAGCTGATTCACAGGAAGCCGGCGGGGGGGAGGGGGGGGGAGGAGGTGCGCGGAGAAGCAGAGCCGGACAGTAGGTTCAGGGAAGGAGGCGGAGCGGAGGTGAGCTGGGGCCGGACGCGGGATGGGGAGCTGCTGGTGGGTGCTCTGCACCCACCAATTTTCCCCGTGGGTGCTCCAGCCCCGGAGCACCCAGGGAGTCAGCACCTAAAGTGCCACTTTTGATGTGATCAGTGGGGGGAGCAGCCGCTCCCCCTGCTCCCCCCTAGCTATGCTCCCCCGCCCCTAGGAGCCAGAGGGACCTGCCAGATGCTTCCTGGGAGCTGCCCCAGGTAGCACCACCGGGACTCCTCACCTCGCCCCCCGGCAGGTGCCTCTGGCTTTTAGGGGTGGGGTAGGCATCCACTACGGTGGCCCATGAGACCCTCCTGCCCGGTTCTGGGGGCAATCAGGGGACAGGGGAAGGGGGTAGATGGGGCAGGGGTCCTGGGGGGGGGCATCAAGGAACGCAGGGGGTTGGATGGGGCAGGAGTCCCGGGGGGCGGGGGTGGGCAACGACGCCCTCGTGGGGTGAGGAGGGAACCCGTTGTTAAGATTTTGGCAGGTCATCACTGTATATACATAAATGACGCCCCATATCATAGCTTATCAGCAGGGATTAAACCCAGGACTTTCAAAACCAACAGTTTTACTGTTGTTTTAAAGGGAGAAATGTCATCCGGACCAGTCATTAATTAGAGAGGGACATGACACACAGCTTCCTGAAGCATGTGACAGCTGCATGACGACAGATCTCCATACAGGTCCCAGTTAGCAATAACCCGTCACCACATGTCCTAGAAACTAGAATCTTCAGCACTCAAAGCACAGGCCCCTATCACTCAAGCAATGGGAATTGCTCCTGAGCTGGCAGACAGTAGTAAGGTGTATAGTCACCGAGACCAGACAAGATCCCTGGCTGTGATCTAAATTAGTTCCTGATGCCTTGATCTAGAGATCACCAGAGAAAGAGACAAACACTACTGAATTCAGAGGAGCTCCAGAACAAATAGAATTCTGTAAGCAATCAGACTGGGTCTCAAACAAGTACCAAGTAGCGTCTTACAAGGTGGCACATTATTGAATAAAGGTGGGAAGGAACAGAAGCCTCCTATGTAACTCATATAGAACAAAAAATACCTTAACAGTTAAATAGAAGACAACACAATTTGCTAGCAGCAGCATGAGGACAATTGTAAGAAAGATACTGTAATTGTTCCATTGCATCCAAAATGCACTGTATCAGCAATCTGTGTACCAAAGGCAGTGAAAATTAATGGTTGGAAACCTCCAACAGCAAATGCACAAAAAGCAATTTTTCTACAACAGAGATGATTCTGCTCTGCGTTAGAGTCCAGTTTTGACTGTCCCAAGAGCCAGACCCACCTCTCTTATATCCAGGATGCAGTTAACAAGCCACACTTGCCAAAATGAGTCAGCAGCCAGCAATCAGTATCTTCCTGTAGGTATTCACCATCACTTCCTAAAAAGGTGGGTTAACAAAATAACCCTGCTCCTGTGTCACATCGACAGAGGATTCCACCTCCCACCACCCCTGCTGTGGATACTGTACATTATTATTTTGTTTCCTGTATTTATTTCTCAGGAACACGAGTAGAAAATTGCAAGCTGGAAAATGTTCGTATCTGCAGGGAATTTGGGTTCTTCTGTATATATGGCTGTCAGTCTAGTGCAGGGTGGGTAATAATTTTCGCAGGGGGGCCACTCCACGAATTTTGGTAAGTTGTCACAGGCCATACATTTCTCCTATATTAATGGAGGGGGTGCGGGGTCTGGGAGGGAGTTTGGGTGCAGGAGGGAGCTCTGGGCTGGTGCAGTGTGTTGGGGTGCAGGAGAGGGCTCTGGGAGGGAGTTTGGTGCAGGAGGGGGCTCTGAGCTGGGGCAGGAGATTGGGGTGCAGGAGGAGGGTTTGACCTGCGGCAGGGGGTTGAGGTGTGGGAGAGGGTGCTTGGTGTAGGCTCTGGCCGGGAGGCGCTTACCACAGGTGGCTCTCGGCCGGTGGCGAAGCAGGGTTCAGGCAGGCTGCCTGTATGCCGTGGCCCCACACTGCTCCTGGAAGCGGCTGTGGCCGGCTGCTGCTAGCACGTCCCTGCACCCCCCCTTGGGAGGGAGGGGGCAGCAGGTCTCCGTGCACTGCCTGTGCCCACAAGCACCGCCCCCAAAGTTCCCATTGGCCGGAAACCACTGTGATGACGGTGCTGGAGGCAGGGGCAGCACGCAAAGCCGTCCCCTGCCCCCCGCCCCCCGGGGTGCGCAGAGACGTGCCAGCAGCAGCCATCCACTTCGGGGAGTGGCGTGGGGCCATGGCAGGCAGCCTGCCTGAGCGCCTCGCTGAGCCATGGGCCTTTCAGCAGCCAGAGATCACGAGGGGACAGAGAAGTGCGGACAGAAATGTTAGTCATGGTGGGCAGGACAGAAATGTTAGATGGGCCGGATCCTGCCCGCGGGCTGTATTTTGCCCGCCCCATGTCTAGTGGGTGGAAAAAGGAACTGGGGGAGTCAGAACTCCAGGGCTCTATTATTAACTCTGCAATTAACTCACTGTGTGAGCTTGGGCAAGTTACTTTGCTTCTTTATGTCAACTAAAGATAACAATCTCACTTGCTACACAGGAGCATAGGGAGCCTCAATTTATTAACATTTGTAAACTGCACTGAAATCCCAGGATGAAGGACTAGAAGTGCGAAGTACTATCACATTATGCCAGGTTTTATGGATCCAGGCTAACTGATTTAATGTTTCTTAACCATTATGAAGCCCTTCCTTGTACAAGTCAAACTATGATCATCCTGCAGAACTAGCCTCATGAAGAAACAAACAAATAACTCACTGCGTGTAGCCAGGAACATAAATCACAAAGCACAGCTATGAATGCTGTAGTCGCCAAGCCCCCTTTCACCTCACTGAGGTATTAGCTTCAAAGCTAAGCTGGAATCATTCAAATGCTAAAATGATCAAACAAGGCTGCCTAGGAAACAAATGTGCAGCTGCAATCAAAACAACTTTATAAGTGGGGAAAAAAATAATGATCAGGCATGTTCTCGCTGATTAGTTCCAGGCTGGGCTCTCCTTTGCATCACCCAGTCCTACCCAAGTAGAGCTGTCCTGCCACACTGGAGAGAGATTAAGAAAACAGCATCAGTGCTGAGCAAGCCAGGTAATAAAGATGAGACTAAAGAGAATACAAAGTGGTGGCAAAGAAAGCCTGGATCATTCCTTGCCAAATTGGAAAGCCTCCCCCATTACGTGCTTCACTTTTTATTAGTATGTCCTTATCTTCCCATCTTTATGAAAACAAATCTGAATAGCAACTGGTAATCTGCTCCATTCAGAGCAGATGCAGAAAGCTTGTCTCTCTAGATTGCTTTTAGCTGTGTGCTTGCTTCCCCTCCCATATGGTTAGCTGTCTTCATGGCGCTTTGTCACGAGCCCCTTTTCAGAATCATTAGGAGACTGAGCATTTTTAGGCTAAGGCGACTTTCTCATGGCACTTTAGGAAATGGTATGGTCAGTAGGGAGAATGGGGAGAGAGGAAAATGGCAGTTAGTTGTGTGTTTTCTTTTTCAAGAGCCTCTGGTGATAAAGTTTGGAAGCGTGACTTCAATTTTCCTTTTACAGCTGGATAGAGCAATGCTCGCAGCATGTGCTTGGTCTTAAATCTCTTCTCTAGTGTTTGTAAAGAGCCTTTTGTGCCATGGGCTTCTTCACCTACAGTAGAGGGGAAATGGGGTCTGTGTTCCAAAGCAGGTTCAGATTGGTTCCAGAAGGTTGCAAAATGACCAGATTTCCACCTAGTCACAGGCTCCCTCCCATCCTGCATAAATATTCCAAAAGGGGACACTATTCCCACGAACATCTGTCTTGCTGCTTACAGCTTTCTGCCTTTCTGAGAAAAGGAGTACTTGTGGCACCTTAGAAACTAACAAATTTATTTGAGCATTTATTGAGAGCATCCTTGGCATATTTTTAAATTGTTTCAATGAGATGAAAGCTCAAGTTCCATTTTCTTACTCTCCCACCCCCACCCCAAGTGACAAACTGGCCACAGTTTGATCAGGATTTTTTTTTAGTCTCACTTCAACACATTAAAAAAAAGTCTCCCCTCATTAGCAAGAAGTTGCTTGCATGTAAATCACCTAGGGTAGGTGAAGTCACCCTCTGTTAGGGGCATGAACTCTGTTGCTTTCCTTGCTTGACTGCAGGAAACCCATGCTGTGTGAGCTGAAGGTATCGAAGATTACATAAACTGCTTTTTGTGCATTTGCTGCAGGGAGTCTTACTAGTTAGTTTTCACTGCCTTTGGTACAGAGATTGCTGATCTGGTGTGTTCTGGATGCACTGGAACAGACATCTTGCTTAAAATTGTCCTCATGTGCTGCTAGCAAGTTCTATTGTCCGCTGTTTGACCGTTCCTTCATAGAGCTGTTCCATTCGCTTGCCTTATTGCTCATTTCAATAATAGATGTTCCCCTCTGGGTTTGCATTAAGGCGGTACATTCCCCTGGACTCCTTTCCCCATCTCCATGATTTACTTTCATTTGGCATAGAGTTTAAACAGCTTATAAGGTATTCTGGGGACAACATGAATAATAACCCCATCACACTTGGTCTCTTAAGAATAGCAGCTTGAAATAAGAACTTGTTTTTCTAAGGAATACCTCCAGGGAAACCACAATAATTGACACAATAATGGATCAGCAGAACTGCCTACTGATCTGTACAGTTTATGCTGTTGACAATTAGGGGAACCCCACTGTTTCCAAAAAAGGGAGATCCATTAACTTTTAGCTGGCAAGTTAGTCTGCATTTTAAATTGGTCAATGAGCTGCACAGAATAAATAACAGAAAAGGAGGAGGGGATAGCTCAGTGGTTTGAGCATTGGGCTGCTAAACCCAGGGTTGTCAGTTCAATCCTTGAGGGGGGTCATTTAGGGATCTGGGGCAAAAATTGGGGATTGGATCCTGCTTTGAGCAGGGGGTTGGACTAGATGACCTACCTCCTGAGGTCCCTTCCAACCCTGATATTCTATGATTCTATGACAGGGCTGTGAGGACAAGAGAGGAAGGTTTTCTACTTGTCAGGGAGCTAACCTAGGACTTCAGAGTCAATTCCCAGTCTGATAATCTTTTGTAGTTTAGGGTCAAATTCGGCTTTACTGGATTGGAGCCTAAATCCAGGCCAGGCCTGAAGGGACTAGAAGTTATTTAACAACTGTGACCTGACTGGTGAGCAGACAGGTGTCCAAATCACAAAACCACCATCACAGTTTGGAGACCTTTTGGGCAGCCTCAGTAAGAGGCAAAGTCTGGTTTGGCCTGGATAACGGACTCACCTCTAGAAGGGGTCTCTTCATATCAGTCAATATACATTGGTCAGGTGGGATAGAAGGGAAGCTCACACTGCTGCAGCCTGCCCAGTGCCTGTTCTGTTGGTAAACACAGGACTCCAGTCTCCAGGACTCCGTTTGATTGTGCATTAAATTCACACAAAAATCATAGCACTTTAAAACATTTGTCTTTGAAATGTTTAAAAGTACATATAGATTTTGTTTCAATTATTATTAATGATGGCAACGCTGTGATCTCATTTCTCCCACCTTTTTTTTCCCTGTTGCATGAGCATAGTAATTTTCAGATGATATGTAATACACAATGGGATGCTGTGATAATTCCTCTGAATTATTTATCAGATGCTTGTATTATTTATATAATAGCAGCCTTTTATCACTCCAATAATGATTGATGGGGATAGTTAAGCATTCCTTTGAGACACTTGATGGGGCCTCCGTGAATAAGATCTGTGGGGGGTCATGAGAATACCAAGCTGTTCCCCGTCCCCCCCTGTTAACTTGTATTAAAGTCCTCCTTATAAGGACAGCTAGTCAACCAATCAGAAGACTGCAGGTGCAAGTATTGGAAGAGCTCTATCATTTAATTGAAAAGGAGACATTCAGTTGAGTCATTATGCAGGAGAATGGACTGTATGAGCCTCTTGAGATCCTTTCTAGCCCAAAAGATATTATGATAAATTAAGCCTACAAAGAGTTTCTGGTGACATGAAAACCAGGATTTTTTTTATGGCATTGCTGCCTTTGGAGTACATTATACCTTTTATTTAACCCATACCAATAATTATAATTTTGATGAATATTGCAGATAATGAAAATAAATGGCATTTCATATCACTAACATCTATATTTTTCTTAAAGTCATGAAGGATATAGAAACACTGTCCCACCAGACCCTTTCCACAAACATCAGATTGCTTTGTCTTCAAGAAGGACTCCCTTGAAGTCAGTGACAATCCTGTAGAATGCAGAAAAATGCTTACTTCTGAATTTTATTCTTTTGGGGAGAGGGAAATAGTCCAGAAAGGAACAAATGCACAGATAAAATCAAATTCTAGCATGTGGCAGAGCATGAAACGAGGACCAATGCCAAAGAATTCAGGATGATACCATCACTTGCTGGCTGTTTGACTGACAGTATTTTCACATTCAGTATTAAACTGACTGATTTAATATAGATGTGTTATACTTGTTTAAAATAAATAAGATAGTCCAAAGTCCAGATGAACAGCACAAAAACTGCCTCGTATATAGGTTCAGACAGGTACTGCCTTTTATACTGTATATTTATCTTTAGGATTTTTCACTCCCCTTTCTTTCCTGCTCCCTTTTGAAGAGTATTCGGTTTTCATTCTGCCTTTTCTCTCAAACATACATTTTTCCATTATATTTTGTTCTCCTGCACCCCTCTCGGCTTCTCCACTGCCTCCAATCTCCCCTAAGCAGACAGCAAATCCAACAACATATAGATCACGCTTTTTAGCCCGACATATGAAAGGGTTCAAAATTAGGCAAAAATAAGCTTGCCTATGGCCAGAAGGAACAGAGCTGCAGGACGTGGCTTGGTCTATTTCTCCAGGAGACCTTTTACCAAATATCTGTCCCCTTTTCATAATGAAATGTATGTAACGTGAATATGCTTCCACCCAAATGCTGTGGGGGCACTTAACCTCTCAGGAACCATGGCTACTCTGGGTGGGGGAAGTGAAATTTGTCAGACGCTTAAATCCTCTAAAGAAACCACTGCCAATGCCTCCTGCCCCAATGCAGCTTGTAATACTGAACTCCGTCCTTATCTTTGGAGGTAAGTAGTTTGAAAAATTAGTCTGGTTTTGGTTCGATGATACTGAAAATCTTACTGCCTTTAAAAAATAAAATAAAAGCAGCGTGCCCAACTCATTCAGTAATGACCAAATATTGTTATCATCTAACATCTGCACACTGGAGTTATAATGAAAGGAGTCACAGGAATTGCCATACTGGATCAAACCCAAGGTCCAGCTAGTCCAGTATCCGATCTCTGACAATGGCCATTACCATTACCTCATAGTAAGCAGATGTGGAATAATCTGCGCCCCATATACAGACAAGGATGAGCTCTAATAGTTAAAGACTAGCTTACATCTTGAAATACAAGGTTTATTACCCCTTCCAAATCAGTCAGTTCTTTCAGTTTTATTTCCTGTGGACATATCACAGTACCTGGCACAGTTATGTTCGGGCCAAATTCACTGCAAGTGTAAAATCAATTAAAGCTGATGTGAGCCCCCCACATTGAAAGCATCTTCTTTATGCCAGTGGTGAATCTGACTCAAGCTCTGTTTAATTGAGGGGTATTAAAGAGAGCACACTGATAAATTTTCTGTACTACACTTTCAACCTGTGTGATATGTTTTTTGGGGGGAGAAAAAAAACCCACACATGTTCTACCTTTAAAGGTTTGAAGGTCAGACAGTTGGACTTGGGAGGGTGGATGGGGGGGGGGGGGAAAGGGAATCAGAGGGCTCAAGTGTTTGCTAATTTGTTTTCTTTCCATGGCTCAAGATTCAGGTTATTTATAAACAGCTGGAAAGAATGAGAATAGGGGTTCAAGAGAAAACTGGGTTGTGTCTATGGGTGGATTGTTTTTATTTTGTTAAGACAAAAAATATTCTGAAAACACTGATGGAAACTTCTACCAACCACAAGGACAAGAGGCAACTCAAAGCAGAGAGTCAAAAGCTTGTATTTAATTAATGAATGTACCAGTTGTTATATGGAGAAGTATTATCCCTGTTTTACAGATGTGCACAGATGTGCAGCAATTTGCAGAGGCTCTCACAGAAAGTCTGTGGAAGAGTTGGGAAGTAAACCAAGATTTCCTGAGTCCTAGATCAGTCTCTTCATCTCAAGACCAGTTTTTCTTTCTTTCCATAGAAGGATTTTTCAGGAGAAATTCTTCCCTATCCCATAACCCTTAAAACTACTGACCCAAGGCATCAAACAAAACTGAGTATAGTCTTGCGGTCTACAGAGAGAAAGTTCAGCAGAAAAGCATTGCTGCCAACTCTTGCGATTTTATCACAAGTCTCACAATACATTGTGTTGTTGTTAAAAGCCCAACTTCTTGAGTCATGTGATTAGTTGAGAATGTCACTTTTGTGGGGTAAACTTCTAGCCCTAATAGTGACAGATAAAAGCTTGAAACCCTGAACTCTAAAGGATCAAAAACCAGAAGGCAAATAAGATTCCAAATATTTATTACTTTTTTTAAATCTCAGGATTTGCGGGGGCCTGGCTTGTGATTTTTGAATACCTGGAGTAGGTGACAGTGAAAGCAGGACATCAAGGGAACATAAATAAGCATAAGACAGTGATCTGGAGGGGTACAGAGAAGAGCCCTACATGACCAGCTGATATATATATGACCACTGCCTATCAATATTTACTTATTGTTATATTGTGCTTCCCCATCTGTTGTATACACCTGTTGTCTCATACATTGAGTAACGAGTTCTAGGGCAAACAGTCTCTTTTACATTTGTACAGTCCCTCCTACAATGGGGTTGGGCCCTCCAGGGCTCTTAAGCACAACAGAGTAAGCTCACCTGGCTGTATTCAATATCTAGTTAGAAACTTTGCTTGGAAAGAGATCAAAAAAGTAAATGTTTCAATGCGGCATTATTTTTAGAAGCACATACTTGCTTATTGCATCAAAGTGTGCAGTTGTGTTTATGGAACATATGGGGATTTATTTACCATATACAAATGCAATGTTTGCTCTTCAACGTGTACTGCTCAGAGCAGGTTTCCAGGGTAAACACACCTGAGCCCTGTATCCTTGTAGCGTACACCATTGGTGGCCGCTGTGCAGCCACACCATTGCTGCAAAATGGGGTCTAAAATTGTTAGGGCACATCTACACTGCAGCTGCGAAGTGTACTTCCCAGCTCAGGCAGACAAGCATGTGCTAGCTCTGCTCCAATTAGCACACTAAAAATACCGGTGTGGCCATGCTGGCATGGGCGGCAGCTTGGGCTAGACACCTAGGTATGTATCGAGGATCTTGGACGGGGTTGTACTTGGTCGGCAGCTCAGGCTAGCAGTCCATGCCGCTGGGGCCGCACTGCTATTTTGAGTACGGTAGTTGAAACAGAGCTAGCTTGTGTCCATCCACCCAAACTGGGAATTAGACCTCCCATCTGCAGTGTAAACATAGCTTTAATGTATATAAGATTCATGCTATCCGTGTACAACAAATGGTTTCTAGTATAACAAAGTATTTTTACCAAGTCGGCCTATGAGAAACACACATGGCATGTGCTCCTATAACTGACCACTCATTACGTTATAGAGCACAAAGTGGTTCTTTCTTAGCACTTATAGATATGTTTACACTGAAATTAAAAACCCACAGCTGGCCTGTGTCTGCTGACTTGGCCTGGCAGGACTCAGGCAAAGGGGCTGTTTAATGGCAGTGTAGACTTGCACTGGGGCTCACGGTCTGGGATCTTTCCTCCTTGCAGGGTCCCAGAGCTCGGGCTCCAACCTGAGCCCAAATGTTTACATTGCAATTAAACAGCCCCTTTTCCTGAGTCAGATGAGCCTGAGTCCACACCAGCCAGCCCAGGACGTCTAATTGCAATGTAGACATACACTGTGGCACTCAATCGGGCACTCAAATGACTAAAATAAATTAGCCCATTTAAAGGCTCATTCCTGGTTTTTAAAGGGAAATAAAAACTTTTTAAAATATGGCTGCTTTATCATAAGTTAGATAAAAGCTTAGCCCAACAATCAAAATTTCCACTCATATAAACCAGATTAAAAAACAAATTTTACTAAGATATATTTTACCAATTTGATGTATAACTCCTTTCAAACTGAGGTTTTACTCTCTTGTTAAAATGCGCTGTAGAAATGAAAGTTTAATACCCTTCACACAAATGGCATCAAAACTGATCACTGAAGGCAGTCTTTAGCCAAAGCATGCCTCAATTGAATTTTGTTTCTTCAGTTACTCATAAAGAGCCAGTGTTAGACAGCTTTCCCACTGACCTCAGAGTCAGTCTTTAGCGCCCTGCAAAATGGTGAGATGTGCTTTTGTTACTGGCTCAGGAATGTGGAAACATCCCCACTAATTTAAATTATATTTGATAGGCTGGGATTTTCAAAGGAGCCTACGGAAATTAGAATTTTAATGGGATGTGAATATTTATGTGCCAGGAGCATAGAACATATGCAGGGTGACAGTGGGTATATACATACAGGTCATTGCCAAGTCAGGGACATACACACAGGAATATGTGAGTCAACACCCAACACCCAGATCACTCCCATCAGCAACTCAACTCCTATCGCATACAGCCTGTACAGTGGCCTCTCTGGGGTTTCCCAAGGAAGCCAGAGGCAGGGCTGAAAACTTTTGCCCCTCATTTCCCATGAGTGTTTTCTCTAAAGAGAAATCGGAGCCAAAAAGTTGGAAACCAGGTTTTGAAACAGCCATAGCTCAGGGGGTCTGAATTAGGGATATTAGTTCTGGTCCATCTCTGTTTATTGGTCTGCCAGATGCCTGCCTGAAGTTCTCTGGCAGAATGTGACCCATACAGACAGGGGCTGGGCACTCTGTCCATTCCTTTCTTCTTCATGTTATTTAACATTTCAAGAAATCATTCAAAAGGACATTCTAGGGGGTGGTCTTCCCCCACAAAAGAGACTTGCCCTGAAAATTCAGAATAAGCATAATTTTGATCCGTTTGTGTTTTGCAGTAAGATCATTCCCTAACTGGTTCTTTTAGCCCTTAACTCCACATACAGCTTTTCTCTTTCCCCCTCCCCTAGCCTCTTTTCTGATTAAACTCTTTAAAGAAAATTTCCAATTCTAGCATGTCAGGCAGAAATTATTTATTTACAAACCTTATATCAATGGGCTATATAAGTAACAGTCATAGTTGCTTAAAAATGACATAGATAGCGTGGCCCTCTTTTGGATTTCACATACCTTTGGCTGCATTTACTGAAATTCAGTGCATGCTTTCTCAAAAAATCAAATCAAGGTTAAAAATTACACAACATGAAGTAGATTTCTAATTATCAACATACTCTATCAGAGGTAAAGCTAGCAAAGCACTCATTTTCTTCCAATGCCTGTCGACACACGCATACAACCTTCCATACAATAAGGCTTTTCTGTAGAGTGGCTTTACTCTAACTCATACCCTGCCACAGGACAGTATAATCTCTTAGGCCTGGTCTACACTAGGGGGGAATCGATCTAAGATACGCAACTTCAGCTACGAGAATAGCGTAGCTGAAGTCGATGTATCTTAGATAGACTTAGAATCACTTACTTCACGTCCTCGCAGCGCGGGATTGACAGCCATCGCTCCCCTGTCAACTCCGCTTCCACCTCTTGCCCTGGTGGAGTTCCGGAGTCGAAGGCAGAGCGATCGGGGATCGATTTATCTCGTCTACACTAGACGCGATAGATCGATCACTACCCGCCGATCCGTCAGGTAGTGTAGACGTGGCCTAAGAAACACACCTCTCTTTTTAAAAAGGATCACTGGGGAAGGCTGATAACCTTAAAAATAGCCCTACCACCATTCTTAGGTACATAACCTCAGTGGGTTGTAAAGTGTCATAGCTCCACTGTTGTCAACAAAGCTGTAACAATTTGCATCAGCTGAGGATTTGCCCTTTACTTCTTTGTATAATGCCAACTTTGTATTAGGCATTCTATAGGCTGGGGTCCTACACTGAAGTTCTAATCTTCCATGTTTGCTCTTCCCCCTTAAATAACCCTTGATGGAATCCTTAAGGAGAGACCTATCCAAAGACTGACCTTTGCCATCCTGCCTCCAGAACTGTGCCCATTGTGAATGGTTAGCCAGGTAGCAAGCTTGAATTACAGCGGGCTATACAACCACCATGCTACTCTTACTATTACTTTGTCTCCCTACACCCAATCTGTTTGTTTCAGCCACCTGTGTGGTGTCTTGACCTAAACCCAGTCTGCAAGTTCTCCAGGGCAACTTTTACACTATGTTCATATCATCATTTTAGCCCAGCGGAGCCTAGATCTCTGATGGGGTCCTCTAAGCACCACCATAATACAAATTAACAATTATTTAGCACGAGAGCTTCATTGACAGGATCTCTTTAATGCACAAAATCATTACCCCCCCCCCCAAATAGCTGTATAGATGTCTCATTCACATAACAATTTATGCCACAATTTTTCCATTTTTCATTTATTCAATGAGATTAAGTTAACCCTGGAGAACTTACATTCTCGAGAATGCAGTCCAAAATCAGTGCTTAAAAAGGATATAGAATATTCAAACACAGATCTCGAAGTATCTCAAAGAGATACTCTTCATCCACAGATCTCAAAGAACTTTACATAGGTAGCTAAGCATTATTTACATTACAGCACACACATACAATAAGCCAGATTCATCCCTGGACAAACCTCAGTGAAGTCAATGAAATTAAATCACAGGGAAATTTGGCCCAATATATCTACAATTATACACATTATCTGGATTATCTAGAACAGACACCTACCATTAGAACACAGACAACTATCCCCTTCCCACCGTATAAATGGACAGAGAGAAAGAGAGAAGGTTTATAACTGCAGTGATATATAGTAGTAATGATAAATTTAAAATAAACTAGTAGTCCAGGGCTTGGAAATTATATTGAAGGCATAAAGGCAAGAAGTGACCCCCCCCCCAAAAAAGTGTAACAAAACAAAAAATCCTAATTGTTTTTCAAACACTCATATTTTAATTCTTTCCCCTGCTTCCATCGTGTGTATGTTGTCTAATACACACAATAATTAACTCTTATATGGATTAATAAAGTCATAGATTTTAAGGACAGAGGAACCATTTACATAATTTAGTCTGGCCTCTTCTACAACACAGACCATAGAATTTCCTCCAATTATTCCTATACTGAAGCTTTTGTCCCGAGGTTTCAAAGTGCTTCGTAAAGAAAAGTAAGTATCATTAAGCCCATTTGCAGATGAGGAGATTGACACAGAGGTATGATCTGATTTGCCCAAGGTCATAAAGAGCAAGTCTGCAGCAGAGCCAAGACTAGGAGCCAGGTCTCCTTAGTCCCAGTCAAATGCCCCATCTGTGCAAGTTTGGAAATCATTTGGGGCATGGACATGACTTGTGTATCTATAAAATGCCTGGTACATTTTTGAGTAGTGTGTAAATAACATTAATAGTACCAAAAACAATTATTGTATGCATATAAAGCCAAAGGACAAAATGCTGATTTAGGGAAGGAAGGAGGAACCATTATTTGCGTGGGTCTGACAACATACGTCATTTAAAATAAAAATTCTTCTTCTGTGAAATAGCATCCTAATGAATTATCATGCATTAACATTTTATAATCTCTACCAAGTTTTTAAACTTCTCCTTTGATTCATGTTTCATTTTGCATAATGCATAAACAGCCCAATTAGGATGTGTTTTCAGGGGTTATTTTAGACCAACGAGGTTAATTTAAATCAATGGTGAACATGCTATTAGGAATTTAACAAATACCTGGGAAGGAGGAGCAGGAGGAGGGTATTCCAATGTGCTACTTTATCTGGATTGTTACCTGGCATATCAGGGCATCTAACGACAGATACCTGTTACTAAGGTAGATGTAACCCCCTCCCCACACGCACACAACGTGCACACACCCTGCAGAAAAGAGAGACGCTGCAGACTGTAAAGCATTTCAGGGAAATAAGACAATTGGCCAGACAACTGAGGGCACAAGTCATTTGCCGCAACAAACTGTGCACAAGGTTCCTACAGTCATTCTACATAAAAACTGATCAGACTGTTAAGCTTCAAATGGAGCCTTATGTCATGCCCAGGATGACACAAGCACATTTTTCCAGACGACTTATGGGTTATGTAACAGAGATCTGCAGAGCATTAGCAGTCACATGACATGGCCCACTAAGATTTAAAACTGCCACCTACAAAACGTAATTAGCAGACAGTAAACAAGGGACAGGAAGAGAAAAATACTCAGACTCAAGAGAGAACATGCTTCTTAACATTATGAACAATACACATGATTCCTTTTATGGGAAGAGGAAGGGTGGCGGGGTTGTTTTGTTTTTTACATTTAGATAAAACTACGACTGCCACAGAAATAGAGAAATGCAGTGAGCAAGGGATAGGCTTAAATACCTACTGCTTGTTACAGCGATAACTATGGGCCTCATCCAGCTGGGTGCCCAGTGCCCTAAGCTCCATTTGCCTTCAATGGGGATCAAGGGCACTTGCCCATCCAATGAGGCCCTCAGAATTAGGTCTTATGGATCACAGTCTCAGCTGGTATAAAGCAGCCTAGTTCTACTGAAGTTATTGTTTCTTTACACCAGCTGAGGATCTGTCCCTTATTTATTTTTTAAAGAGCATTACAACAACCCAGAAGAGAAATAATTATTCCTGGAACATGGCAACAAAAAAAGTACCATGATTTTCGAAGAGGGCATAGCCAAGACAGGTTCCCACAGAATGGAGATAAGCCATATTCAAACTATGAGTGGGGATTGAGGGGCTGAGGCAAAATATTCCACTCCGGTGGAATTTCCTCCTCCTCTCTGGATTCTGTTAAACCATCCCTCAGCAGGACTAATTTTATCCCAGGCTCAAAGGGACCCTTTCTGCCTCTGGTACATTCTAGATTTTTAAGAATATACCTGAAGCTGCCTGTGATGCTGTGTATAAGAAATATGACCATTAGTATCATTATTGCTACCATTGCTAACCAATTGCAACAAATCTCATACAAAATATGTCATGTAAGGTGTCAATGGAAAAGTTATGATTTGCTAAGTATGATTATTCTGTTTATATGCATGTATCATCTGTGTATCTGAAGTTATGAATATTAGATATATACTTGTATCTTAAACATACTTAATATCTTGTGTTGTTGTAACCCACACACCTCCTGGGTGTGGTGTTCTGTCCCATCTAATGGCACCAAGACCACTTAGAGAGAGTTAAATGAGCCTGTTCTACAGCCTTACCTAACAGTCAGTTGGCTTTTAGCTCATGTGGTAGAAGCTCATGCACTAAGCTCCAGAAGTCCCCAGTTCCATCCTGCCTGCCGACAACCAGGGTCTGTCGGTGTTACAAGTGGGGGCTTGTCCGGGATTTCAACTGAGAAGTCTCTGAAGCTCAGGATGCACTTCTTCAGCAAGGGGAAGTATGTAACCCACACACCTTCTTGGTGTGGTGTTCTGTCCCATCTAGTGGCACCAAGACCACTTACAGAGAGAGAAAAAATGAGTCTGCTAACAGGCAGTTGGCTTTTAGCTCATGAGGTAGAGGCTCATGCACTAAGCACCAGAGGTCCCAGATTTGATCCTGCCCACCGCCGACTGGGGTCTGTCAGCGTTACATTGTATTCATGGGTAGAACCCCCCACACCCATTAGAATTTTCATTAGGGCTAGACAGCTGTGTGTTGATGGCCTATCAAGGACACTCCACTCGCACAACTGGCAATTGAAGAAACTCATCCTGCCAGAGAGCCCTTCCTGAGGATGCCTCAGACAGCAAGGAGCCAATAGCCACCTACTGTGAGTCAGCAAAACGTACAGGGATATGTAATATGTTCATGCAATCCTGGACTCCATCTTGGACCAGTAATTTTCCACATACAGGGGCTGTGGGCTTTGTCTGGGATAGTAAAGTTTCCATGCACATGGCAAAGGATATAAAAAAGACACCTGAGACATCTCCATGTTGCCTCTTTCCTGCTCTAATTCTCTGGACTGTGGATTTACATCTAAAAGTAGCATCTTGAACTATGGACTGAGGACCTTCCAATCTTTTGGAAGTTTCCAGAGAGACTTTACAAGCCAACAGTCTATTCCATGACTGCTACAAACCTGATATAAGGACTTTGCAATCATTTGTGTGTGTATGATCTATTAACCACGTATAACTCTCTTTTGTTTTAGTAACTAACTAAAGATTTAATAAGAACGGGCAGACAGCGTGATATTTGGGTAAGATCTGAGATTCAAAAATGACATGGGGATATATGTGTCTGATCCTTTGGGATTAGAAAGAACTTCTTATATGATAAAACGGGTTTTCAGTAACCTCTCACTATATTAGATTGGGTTGTCTGGATGGGAGCCAATGTCTGGAAAGCCCAAAGGCTTGTGTCTGGCTTCTGGTTAACCGGTGTGGTATTATAGTAGCTCTTTTGTTACTGGCCTGGTGAATCTAATTATAGAATAAACCACCAGTTTTGGGGATTGTCTGCCCTATTTCTTGCAGTCTGCCCTGAGCGTGGCCTTCGCCGTGTGGCCCATCCCAGGCACCTGGTACACAGTATGTTGAGCTTTTGTAGACAGTTCTGCAAATCAATCAGGGCCTGATTCTGGGAGGGATTTCTGTGCCCATCATCCCATTGCGCTCAACATCTTAGTGAATCAGGCCCTCGTTTGAACACTAGGGAGGAGATTACAAAAAATCTGCAGTCAGCTCTTGATTATGAAAGCCAAAAGGAAGATAGTGTCTAATTTTGATTAGATGAAATAGAGGAAAGGAGATTGTGTCCTACTATTATGCTCAAAGTGCCTTCCTTTGGTATGTTCAGAGACAGGTGTACATGGCTGCTGAATAATAATAATAAGCATCAACCATTTTCCATAGTAATGTCACATTTATCATCTTAAAAAGCACTCAGTGTTATTATACTGCTTCTACAACATAATGTAGATGAGGTGAAACTTTATTAAAGTTAAAGAACTGCTTCCTATTCCCTTCTCCCTACATGCTGGGTTTGGTCATGTGAATATTTTCTACCAAAACCCCATTGCCACAATAATCAGAGGAACGTATACTTCATTACACATTGAATACACCTGTGTTCACAATGGAGAAAAAAGACATTTAACAAATCACATCTGGTATTCCAAAAGCTCATGTGAATTCAAGTGTTTCTGGCACTTAGAGAAATATTTGTCTAAGAATTAATAAACTGAAGCCAAATACTAAATGGTACTGGGCATTGCAAAATCTTCAGTTTATAAGTAGCACCTAGAAGTCTCAATCAGAAATTGAGCTCCTTGTACAAGGCATGATATATTACATAGACACATAAGAAGAGAGTCCCTTTCTGAAGAACTTAGACAGACAAGACATAGGAGAATGGACATATTATTTTCCTTATTTTACAGATGGGGAACTAGTCACCGAGAGATTACATGATTTGCCCAGGGCCACACAGTTTGTCTGTGGAGAGGTGGGAATTGAACCCAGATTTCCAGAGTCCCAGTCCAATTCAACAGTCACCTACCCTTCCCCCTAGAGTCAGAGTTGCAGATGCTTACCACATTTCAGGAGTTAGCCTGTCCTGAATTAAGAAAATTGCTCATTCTCTTTTCCTTAAAAAAATGACAACCTTACTGGAGACCACTTCATAGAATGCACCCCAAACGGATAACTTCAGCACAGTGTTTAATAAAGGATTTTTTTTATAGTTATGGAAAGAGAAATAGAACCTGGGGGTTATTAACACTGACCATGTTCAAACTTCAGTGACTGTCAGCTGCCCCATGGGATATTTAACTGTTCTGCCAGGGCAATTACAGCATCTCCTGAGTCTTCCTCTATGGGAATGAGCCCAACAGCACAAGCCCTAGCTTTTCACTGGTGAATAAATAGGGTAGTACTTGCAAGGGGGCGCCATTTTTTTCAGCACTGTGGCTGCATCTCAATTTTCTACTTCGTGCTCTGGGCATATTAATTTTTAAAAAATATGTATTTATAATAGAAATATAAGCAAAGGAATTTTGTTTATGCCAGTGATGATCTCCGTGATACTGGCGTTTGGTACACTTGCATAACCAGTCAGAGAGAAACAGTGAGCATCTTAAGAAATAGCAGCATCAGCTGTGCTATGCTCTCTTCACAGTTTCTTAAAGCCACCTCAAACACATTTTAGCCACTGCAATACAGCCCAAGGGAAGCTGTACACAGTGCTAGAGGAGTTTGCCATCAAAATGCCATTCCTATCAGACAGCTCATTGGATGTAATAAGCTACAGCTAATAAAAAGGCAAAGGGGAAATAAAATACTGAAGCATTTGTGCAAAACTTGGCTCTGGGCTAAAGCTTCCTCTAAATACTAAAATGTAAACGAGACAGGAAAAAAAATTCATTCAGCAGCCATGTCAATAAATCGGACAATAGCATCCTCAATCTCAGAACTCTTGGGTGGCTCCAGTATGAATTCACTGCATAGCTCTACTTCCATTATAGTGCTGTACTGAAAAACTGACTTGGCTATCAAAGTACATTGCATTAATTTAATTATGGAATGGGTAGGATGGCTCCACTTGCTTTGGGGTAAAGTTAAGTGTGTGTTTTTAATTATTTAATTTCCTAATGGCAACCAGGTGATATGGTGATAAGCACTCACTAAATCCTTGTGATAGAAGCATAATTGTGTAGTGATATAATATAACTCGTGCTTTGTAAAATACAGAAAGAATTACCATACCAAATCAAACCAATGTTCATTCCAGAGTGGGATCCTGTCTTTGGCAAATCCAATCCAGAAGTGCTATCACCTCCCATTGTGGGAAATTGTGAGAATGTAAGTCAATTATTACAAAGATGTACTATAAATATAAACATAAAATAATGTGTATGTTTTTGTAAATAAGTAGTGAGTACATAGATCAGTGCATGTATTTGTGTAGGTATGCATATAAAATATAGAGATCTGTGTGTTTGTGCATTATACACATGCATATATTATACAATAAAATATTGAGTATCTAAAATATTGTGTGCATATTCATGTAATACACAAACACAGAGAAGTATATATCTTATATACATATCCAAACATCTATGCATGCACATATGTTTATGTATTATCACCTATCAAGTGAGGTCAACCATATATAGCAACACTTAAGGTTTGTGCACCTATGCTGTAATTCTCTCTGCTTATTAGTTAATCAAGGTATCAAGTATCAGCTACTCTTTTCACATTAGGGTTAAAGTTCTGAGTCCTCTACTGACCCACATTGTTACGGCTCATCTTCTCAGGTTTTTAAAAGACCAGGTGACATCCTAACGGTAAAATTTGCCAGTATTAGTCTTTAAAAAACAGGCACCAAATTTATAAACAGATGGTCCATGTACATACTTGTATCCTATTCAGTGGCATGCCAAGTTAACCTGCACTTCTGTGCATGTAGCCTTTACCACAGTCACGCTGCATAAACACAACACAATATGCTAGGTACTAAGCAAAGCAACCTAACACCAATTCAGTTGTCTAGCAAGCAGCAAGTGACGGTGCCCTCAGTCTGCAGAGAGTATAGCCACTTCACTAGTTCCACCTGATGTAGGGTTTTTTTGTTTGTTTTAATATCATGCCACGTCAAATGCATTGTTCAGTGTAGCTGGATCTCTTTGTTGACAAGAGCAGACAGCAATAATTTATACACAAACTCCAAGACACTCGAAAAATGCAAAATTTTTGAATAATATGTCTTTAAGTAGATAAACCCCAGTGGACACAAGCAAGAGTCATTTCAAATTGCTTTCCTCTCTCAAACTGTGTGTACCAGAAAGACCCTCTCTAATTATAATGAAACACCTTCCAGTCATACAAACTGAACCACAAAGTGACTACAGTGACTCTCACAGCATACAGTTCACTTCCACATTTATTTTTTCTCATTAATTTTAAGCAGTTCCCTTTCATTTCCATTCTATGGCTCTATGCCTCAATATTTCATGCTGTTTTCTTAAGGTGACTCTTACCTTGCTCTGAATTACTCATTTATATTTTGACAGTGGCAGCCTTCATTTTCCCTCCTTCTCTGTATCCACTTGGTGCAGTTATTAAAACATTAACATAAATGGTTGCATTTTTATGCAGTGCTTCAAAATATTGTAGGGTACTTTAGGGACCTGTCCCTATTCTTGCCAGATGCAATACCAATCCACACTGATACACTATTCTGTGGAGCCATTTATATATAAATTTCTCTACATGGTCTTCTGCATTGGACCGAGGTTGGACAGTGCTTATCATCAATGGGCAACGAAAGGCAGTTGCTTTAAAACTTTGAGTGCATTTAAATCTACAACAATTAAAATACTATTAAGACCATGCACAGTTGTAACACTGATGAACAAATCACTTTTGGAAAGGAATATGCTTTTTGCCCTACACTAGACATTATAGTAAATAACCACAACTTTAAATAGAGGTCAATAATAGAAAAACTGCATTATCCCTTGTGTATTATAATTCCCAAATAATACTCATGAATGGATATCTGCTACATGCTAGCTGATTTACCAATATCTATACATGCAAGATATAGTAAAATTTCATTTGTATTATATACACAGTACCTACCACACAGACACTAATATTATATGTAACACACACATGTATGTCTAGTACATACATCTTATACACCAATACACACAAAATCTCTCCTTCCCTCCCTTTGGAAATGGGGGCCTTTTCACAAATCAACTAGTCCAATTTGGAACACAAGGTTTGCAAATTACATTTAAAATAAAGAAGCTTTTCCCACCCATTGGTGTCATTCCCACACTGATGCCTGGGAAATACCGCAGATAATTTCATTAACCATCTCTCCGAGGGAAGAGCAGTCACACCGACGACTTTGCTATGACACCCCAGCGTTCATCGGCGAAGCACGGGGCCACGGTGCGTCTGCACACAGCGCTGGAAGGGGGGATAACGGTATAAGCCAGTACGGTTACTAACTTTGCCCACAGCAGCTTACGCAGGGAAGAAACAGGGCACCATTAAACCCGTGTCAGCCCGTATCTTATTTTCATAGGAAACTGACTAGTAAAAATGACACAAGATAAAACATCAACGGGAGGGAGGATGGAATCATCTCGCAAAGGCTTAATCCCTCTACCTCCGGCTCATGCACAAATGAGACCACCTTTTATCATTGTGAACAGCACCGGGGGAGGGGTGGGGATAATAAAACCAGTGAAGGGCACCCTCAAATTACAGCCTAATCATAAAGTTTGCCTGGCTGTGCTCAGAGTTCCCGCCGCAGTCCTGGCAGCATTGGGGGAGAATTCCCCCATCCATCCATCCATCCATCCACCCCCTTTTGTGTGTGTGTGTGGGGGGGGGGGGGGGGTTGGCCCATAAAGCAGCTAGAGAGGGCGAGCTATGTTTAGCGGGGTCGAGCTGAGCCTACCTCGGAATGAAGCGCCCCCGACGTCCCGCAGCAGAGAACTGCCGTGTGCCGGCCCCGGGTGCGGGAGAGGCGGCAACGCCGGTGGAGCCGCGCCGCCGGGCTTCCCAGCTACCAATGGTTCCCCCGCTGTCTGCAGGGCGGCAGCGGGCGGGCGCCAGCCAGCATCACGGGCCGTGCAGCCGCTGCCGGAGCCTATGAAACCGCAGGGCCGGGCGCTGCACGCACACGCAAAGATGGCTTTCCCCCGGTTTGCCCCTTTCCCCTTCGCACCGGATTAAGCTCCGGCGCTGGCGGAGGGAGCATGGAGAGGGCCGGATCCCAGCCTGGCTCGATCACCAGGCGCGGGGGTTATTGTACCTCCAAGTAATGCCATCACATCACTCCCAGGGTCTCCTGCCTAGCTCAGCGGTGTGGCCTACGGGGGCGAGCCAATGGACGGTCACTGCGAGCTTGGAACCTCCCCCCTGCCCTGCGGCACTCCGAGGCAGAAGGGTATTAAATCAGATTACCTGGGCCACCCCCAACCTTTCCGTCCTTTTCCTGTAAAGAAAGCGGCAGCCTACCCCCCTGCAAAACTTCAGCCGCCAACTGTGCAGCCTAGCAACTGGAGGGGAGATACTGGAAGGGCCCCGGGGCGAGGGAAAGGAAGGATGACAAAAATAAATAAATAAAAAGTCTTCCTTAAGGGAAGCAAAACCTTTCAGCCCTTATGTAAAGGCACCAGTATACTCCTGAGGATCTCCTATAATGCACCTTAATTTTAGCTATAGGATATGTCAGTTCAAGTTAATTGCCTATATAGCTCATGCAGGAATGTGGAGTGGAGCTTTCTGTATTTCCATGCAAGGCTTCGCAGTGCAAGGAAATACTCTATTCCCAGGGAGTTTACAATCATTGTATTGAATCCTTCCAAAGCAGCTATAGAAATATACTTCTCCATTTAATAATATTTCTCCATTATTCGTAAAATTAAATGTGCCTGTGGTTGGAAGAGGCAGTGAATGTTTACAGCCCCTTTTCAGACATGGTTCCTTCCACCCCGCAGCCCCTGTTTTACAAATGAGCAAACTGAGGCAGAATTTTCAGAAGGGCTCAGCGTTTTCCGAAGGGCTCAGCTCCTATTTAGGAACCTGAATAAATGGCCAGATTTTCAAGAGAACTTATTTTGCTGTGTTCATGCTGGGTGTTCAGCTCTGTTGCAAATAGGATCTATCACACTGGATTGGACCAGGGGTCCATCTAGTCCAGTATTCTGTCTCCAACAGTGTCCAGTACCAGATGCTGTAGAGGAAGGTGTAAGACACCCCCCACCCACTCCCAGCAAGCATCTGTGAGATAATCTGCTCCTCACATTAGGTCTGATCCAGATCTCTAAAAGCTAGAGATTGGTTTAAACCCAGAAGCATAAGGTTTACTATCCCTACCAACATTTGTTAGTATTAACTATTATAACTTTGGATATTTTTTCTATGCACTAAGCATCCAATCTTTTTTAATCTTGCTAAATTCTTAGCCTCACCAGCTTCCTGTGGCAATGATTCCACAATAACTGGATTTCCTTTATCAATTTTGAATAGAAATTCTGGTCCAAAGTGTTACAGTAGGAGCTTCTGGTTGCTGAGCACTTTTGAAAATCCCCCATTGTGGATACTGAGCACCTGAAAGTCTCACCCAGAGAGATTAAGGCCAAAATTTTCAAGAGTGCCTTATTTTGTGGGTACCCATCTTGACACATCTTAAAGAGGTCTGTTTTTCAGAGAGCGCCAAGTATCTGCCCTCTGAAAATCACGCCAACCTAAGGTATGTAAAGTTAGTCCCCCAAAATCCCTGGTTGCTTTTGAAAATCTTGGCCTAACTGCCTAGCCCAAAGTCACCCAGCAGGAGAAGAGTGGGATCAAGAAAAAGGCCTTGTATGTTCCTATCCATGACCACATACCCATTCCCTACAGGCAAGTGGATTAGACTGCGGTTCTGAGTACATTACAAGCACAGCCGCGCTTTTGTAACCAATGCCCATCTTCTGACCTGGTAACAGTAACAAAAAACAACAAAGACCTGTGGAGTTGTGTCCACACAGCAGATTTTGTTTCCTCATGCACCCATGTTTGAGTCTCTCTACCTTCCAGGCCTCCCAACTGTATTTGTATCAATGTCTGGGGAGGAAGGGGGAGGAATTAGGCAGCTACCCCGTAGTGCCTCAACAGCGGAGGGAGAGTCTGGAGGACAAGCATGCAGAGAAGCACCACCAGCATGTTAGGCAATGCACACTGGGAGGTTCTACCGCACAGAGAACTGGGAGGAAGGAGGACTGGCCAACCCAGTGACACAAACAGAGTTAGTAGGTCCAATCTATTTTACTATTTAAAAAGAAAAAAAAAAGTATGCTGAGACAGTTACAGGAAGACAACCAAGGCCACTAGCATAATGGTTGCCATGGTTTCTTACAGATTACTACCCAGGGTGTATGTAGACCAAAATCTTATTTAGAGCCAACCATATTATAAACTCATTTGTAGTGTGGACAGAGCCTAAGCGGTGGATTCTGTCCTATGCCTGAGCTTTGCTCAGCCTGGAACAAACGTGTCAGGGAGCTGGCTCCAGCTCCGCAATTTTAAAGGCCGGCCACAAACCCTACACAACTTAGAGATGCAGCCAGGCAGCAGCATTAAGTTATCCCACTGGTGGAGACTTCTTAATGAAACCTACGGCAAAGAATGACGGTTATAGCATAGTGGAGTTCAACCATACCATTTCCCTGCTCCACATGCTAGGAGAGGGTGGGGGCAGAAGCACAGAGACGGACTGCAACACAGACACACTAGCAGGAACTTGTCCTATGCTGGGTGAATTATCTGCTAGACATTTGCCAGTAGATTATGGCCCCTTTATGCCCCACCTGAATGAACAGAAGAATGGCCATACTAGGTCAGACCGAAGGTCTGTCTAGCCCAGTATCCTGTCTTCTGACAGTGGCCAATGCCAGGTGCCCCAGAGGGAATGAACAGAACAGGTAATCATCAAGTGGCTCATCCCCTGTCATCCATTCCCAGCTTCTGGAAAACAGAGACTAGGGACACCATCCCTGCCCATGCTGACTAATAGCAATTGATGGACCTATCCTCCATGAATTTATCTAGTTCTTTTTTGAACCATTATAGTCTTGGCCTTCACAACGTCCTCTGGGAAGGAGTTCCACAGGTTGACCATGCATTGTGTGAAGAAATACTTCCTTTTGTTTGTTTTAAACCTGCGGCCTATTAATTTCATTTAGTTCTTGTGTTATGAGGAGGAGTAAATAACACTTCCTTATTTACTTTCTCCACACCAGTCATGATTTTATAGACCTTAATCATATCCTCCCTTAGTCGTCCCTTTTCCAAGCTGAAAAGTCCCAGTCTTATTAATCTCTTCTCATATGGAAGCTGTTCTATACCCCTAATCATGTTTGTTGCCCTTTTCTGAACCTTTTCCAATTCCAATATCTCTTTTTTGAGATGGGGCAACCACATCTGCATGCAGCATTCAAGATATGGGCGTACCATGGATTTATATAAAGGCAATATGATATTTTCTGTCTTGTTATCTGTTCCTTTCTTAATGATTCCCAACAGTCTGTTCACATTTTTGACTGCCACTACACATTGAGTGGATGTTTTCAGAGAACTATCCACAATGACTCCAAGATCTCCTTCTTCAGTGGTAACAATTAATTTAGACCCCATCATTTTATATGTATAGTTGGGATGCTTTCCAATGTGCATTACTTTGCATTTATCAACATTTAATTTCATTTGCCATTTTGTTGCCCAGTCACCCAATTTTGAAAAGATCCCTTTGTAGCTCTTTGTAGTCTGCCCAGGACTTAAGTATCTTGAGTAGTTTTGTATCATCTGCAAATTTTGCCATCTCACTGTTTACCCCTTTTTCCACATAATTTATGAATATGTTGAATGGGACTGGTCCCAATACAGACCACTGCGGGACACCACTATTTACCTCCCTCCATTCTGAAAACTGACCATTTATTCCTACCCTTTGTTTCCTATCTTTTAACCAGTTACCAATCCATGAGAGGACCTTCCCTCTTATCCCATGACTGCTTACTTTGCTTAAGAGCCTGTGGTGAGGGACCTTGTCAAAGGCTTTCTGAAAATCTAAGTACACTAGATCCCCCTTGTCCACATGCTTGTGGACCCCCTCAAAGAATTCTAGTAGATTGGTGAGGCATGATTTCCCTTTACAAAAATCAATGGTGCAAAGAGGCCATAAATAGGCTTGAAAATCTGGTCCTCTGACTCTAAATTTTGTCTGGAAGTGGCTGTTATGGGGACTCTCTCTCACTGTTTTTTTTTTTCCCTTGTAAAAAATTTCAGAAGGTCTTGTTTTTTGTTCTGCATCATAATGAGAACAGTTTTTGAAACCTCAACATTCTCTGGTCAGGCCTCGTAATCATGTCATTTTCTTTGTTCCCATCTCCCATTTCAGTTTAGAGATGGGCTCAACCTGCAGAAGTTCAGATCTGGATGCTAAGTTAAACAAAGTTGAAGGGTGTATGGTTCTAAGGGTTAAAAAAAAAAGAGCAACCAGCTGTGAAGTTTGACTCTAGAGCTGAATATCAATGTTTGAAGGTGTCTGGATCTTAAGTTTTGGATTGAATTCATCTCTAGTTCTTAGCTGCATGAAAAACAATGTATCTAACAACATGAGCAAAGCTAGTTTGTGGTGCCAAAATAGGAGCCCTTTTCAAAACAGTGAGCAACGCTGTGCTGATGGCAAGCTTTCAAAAAATATCTTTTGTGACCACCTAAACCAAGTCTTAAAAACTTAATGTATTCAATCTGTTAGTCCATGGCAGATAAGCACCCACAAGGTAAGTTATTGCTGTTACCAGTTGGAACGATAAGATATTAAAGCATTTCTAACATAAATAATTTACTATTTATCTAGTACTATACATGGTGAGCTCTGCCAGATGTCAAGTGAGCATCAGATGCTGAGTATCTCTGTTGCCATTTAAAGTTTTACAATTGTCTTTAGGGAAGGCAATATTAACTCAAGCCATCTCTTATGCAGTATAACTCTGCAAAATGCCATTTCAACGCTTAACCTTCATTCATCTTCACAGCCATTTCTAAAGGAATTGCATGTTCTTTGTATCCTCCAGGAAATTATGTGCAACCGTTTTTAAAAATACATACATGAAACTGATTCTCCTCTCATCCCTGCATAAATCAGAAGTAATGCCATTGAAGTCAATGGAGTTGCAATGATGTGAGGGGAGAATAAACTGCTCCCATTCTGATTCCTCTTTGCACAGCAAAATAAGATTGGAAAAAAATTAAAAAAACAAAATACCCAACAATAATGAAGGACCTCACCTTGGTAGCTGACAAAATGCACGTAGGCCCACCTGTAGAGATGAAGGACAGCTGCCTCTGAAGCCACAATAGCTCCTTTTGAGACTGTTTCAATAACTCCTCCATATCACTTGGCTTCTCGCCCATCAGCCCTTCCTGTATGACAAAAATGTTCTTCAATAGCTGTTTTTTAATGTACAGTGATGGCAACGTACAATTTATCATCACTGGATTTCTAGGTAAACAATAACATCTGCCAGAGTAAAGTATCTATATTTACGCATTTGAAATATTAAGGATCAGTAAACCAAGAAGGAAAAAATGTTCCTGCTCCATCACACTTGAGTTGATTTTTATATTGTAGGCAGTCTTGTACCATATAGCATCCACATAAGGGATAAAGATTGTGCAATAAAAATAATTCAGAAAGCACAGAAGACTGGAATTTCTTTGTCCTTAATTTAGAATTGTCCATATCACAGACTTCTGCCATCTAAAAAGTTGATACATTGCTTATGGCATAAGAAACTCAAAATACTAATGTTCTTCTAGTGCATTAACTCATTCTACTTAAATGATGGTGACTCAATTGCTGGGACCAATAATCAGGTTAGGGATTGTAATTCCTGTGCATGGAAGCAAATCAGTCAAGAACTGGTTAGGTTGGGAAGCAAAGCTTTGATAAATCCATGGTCCAGCAAAACAAGGTAGAAGACTGGGATGGAAAATTTAGAGACAGAAAACAAGATGGCTGACTCAGCAACTTTTCATCAATGTTCATGTGAAGGATATCTCATTACACAATGCATTGTGAGTATATTGACATTAGTGATTTTACAGCAGATTAAAAATGCTGGCAGAGCAGGATAGAAACTTTAGTTCAATATGTATTATCTGCAGGTTTTTCCACCCCAATGTTTGTTATGAGAGCCATAGTTTAAAATTACAGAGATACCAGTCAGACTGTTAATCCAGAGTACATCCATTAATGAAAGTCTGAACTCAGGGCCAATCCAGAGCATTGTGAATTCAAACCCAAATTGGCTTCTAACCTTGATTTAGCTTGCAAAATATTTATTGTTAATGAGCTCCTGTCTTTTGCTACACTTGCTTTAGTAAACCATGGTGATACAGGCTATATTATAACTCACTCTCTATTTAATGACCAAATAGTATCTGGTATTAATAGTATTTAATGACCAAATAGTATTCCTCAAAGTTTTGAAATATTCTAATTCGGCTTAGACTGTCATCTCAACGAATGAGGACTCTTAGCTGGCAGATGTGAGGATTAGATTTCCATAATAAGAGCACTGTAAAAAACGGTGGACAAAATATAGACATTTCTCCTCTCTAGAAGTGGCAGTGCATTTTCTTTAGTCCTGCTAGAGATTCCAGCTGGTAGAAACAGAAGCAGACCACGCAAGGACTGCTGCACTGGAGAGTGGGTAACATAGGGTACAGCCAGGGCTACCTCTTTCTGGCACCTTCCTTGACCCAGAACTATGTAGGGAAGCCCCTCCCTACTCTCAGGGCACAAGGACCCTGGCAGTGCTTCTCCTTTTGCCTTACCATGTGGCTTTGGGGGACAAAGAGGAGCCAGTCAGAAACTCCAGCCAGTAGGAACAGGAGCAGCCAAAGCAGGGACCTTTGGACATTCCAGCAGAATCATAGAATGTTTTCCGGAATTCTCTACCCTGTGGTGATTGGCTGTTTGCGTCAACCTCCCTGCACCCTCGGTCACTTCACCTCAGCTGCACTCCACACTTGCCCCATCCTGCTCAGCCCCCTTCCTTTCCCTTTCCACGTAGCTGATTCCACCCTAAGTCAATCCACCCACCAAAAATACCGTGGAACTAACTGCCACCATCATCTCATTCACGCTGCTTGTGTGTTAGACCCCCTTCCCCTACTCTGTGTCTGTCTTGTCTATTTGGATGGCATTGTCTTGTTATTTCTGTGTACTCCCCTGGTCTGTCAGTATCCATCTGTTGTCTCTTATATTATACGTAGGTTGTAAGCCCCTGGGGCAGGCACCATCCTTTTGTTCTGTATCTATACAACACCTAGCGCAACGGGGTCCCAGTTCATGGCTGGGGCTCTATGTGCTACTGTAATACAAACAAACTAGTAACAGTCTTGCAAAAGTCTACCTATCCCCTCACATGATGGAATAATATTTTAGTTGGGGCAAGTAAAATGTCTTAAGCATTTGCATTATAATCACTATTTAGGAGATCATAAGCCTGGGGCAGTAAATTATAGTGGTAATTTTGTAAGGCTGGCCTTGACAGCTGTTATTCTCAAATCTTACTATCAGCTTTCTTCCTGAACATTAATATACAAATTGGTATCAGTTTGTCTTAAATTGGGAATTGTGAAACAGCATTTACTGGTATGATGTGTATACACGGGAAAGAGTGATAGGATTACACTGGGACAGCAGGTACCGTGCCCTGTGCTGTGTTGGCACAAAACAAAATGGCCCCTATCCCCTGCATTTTACAATCTAAGACATACAGTAGAGAACAGAACTATTGGATACATATGTTGAATGTCTGAACTTCGAGTGGTGCAGGTTTTACTTTTCAGATATAATATTCTTGGTCATCTCATCTCTATGCTCTACTCAGGACTTCTCTGTTACCCACTTCTGGAAAATCTAACAATGTTCTCTCCAAGAGCCCTTCCCCAAGTTTTGTCTCTTCACTACAGGTTGATGTCTTCAATCGCTGTGCTATCTGATGATACTGGACTGTAAGCCCCTCAAACACAGAACTTGTCTTATGTAACTGTAAAGCACCAAGCATGCTAAGAAATGCATAGTAATAGATCTGTGCATCCTGGCAGTCTCTGTAAGATGTGGAGTGAGCCAGCTTGTCCAGCAAGGAACCCCACCCCCCAACTTTAAGCTACCATCTTTTGCTTCCCCAAGGCTTCATTCTTGAAGTGCAAGGTGCGCTGTTGATAAGAAATGGAAAAGTTTTGGGGTAAACAGAAAACTTGTCTCTGGGCTGCTTGAGTGAGTCTTCAGTCCCGGGCCAGGATCTCATGAAGAGAGCATTAGACTGGCAGTCAGGAGACTTGATGTCTATGACCAGCTTGGCCACTGACATGCTTAGTGGAGAAGTCACTTCACTTTTCTGTCTTCATTTCTCCTCCCACTCATCCGTCCTATTTATTTATACAGTAATCTCTTAGGAGCAGAGCCTGTCTCTCACTATGCATTTGTATAGCCCCTAACACAGTGAGGCCTCTAACACACTACTATATTATAAAAAACTACCTAAGCAGAGAGCTAACTCCCTGCCTATTATTGATAAAATGAGGTCTGTGCACGTTCACATAACTTAGCATGTTGAAGTATCAAAATAAAACAAAATATATTTAACTCTCAGCAAAAAGTAACTGATTACGTTCTTCCTGCTTGGTTATAGTGTCACTGTGAACAAGACCCTTTTCAGTTCTCAACAGACGTGGTGGATTCATATTTACCCTCAAGCACCCTAGTCGGTTTTTGAGCTCTTCGCACTCCACTTGCAGCAGGCGGATCTCCAGATCTTTGATACCATAGGACTGATGGTTCGTGTTTGGAGGTTGCAGGGACTTCAGGTTCACTGAGTGTGTTTTGTGCTTTAAAGGAAACCTTTTGATAGTAGTTCTTGAGGTGGTGGAGGATGAAGAAGAAGCTGAAGGACTTCTGTCCTGGTAAAAAGGAAGACACACTGCATGTTATGACTATGGCAGTTTTCACTCTTTTTGCTGTAGCTGTATCTGGGAAGAGAGTGTGGCTTGATTTCACTAACAATGTATAGAATATATTTTATTCCTCTAGATTTTGCTCAATCTTTTAAAAAATGTTTTACTACAGCCAAGAGCCAAGCATGGAAAATTTCAGCCTAGAAGGTGAGTTCTGTAGAAATTTATAAGCGTGTAATAATAGAGAGTTTAAATGGAAACAGTTTTCCAATCTTAACTATGGTGGGTGGATGGGTGGTATTAGGGCCTGATCCAAAGCTCATTGAAGTCAAAAGGAGTCTTTCCATTAACTTCAGGGGCTTTGGATCAAAACCATATTCAGCAAATACCTGTTGTTTTTTTAAATTATTCACATACCCCCAAAAAAACCCTTCATTTAAACATTAGTTAAGGTTGCTCTCAGCAATAAACTAAACCATAAAAAATTAAGCTGTACAAAGATAAGGATTAAAAAAGTATTAAAAGGATGCAATAAAGTCAAGTGCACTCAAGTTAGAAAAGGGCAGAAATAATGTTTTCTGTGGAACCTTGATCCAGCCCGCTTTGTATATACACTATGAGATAGCCTTTTACATGCAGAAGTGATTACAAGTGAAAAAGTTTGGTGTAAGTTATTTGCCTAGCATCAGATAGGAATTTGGTTGCAGAAGCAAGGATAGTATCTAAGTCTCCAGAGTGGCATTCAGCTGCCCGAACCGTAAGACCATCCTTTCGCTTCCTGCAATCACTACACACCTTCCAACTTCTCAACAAATAAGGCAGGGGATCCTACAGATAACAGACTCCTTCAGTACCAGGGCCAGATTAACCATTAGGCTAACAAGGCTATAGCCTTCGGCCCTCCTATTTTTTAGGCCCTACTGGTCAGGCAGGGGGCGCGGCTGGGGGGGAGCACGTAGCCCTGCTGGAGTGCTCCTGCCAGCAGGAAAGGCAAAACAGCCCCCTGTGGCTAGGAAGGAGCTCAGCCAGCAGCCAGCCAGCAGCATCTTCCCGCACTACAGGAACACATTGCCAAGTATCCGGTTAACACTGGTGACCGGACACTAAAAATCCGGTTACCGTGGGAACCTGTGCCAGCCATGGGTGTAGTTTGAGCAGGCATTTCCCCGCCTCAGCTGCCCCCACCCCCAATTTCTCCAGAGCTCTGCTTAGCTGTCAGGGAGGGAAGAAGCTCCCTCTGTCCCTCTCCTCCGCTGAGCCTGGCAGGCAGCTCCAGGACACTGCCTCTTGGGTCCTAGTGCCTGTCACTGTCATCTTCTATGTGTGCTGGGTCCAGTTTCTGGACAACTGGTGAGTGTCTGTGGGGGGGCAGGGCAAAGGGGTGGCGGGGGAAGGGGGGGAAGAGGCGGTACCAGAGCGGTACGGTAGGAAGCTTGCACAGAACCTGCACACACTCTATCCAGCTCCAGCCAGAACGATTGCCCCTCCCATGTATAAGAAACGAATTCCAACACATTTGTAGGAAAAACAAAACAAAACATCCCATTTTGGATACCAGTCCTTTAACTTTTACAATACCTTCCATAGAGGGGCTTCAGATTTATGATGCATTGTGTTCAGTACTGTCTTGAACTGTTCTAAAAATCAAAGAAATCCAATTCTTTTTTTTGATGTATTTTTCTGTACTGGGATGCACAGGCCACCCAGTTCTTTCCTTATGCTCAGCCTAGTTCCACAGGCCAACACATCTTTGTACTTTTAAGGGGCTGCAAAAGCACTGGAGGAAAGTCAATACACAATGTTGTAGGTTTCTCCCTCCCCTCTCCCTCAAGGATTTTAAATCCACTTCTTAGCAGGCTATGATAGAAAGACTGGCTGAATAGGCTAAAGGCAGGTTCTGTCCATTTGCTGGTTCTCTAGCAGTTCAATCCATCATAAAAGTACCTCACATTTGATTTCTTTTGAGTTTCATTCCAAAAACTTAAAGTTCAATAAACCTGAAGTTAGTCCTCATTTTTCTGCCCCAACGCAAACTAACTTCTTTCCCAAATGGAAAATGTTAGGTAATCATGGAATGTGATTCGAGGAGGGAATGAGAACACAGGCCAATTGCTCCTGACAGTTACACCTGTGTAGGCTTATTGACTTCAGGGAGAACAGATTTTTGCACAAGAATAGATTTTGGTCCCTTGTGCTTTTTCACACCTAGTATAAGCAGAATCTCATTCACTTTCCTCCCCTAAACTCTGAGCACTTTAAGGGGGAAGAAGAAGAAAAAAAAAAGCAAGGTCTGCTTGATTTACACATGCAAATGAAACAGGAACACCAGCCTTAAACAAACCAGACCTGCTGTAACAAGGGTGTCACTACAGCAACCTTGGTTGGACTGTTCTTTTGAAAGATCCTTAATGATTCTTTTATTTTCAGTGAAATCTTTTACTTTCAGTGAAATCTTTTTGTTCAGGGGAGGCGGAGAACACAACAGGGAATAGCTCTGTTTTGTCAACTCCTAGTCATTCAAAAGCTGAAAGGCTTTAGAGTAAGTTTGTTTAATGTTTGTACAGTGATTTTGAAGAACTAACACAGTACAGAAGTGCTAAATATTATGACTGGGCAACCATCTAAAGATCTCTGTCACTTCTAGCTGTTACTTTTTTTACAGAAAGCTTAAAACAAACAAATGCAAACCGTAGGGGGCTGGTGCACACAGAACTCATGCTTAAAAAACCTCATGTCAGAGCTGCTGATCACACATTCTAGAATAGATAATACTTAGTCCTGCCATGAGCATAGGGGACCGGATTAGATGACATCTCGAGGTCCCTTCCAATCCTATGATTCTATTCTATTATTCTAATTGTGGAAGAGCTTGGTGACAGAATGGCCTGATGTGGTGAATCACTGGAGATTAATTACACAAACTGGGTATCATCCCACAAATGATATTTGGGTTCAATGTGAAAACAGTAATTCATTGTCCTCAGCCAGTGCAATACTGGGAGGCAGCTTTCAGAGCAAGACAGCCTAAAATACAATGCCACCCAATGTAATTTTCCTACTACTACTTCCTCTACATCAGTAGATTTTACACCTGAGTGGTTTTCTTTTACATAACAAAAGCTGGCTGCCTCCCAGACTGCAGTCAGCGTGAGATAGGGTGTGTGGTGTGTAGAGTCCATAGCTGGGGGGAAACACCTGCAGGGCTTGGCTTTGCACTGTGCCATGTGGAGAGCCGAGGGTAGACGCACCAGGTTGAAAGAGGTGAGCAGAATGGGGAATGTTGCAGTGTTCATCCTCATACAGGTGAGCACTCCACTACCTCGGAGGAAGGAGGCCTAAGAGAAGGACAGCGTAGCATCCCTCGTGCTACCCCTTAGGGTATGTCTGCACTGGAACACTCCCGCGGCAGCGCTTTGAAGTGCGAGTGTGGTTGCGTGCGGACGCTGTGAGAGAGCTCTCTCGGTGCTCCTGGTAATCCCACCTCCACTAGCGCTTTAAAGCGCTCAGACTTGCTGCACTCAGGGGGGTGATTTTTCACACCCCTGAGCCAGCAAGTTAGAGCGCTATAAAATGTAAGTGTCGACATGCCCTTGCTCAGAAGTATCTGTTTGAAGAAATGAGTCTACTGAGAATAGAGTAAATTTGTTAATTTTACATAAATAAATAATATGTATGTAGATAAATGTTTGATGAGGTCATAATTTTTTTTGCAATATGTCATTCATACTTAGGCCGCTCCCTCCCTTTAGCTGTAGGCCCCTCATAACCTTAATCCGGTCCGGGTCACTACACAACCCTGATTCATCCCCAGAGCAGCTGTATCCCATGCACTGAAAGAAGCAGGGATCTTGTGTAAAAAACAAATATTGGATCATGTAATAATGGCTGTATCATAATGCATATGCACAAGGGGCTGGATTAAGATTCACTTTTTAATCCTTAACTTTGCATTTTCTAATTTTTCATGGTTTAATTTATTGATGAGAGCAAGCTTAACAAATGTTAAATGAAGTTTGTGAATTTCTTTAGCATTTTAATAGAAGCAATTGAAACTAATTAAGCTCTATTAAAGAAAAACATTTTTAATGCAACTTCAGTTTTACTGCAAGTTCTAAATCACACTTTTTAAACTGGAATAGAAAACTGAGTACGGACTCATATCTATAATATAACCCCTCCCTTTTAAAAAAAATGTAAATATTCAGAAAGTAGAAGCCTACAATATGTAAGAAGCACATTAACAATACACATGAAAAAGAACTGTAATTTTTCATCTTAGTTTTATTAATTCTTTTTGAGGAATGTAACAAACAATCACTACTTTGAAAAGAAACAGTACAAACCCAAAGGAGAATAGCAGGAGCTTATCAAAACAGTCTGTTTTCATTACAGCTCCTCCTGGGAGCTGTCTTTGTAATATTATGGTTAACTGAGGTAAGTCAAAGACTGCTGTTGCCATGACAATCAGGGCAATAGTGACTCTCCCCAAATATGCAAATGATCTAGAGGAAGTAAGTGATGAGTGGCTGATTACCTCTGATCTCACAGTGTTACTGCTCAGGGAGCTGTGTGGCAGCCTCCTATCCAGTTTTCCCAACGTTCTGTTTTCCCCAAACTTCCTAAAAAACCCACCCATACCTGCAAAATACACAGGGGAGAACATTCCACACACACATTAATTAGCAACTGAAAGTTGGTTCCAATTCCCCATAGCATGTGAACCAAAAAGGATGATAAAAAAAGTTAGATACTGAGGTAAAACCCTGTAAAACATAAAAATCTGATGCAACCTTAGCTATGGACTCAAAAAGAAAAGGAGTACTTGTGGCACCTTAGAGACTAACCAATTTATTTGAGCATGAGCTTTCGTGAGCTACAGCTCACTTCATCAGATGTTTACCGTGGAAACTGCAGCAGACTTTATATACACACAGAGAATATGAAACAATACCTCCTCCCACCCCACTGTCCTGCTGGTAATAGCTTATCTAAAGTGATCAACAGGTGGGCCATTTCCAGCACAAATCCAGGTTTTCTCACCCTCCACCCCCCCCACACAAATTCACTCTCCTGCTGGTGCTAGCCCATCCAAAGTGACAACTCTTTACATAATCAAGTCGGGCTATTTCCTGCATAGATCCAGGTTTTCTCACATCCCCCCCACTCACTTTAGATAAGCTATTACCAGCAGGACAGTGGGGTGGGAGGAGGTATTGTTTCATATTCTCTGTGTGTATATAAAGTCTGCTGCAGTTTCCACGGTAAACATCTGATGAAGTGAGCTGTAGCTCACGAAAGCTCATGCTCAAATAAATTGGTTAGTCTCTAAGGTGCCACAAGTACTCCTTTTCTTTTTGCGAATACAGACTAACACGGCTGTTCCTCTGAAACCTATGGACTCACTATCCCAAGACCATAACACACACACACACTGTAAATATTGCAAAAAAGATTTTCAATATTTGCTCAAATACTATAATGAAGGGAACCAAAAGTAGCACTGGGCAGGAAACTGTTTTCCTGTCCTACAACAATTTATAAGGTATTGAAAAATTTTCCCAACCTAAAAATTTCCATGAACTGAAAATCCAAATATTTTTTGGTAGGGGTCACTCAAAATGTTTTGTTTTGATAATTTTGAAATGTTTTGTTTAGAGTTTGGCCCCTTTTCACTTTTTAAATTTCAGAGCAAAGTTGTTTCAACCTGAAAAACTATAACAAAAAATGTCAAAATGTTCTTTTTTGACAATTTTGAAGCTTCCCCCCAGAAATATTTCAAAATATGAAATTCATTGACATCAACCCCTTCCTGCTAAAAAGTTTTGGGTTTGACAAATTGGTATTCTCCAAAAAAAAGTTACCCCCGCAAACCTCCCCACACACACATTTTGTTGAAAAATTTACTACCCACTCTACCTAGAAGCTCCTGCATAAATTTTGGTTCATTATCTGCTCATACCCTTGCTATATAAGCTTTCTGTGAATGTTCACATGAGGTAAGTTTTTCAAAAGTGCTGAAGGGTATGTCTACACAGCATTTTGAAGTGTTTGTGTCCCAGCCTCGGTTGACAGATTCATGCTAGCCCGACTCTTGCTAACACTCTACAAATTGTTGTATAGACAGCTCTTTGAAGTTGTGGCTCTGGCTGAAGCTCTGGCTCTGAATCACATCGCCCTCCCATTATGCAGTTGCTTGTACCTTTACTAAAGTTTAACCATTCAGGCTGAAATTTTCATGCAGAATGTTTGCCTCATGCAGAATTCTGCTAGAAAATGTCAGTCAAAATGGTTCAGCTGTTTCTAAGGAGGCAGCTAGTGAATACATTGTTTTGTCCATGTTAAAAAAATTCTGGCATCTTTTCTTTAAGTGGCTGTAGGGCCCAATGCTTTGGAGCAGGTACTTGAAATTTTGCAGTCGGGCGGACTTCAGGATTTTATGTCTTTTGCCGTTCCTGTAAAAATATTGGCCAAATTTGGCCAAGCTATCGCTTTTGAAAAGTCACAGTTCAAATGTTCTCAGTACAAACTTGCTAGACATTCAAAGCTAAACTCCCCTAAGATTCCATCTGCAATCAGCATGCTCCAGTCTAGGGCTGAAGGTGGACTTTCCCTGCAATTGCAGCTCTGGGCTACTGCAGGCTGAGCAAGAACCAGAGCCTTGGAATCAGGGGTGTAGGAAGAATTTTTATAGTAGGGGTACTGAAAGTGGAAACCATGTATTCGGTTATTACTACTTCAAGCCAGCGGGGTGCTGCTACACCCCCAGTACCCTCAGTTCCTGCACTCCTGCTTGGAACTGAGAGCTTGTCTCTCCTTCGCCCTCAGTGTCCCCCTGCTGGGCACAGACAGTATGGAGGAGGAAACTGCCTGATTCGAATGCAGAGGAGACAAGAGTGAGACCTGAGGGAGGGGACAGAAGATTAGGACAAGGAGCCTGTAGATGGAGAAGACTGGGACTGGAGACTGACAGGGGGAGAAGGAAACTAGGCCCGAGAGTTGGGAGGAGAGATTGGGACTGTAAACCATGGATCATGGGTGCTCGAACAATTTGTATAGTGGGGGTGCTGAGAGCCATTGAACCAATCTGTAAACCCTGTATATAATGGAAACCACTTCAATCCAGGGGGTGCAGCAGCACCCCCTGCACCCCTAGTTGCAGCACCTATGCCAGGGATAGAAACAGCAAGGCAGAGAGCAGGGAGTGAGACAGATTGGACAAGGAGGCGGGGTAGGAGATTGAAAATAAATGGGATGAGAGAAGCTGGTGCGGAAGAGGGGAGACTGATCTGATGAGGAGCCACATTGCACTGGCTGGGCAAAGAGACTTGGATGGGGAATTGGGGAGGGAACACAGAGATTAGGCAAAGAGGCCAGGAAGGCAGACTGGGATTAGGAGAGTTTGGGATGGGCAACAATGTGCATGGTGGGGGAAGTAAATGGAGGCCAGGAGGGGAAGAAGAGAGAGATCAAACAAGGAGCCCATAAGGAAATTCAGAATTATTTTCTTCAGAGCAGGATTTGAACAGTGTGCAGTAAAATAGGGTATGGGGCCATACATTGAACAATGAGGATAAAACAAAACACTGAATTGCTGTAATTAAGTGACAATTGTCCATCTTGCGCACTGAATGAGGCACAAGTCCAGTGGAAAAAATAGTCCGTGATCATGTAATTAAAGATTATTATAATGTATGTGCACAAGGTGGCACAGACATCCTTAATTCTGACATTTACTAACTGTTCAGTGATTCAGTTTGCAACCTTAATGTTCTTTAAACATAATTTTGTGTGTGTAACGTGCCTAAAGAGAACATTTAAAGCACAGTCCTGTTCCCATTGAAAACAAAAAAGTGGTGCAATGATGTGATTTTTTTAAACCTTTATTTTTTATTCAGGCCCCACATTAACAAGGTTGTGCACACATGATGAGAGAGAGGATTTTGCATAGCCTTATTTGTATCTGCAGCATTTAAAATAGTCCGGGGTTTTGTATGTGGTGGTGGTGGTTTGTGGGTGTTTATATATCTCTCACATAATGGCAATGTTAAGTTCCCTTAAACAACAGTAGGGTAATGTTTATTTCTGGGATATAGAGGTTCCCTGTTTTAAACCCAAGTAATTCCAACAGTTGCATTATTTGTTAGTATCTATAGTCTTTTTACAGCTGATTATTACATTTAACCTAGCCTGTGAGTAAACTCATTTAAAAAATAAAACAAATGGTCAGAAATTCATATGCATCCTGCAGTCTTCATTCACTCAAGACTGTCATTGAAATTAATGGGAACTCTGACCGGGTGAGGTCTGCAGGATTTGGATCTGTTACTTTATATACAAGATTTTCCTGGTGATGTGAAAGAATATTCTCTCCAGGAAGCTGGCTTGCTGCTGCCAAGATGGCTGCAGCATTAACTGTTACGAACTACTCTGCACCTGCACATCAAGACTGAAGTCTCTGAAACAGCAACATGAAAGAGAGCACGAGCATGGAGAGGATTAAGTACTTTATTCCAGAGCCTCCTGTCATAATTTTCAGCTCTGTACTCTGCAAATGCAATCTGCAAACTGAGGCCCTGATCTTGTGGTTGGATCCACTAAGGCAGCGTTTCCCAAACTTTTTTGGCCGCGGAACACTTTTTAGCCTATTACGGAACACTTACAATATTATTTTGTAGTCGTTTGGTTTTCAAATAAAAAATTGCGTTATTTATGCTCAAATATATTTTATTTTATAAAACCAAGCAAAAATACAAATTTAAAATAACTTGAACTAACAATTTCTAACTGGAAAGCATGTATAAAGTAGTACAAAAATCAAGTGCAAGAGTCAAAATTAAAAACAGTGTTCTACTTAAAAAACCTGTTTTTATATATATACAAACACCAAACAAATTAGATTTTTACTCGGAAAATCTATTTTTATAAACAGAAATACAAACTTGATTTAATGGGATTGGTGTTTCTGTGTTTTTCTATCACAAATTCGCTTAATATTAGGAATAATGCTGGAAAGTTGAATCCTCATGTCAGGCGCAGCATCAAGTCTATTCCTATATTTGGTTTTTGTTGCAGTATAATACGAAAATCCTGTCTCACACAAATAAGTTGTAGCTATGGAAGGAGCACTTGAACTGCACATTTAGCCACATTAGGGTACTCTTCTACTAGGCTGCTCCAAAAATTATTCAGTGGAAGATCCTTAAACTTTTGTTTCAGATCAGAGTCAGAAATTTAGTCAATTAGGCTTTCATAATCATGCACAGTAAAGCTGACTGGTTTGGCTGTAATTACAAATGGTTTTCGAACCCAAGCATTATCATCAGGAGTTGTAGGAAAATATTCTAATAAAGAGGCCTGCAAGTCACATAAGTGCTGTAAAATGGTGCTGGAAACTTCTTCATGGACTGTAGAATTTATTTCAATCAGAAATTCATGTAGTGTAGGGAAGCAGTCGAAGTTATTCTGTTCTACAGAAGATGCCCAGAATTCCAGTTTCTTTTTTAACAATGAAATTTTATTCATTATAGTAAAAATGGTCACATTCTTTCCTTGCAGCAACAGATTAATTTTATTTAATTTTTCAAAAATATCTGCAAGATATGCAAGTCTCATTAGCCACGAGGAATTTGTCAGACAGTCATTAAATTTTCATCCTGAATTATGTGAAGTGAAGAATACCAGTAGTTCACTATGAAGCTCAAGAAGCCTCACAAGCTCTTTTCCTTTGGATAGCCACCTCACTTCCGTATGTAAAAGAAGCGTTTTGTGCTGACTACCCATTTCCACGCACAAAATTTTAAATAACCTGGATTGAAGTGGTCGAGATTTGACAAAATTGATCATTTGTACTGCTTCATCGAGCACAATTTTCAAATATGCTGTTTTGTTTTTTTTAACTGCAAGTACTTGTCTGTGTAGAACACAATGGCTCTTAGTGCTTTCTGGTGCCACATTTATGATTCGCGTGACAGCTCCCTTCATCTTCCTGATCATTGCCTGAGCACCGTCAGTACATACATCAATATGTTTTCCCCAACTAATTTCATGCTTTCTGATAAAATTGTTGATGCAGTTGAATATTTCTTCTCCAGTCGTATTGCTTTGCAGAGATTCACATAAGAGCAGGTCCTCTTCAATAATATTATTAAATCTATATCGGACAAATACTAGTAGCACAGTAAGTCCTGAAATGTCAGTGGACTCATCTAGCTGCAATGCATACTCATGGCAAATTTTCAGTCGGCAAACTAGTTCTTTTTCTATGTCATCGGCAAGATCTTTAATACGGCATGTAACAGCATTATTTGACAACTGTACAGCATCCATTTTTTTTTTTTTTTTTTTGTTACCAGACTGCTCACTCAACATGCACATTACAATATCTTTCGCCCAAGGCTTGATAAGCATTTCTCCAATACTGTGAGCTTCTCTGGCAAGCGCTATAAGGTAACTTACTCGATAAGATGCCTCTGTTACACTTTCGTTGTCTGTTTTAGCAATTTTAATCATCGAAAGTTTACAATTTCCAAGTGAGTCACACTGTCTCTTGAAAAAAAAACGTATATCTTTGTCTTTGTATTCAGCATGCTTGGTTTCCAAATGCCTACAAAGTTTATCAGGAGCCAATGAACTGTTTTCTAATGTTTTGTTGCATACGACGCACTGTGCATCAAGAACATCTTTATTTCCAACACACATAAAACCGAAAGACAAATAGCTTCCATCATACTTTAGTTTCGGTCTTTTAAAACCTGCTTCTTCTTGTTTTTTGATATACTTCGGTGGAAATTCTTTCACCTTGGATAACTCAGTAGTACTAAGTTTCAGAGTAGCAGCTGTGTTAGTCTGGATCCGCAAAAAGAAAAGGAGGACTTGTGGCACCTTAGAGACTAACAAATTTATTTGAGCATAAGCTGTCGTGAGCTACATCGATGAGTCCGATGAAGTGAGCTGTAGCTCACAAAAGCTTATGCTCAAATAAATTTGTTAGTCTCTAAGGGTGCCACAAGTCCTCCTTTTCTTTTCACTAGTACTAACAGATTTTTCGGCAACAAAAGACTGCGATTGTTCATCCTCACTTTTAAATGTTACAATATTTTGCTCGTTTATTTCTGCCACAGTTGGAGTACCAGAAGAACTTGCTTTTCGTTTCAAAGTTCCATCTTTTAGCCACAAATCCATTGGTGATTAGGTTTAGTAACAATATTTAGAAATACTGATTTTTGTCAAATTTTGTTTGTCACAAATATTTATATTGTTTTGAGCGAAGCTAATTTAGCTGTGCTTATCTCACACACGGTAAAGACCCACAGGTTTGAACGTGTTGAGTGAATATGTTATATTCAACATGGCGTAAAGAGAATGGTGTGTGCATACTGCTACAGTTCATGCAGCCTCGAGCAGAAGGGGTACGACGTCACTAACTGAAACATGCCCGAAAGGAGTAGATGTCAACATGCTTGTGTGCCGCATTCTCTTTATGCCATGATATTCAATACGAGATCTATCAATAATCGGAAAAAGAGTTTTATGTTAAATTATAGTAATTCAAAAAGTTGTAAACTACTCTTCAAATATGCCAAATTTAAAATTTCAAAAAATTTAAAGACCCTTTTTAAAAAATTATGATTCTTTCATGGAACACCTATTCACATCGTGTGGAACACCAGTGTTTCGCGGAACAGAGTTTGGGAAATGCTTCACTAAGGGGCTCAGAGATTTGTCATCACCAAACTTCAGATGCTGCAGGCACCTTAAGACAAGACATCCTGATCTAGGTGGTCAATAAAGAAATCTCTCTGGATAAATGATTAAAAGGGCAATAAGATAAGCTTCCTCCATATTGTCTTGCAAGTCCAGTTTTGGGTTACGGTGGAATTTCCAGAAGTGCAGCATTAGTCTTCGTCTCCTCTCATTGAATCCATGGGACTTTTGCCGTTGACTTGAATGACAGCAAAATCAGGCTAAAGCTAAGCACTTCTGAAAATCCCAGTGTTGGAGTTTATCAAAAGAATGGGGAAAAATTTGCAAATGTGTGGGAGCAAACTACTCCAATTCGATTGACTCCTATTCTTGGAGTCATGTTATCTGCTATTCACAAATATTGAAACTACAATGCCCGGCATTCACAGAGCTGTTTATAATTCCCAGAAGTATCCCAAATGCATACCAGAAATGCATTATGGGTCATTCTCTTGTGTTTCCTCATCTAATCAGGGAGCAGAAGACAATACCACCTGTCCAATCACAAGGTACAGATGATGGGAGAACCCAGAAGAGATTAAAAGAAAAAGAAAAATGCCTGCATTTGTAGAATTTGATTCATTAAATGAACTTGACCAGCCTGAATGATTATTACATATATCATCAATTTACCACTTGATGGCACCACAGTGCTGCTGCTGGTTCACTGTTTCTGTTGTTCCATATAGCGTTCTGGCATATCCCGACACCTGCAGCATTGCAATTACCTACTTTGCTGGTGCCTTCAGATATGCAACTCAGCATGGCACCATGCACCAGAATATGTCACTTCTCATGCCGTCATTCCAATGGAACACTGACATGTTCTGCCACAGCAAAAACAGTGCAGTCCTGTTATCCAGTTAAACACCAATGACTGAGGCTCTGGGGTGGAAACAGCTGTGTCCCCACCCTGAGGCTAGAGTGCTGATAAGATGCAATAAGGGCTTTACACTAGTACTCCTGTGGTCCAGATTCAACCACCTTTATTCCTTGCCAGTCCTGGTGGTCTCAATGGGATTATCTGTGGCATAAGTTTGAGTAAAGATACTGGAATAAGGCCCAGTGATTAGAGGCTGATTTGGCAGAGTAGCATTCATTGTCGCCCAACATGCTAAGGCGCAGTGTTTGGAGTCCTTGGTCTCCCATTTACCCCCAAGGTCCCTTTACACTGCTCTAGCAAAGTGGTGTTAAAGGTGCCTTATTGTAGTTAAGAATTAGCATCCCTGGGTTGTAGGCAACCAAAATTTTTTTGGATATCCAGAAAAGTCCAGTAGTCGAGTACATCATGTATCAAGACTATTTTAGTGTATAGTCTGGGGCATATATACCATAAATATTAACTAGTCTACCAGAGGCATAGATCCAGTAGCCATCCACACAGAAGAGGTACTTTATGTAAGGAGCAGCACTCCTGAAACCCAGCATGATCTTAACACAAGCTCCTTACACTAACATGCCTGTCTGTTCTTCCCTCTCCCCAGCCAAATGTCAAGACTCTGAAGAGAAAATATTGACTCACAAGAGCATGCACTAAATGAAGGTGTTCAGATACCATGGAGAGGAGAATGGTAAGAGAACCTGAAGAATATAAAACACAACAAAAATAATCAGACTGTAGACTTTGATCTACCAACTCATAAAATAAAATAAAACAAAACTAATCTGAACTCTCTCATTCTTAATATAGGAAACTACCTCATTTCTCTCACATCTTTACACTTTAAATCTGGATGAGTTTAAGGTTATTTGGAGATGACTAAAATTCTTCTCTCATGCTTGGCATTGTACATAACAAGTAGTTACCTATTCCACAATCAGCTTTTCATCTCCAACGCCTTCATTTATTGTACCAGAAAAGGGATTTCCTTAGCCACCTTTTTTCATATTCCATCAGAACAGGGCCTCATACTATCAGTGTGAGTAAAACATTTCATTCCACAAAGAGCCCTTCACTGAAAGCAATTGCAGCAGTGTCCTCTAGTGCTCAGTTCAATTGTATGCACTCAACAACTAAGTCTCCCAGTAAAACACAACATGGGATCAAGGAAGGCAAAATCCATTAGTGTAAAAAAATAGAATAAATAAATCTGAGACAGTGGAACAGTGTAGTTAAAAAGGAAAAGACATTAAAATCTTTCATCTTTTTCAGCTTGAGAGCTGCTCAGAACTGAGATGTTATGGACACTGAAATCTCATTCACCCCTTGAGAAAAGGGTCCTTTCAGGTCAGGGTAAGCATGAAGAGAATTCAGACTGAAGGGGACCATTTGTATTTGGTTTTTACAGGTGGGGAAAACTTATTACTTTTAATTTTAGAGAATAATTTACACACCCCTTTGGTACCTTTGCGGGCATTCTCACTTCACACCCAACCATTGCAGGTTCAGGCCTTACTGCCTGGAGTCTTACTTGCTGTTAACAGATCCCAGAATATGAAGACATATCATCCCCCTAACCAGGTCTAAACATTTCTGTGAATAGCCCTGTATGTTCAGATAAATAAAGCACAATTAGAATCCATTAAGGGGTTGTGAGTGGGGGAACAAGCAGTTACATACATTTTTGTGTCTGCACAAAACATAATTAGCATCCATATTCCAACAACTGCCAGTGACAGTGCAGTGGCTCCAACAGTAGCCAAGGCATAAGCTCTATTTATCAGCTTGTCATGAAAACCTGCTCATTGAGGTTTTTATGACATGGTGATAGAAACACTGAGTTCTGGTCTACCGTAGTAGCTTACCACCAGTGCATCGCTGGCAGTTGCTGGGGCAAAACAATTAATTTCTTTAGTATTGGCAAAGCCTGAGTGCAAGGCAGAGAGTTTAACCTGATCTCGCTGTAATACCAATAAAATAGCCAGTTGCAATCTGTATCATTATCAGTGAATAAAATTAAAATGTCTGGAAATTACAGTGGCATTGGTAGTAAGTTCCATAGTTAAGGTTTCACTGAAATTTACACTTAAAGCGGTTAAATTTCTTCTGTTTCTCAATTTAACAGATGAATTTTGTCTCCATGTTTAACACACGGACTCTCCAGAGGAAAATTGAATTTTCTGTCTTTTTTTGTGGCAAAATATTTACAAACTTTTGCAGTACAATCATTTTTAAAATCCCCCCTTTTTGAAAATTTGCCTTGTCTTCTACACATTTTTCTAGCAGTTGCTCTAACTACAACCACCAAGCCCTGACAGCCTTCCTAAATACCAAATTTCTCTTTCCCCTCTCCCACCCCCACTCTGATAATAGTTCAGACACAAGCCAGTTTAACCTTTTCAAATAAAGCACATGCATGACAAGTCATCCCTTCTAGTCAGGATTAGAGCTGGTCAGATATATTCAAACAGCCATTTTCCATGAGAGAACACTGTTTAGAAGTCAAAATGCTTTGTGAAATTTTGCCAACGTTTCTTTTAGGAGAAAAAAAATTCTGACAATGTCAAAAGTGCTGTTTTGACATCTTGGAATTGAACTTTTTTATTTTTTATTTTGAAACAACTTTTCTTTTTGATTTTTTTATGTTATATAAAATTTAAATTTTGTAATATCAAATTAAAATGGTCCATTTTGTCAAAATAAAATATTTCAACCAACCCAAAGTTAAATTTTGTTCAGAATGTTCTTTTGCAGAAAATTTCAAAGGAGGAGGGGGGGGTTGGAAAAAGGCAAACATTGACCTCTCAAAATCCTTCATGAAATAGAGTTTCCATCCTCTGCACAGCTCTAGTCAGGATACACAAACTGAATTTTGCCAGCTGCCCTGGCTCAATTGTTTGGATACTTTCCTAAATCCATTCCTCACAATGGCCTCCTTAGTCAGACCCTCACCATAGCTGCCCAGACAGATTAACGAGGTTGGAGGCCCAGGGCTAATGTTTTTCAGGGGCCCCTTTTTCTTAACATGGTATTAATGAAAGCAATAAAGTACCCATCTTATGACAATCAACAAGTCCTATATATTACTGAATAAAAATGAAAAGAAAATTGAAGACAATGAACAGGTTATATACTGCCTAGAAAACATAAAAATATTGAAAGTCAAATGAAATGCCATGTGTTTAAACTGGCAAGCTTTAAGTGCCACAGATTCACTTATTGTATCCTCAGAAGACAATATGTGAAGTAAATCCCATTCAATTGACATGATAGCAAGAGCAATAAGCTTTGTTTCTACCATAGTTGACCGAGAACAATTTATTAAGGCAAGTTTGCTTCACAGCTGGCAATGAGAGCAGTCTCAATGTAATGAAAATATTTGGGAAGATATTACTCAGATCTTTGACGTACAAAAATGTGATGGTTTCAGTAGCACTCTTTTCTTGCATGTTACCATCTCTTATAAATGCTAGAAATTGATACATTCTGGCAAAAAACAGAGACTCTAGATCATTCAGGAAAGTGTCGAGGAGCATCCAAGAGCATGTTTTCATGTCCTCTTCACTGCATGCTTGATCAAGAGATGTAAGGAAGCCAAATCTTGTGGATAGTCCAGCATAGCATTTATTTCTACTTAATTCATAATTTAGCTTGTCGAGGAGAATATAAAAGCTCTCAACCTCGAATTTCCTTCTTCCTCAAAGTTTCATGTTACTTTTGCCATCTGGAAATTTTTGTGTTACAATACGTTTGTGTTCTTCCCAATAGGACTCATCAGCATCACTTCCCAATTCTTTTTTCTTGCTCCTCAAAATCATCAAACTGAGACAATAAGCTTGTGACAAACTCTTGCAAGGAAGTCAGCAAATTAAAAGCAACAACAAAATCCAGGCTTGGTTTTGAAGCCTTACACTAGTGTTGACAAACTTTTCTAGTATCACATTCCATAAGATACTCATAAATACAGCTCCCAGTCCCCATATTTTCTTGTACAATGATCGTGCTTCCCTTCGAGTTTCACTTTTTGCCTCAGCATTGTCCACGGTTTCCTTCAATGCCCTCATAGTTCACTGTAATTGATTTACAGGATTCAGCATGACAAGACCATCTCGTATCTGACAGAATTTTTAGGACAAGGAGAGTTCCTTGTTCACTCTTGCACAGAAGCTGCCATCAACTGAGACAACGCCTCAAAACAAAACCAAACAAAACCAAACGTAGTTTTTGAACAAAACTGAAAAAGTTTGTAATTTCCATGCAAGAATCAACTCTGCAAGTTCCAGCTTCAGTGAATGAACTCTACATGGCATGTACACAGTTAGTGGATTTAGTCTTTTGTTCTAAGCTTGAAGACCTTCATACAATAATGCAAGCAACATGTCTGGAAAGTATGACTGACCTTTGCAGTTTTCATTAGCAATGTCATTTGCTTCCAATAAAAGGATTTCACGCTCTGGAAGAGTGACTTGCCCATGTGGCTTTAAATCAGTATAAACCCAATGAAACACTCAGATATGGCACCATGTAAGCAGGATCAGACAACAGATAACTGATTAAAACAGCACTATCAGGAGTTGAAATCTACTATCAAAAAGATACTATCTACTATCAAAAATTTTGCCTGTTTGGCTTCAGTTACAATACACTAAAAAAAACAACAACAAAAAAACAACGTATGTCCCATTAGCTCAGTGAATTCATCACAGATTGGATTTAATATGTTCACTTAGAAACAGATCTAATTCGGCAATAGCTTCAAGAATATGTAGATGAATTCTGTTCTGAGGTGAGCTGATAACTTCCTCCCTTCCTCTAAATGCTAAACCACATTCAGCAAGAAGCTTACCAGATGTCATAATATGCCTTAAAACTTCCTGCCATAAACAGTTTGGATTAGAAGTAGCTATCACCCTGTTGATGCAATTGTCACACTGTCTGGAGTGGTTCACAACCATGAGTGCCAACCCCAGGGCAGACTGTCAAAAAGCAGGGTAGATACCCCTAACTGGTGGTATGAGTTATAACTATATTTCACCAACCTAGTAACAAATGCGAACTTCTGAAGTACTGTGACAGTCTCACCACAGAGTCACAGACGGTCCCCTGGGGCACTCCAGTCAATCTTGCCACCCAGGCAAGCTGGACTGAGTGATAAACGATCACTTGCACCAAAGATCACAAAATATTAAGCTTGCTTCCAAGTCCTAAGAGACCAGTCACTTACCCCAGGTCAATTTGTACCTTAGATCTCACACCAAAGACAATGCTTGTGTAAACTAAGGATTTATTAACTAGGAAAAAAGAACATTTATTTACAGTTTAAATCAGGCAACAAATATACACAAGTGAGTTACAGTCTATTGTTCCAGACAGTGACAGGATTGTAGTAATCTGTCAGCACTGAATGTCTTTTAGAGCTAACCCAGTTTGACCATGTGGATCTCTGCTTCTGTTTCCTATCTGCAACCCTGTGGGAGTCCAAACAGCAAAGGAGATGAAAAATTTTCATGTCAGCTATCTTTATTTCCCTTTTCCAGGGCAAGCCCTTCTTCACGTAGCAAAGTCTCTGTATAGTGATGTTTCACAATGGCCTACTTTGTTTTGATCATCCTCCTTGATGGGCGGGGGAACCACTCCTCCTGCCTGAGTTCAGAGTAGGCATTCTTACAGTTATAAAGCGAAACTTACATATGACCTTATAGCAGGGATGGGCAAACTTTTTGGCTGGAGGGCCACATTGGGGTTGCGCACCTGTATGGAGGGCCGGGTAGAGAAGGCTGTGCCTCCCCAAACAGCTTGGCCCCTGCCCCCTTCCACTTCCCGCCCCCCTCAGAATCCCTGACCCATCCAACCCCCCCTGCTCCTTGACCCCTAACCGCCACCCGGGACCCCACCCCCTATCCAAACCCACCCCCCCGCTCCCTGTCCCCTGACTGTCATGACCCCTATCCACACCCCCACCCCCTGACAGGCCCCCTGGGACTCCCATGCCTATCCAACCCCCCCATTCCCTGTCCCCTGACTGCCCCCCCAACCTCTGCCCCATCCAACCGCCCCCTGCTCCCTGTCCCTTGACTGCCCCTAGGGACCCCCTGCCCCTTATCCAACCTCCGCGCTCTCTGCCCCCTTACCATACCGGAGCCAGCCACGCCACTGTGCTGCCCAACAGGAGCGGCAGGCCAGAGTGCTGCCCGCATGGCTGCAGGGGTGAGGGGGACTGCGGGGGAGGGGCTGGGAGCTCAAGGGCCGGACAGGACGGTCCTGCAGGCCGGATGTGGCACACGGGCCGTAGTTTGCCCACCTCTGCCTTATAGGATGGGATACAGACATTACAAGCAAGATTAATGCACTTACAAGCATTTTATAGAGTCTAAACACTAACACATGCTTACAAGTCTAACACCTCTCTTGATCAATACTAACATACAGGTGAGCTGGTCTGGTTTCCAACTGTGAATTTGTCAGTGCTCAGCTGACACCTACAGCTGTGGCAAGAGCTGGCACCTGATTTACCAGCGACACGGTGATTCTTGCTTTGAAAATGTGCTAGCCATGCAAATGTGGTATTGTGACGTTCCACACTGAGTTCCTGAGAACATGGCTTCTCCTTTGCTTTTCTCCAGTCAGAAAAGTCTGGGGTTACAAATGTGCTATAGGGGATGAAAAGAGTTTGCACCCAAAACAGAATACTGCTCCTGTGGATTTAGAATACATCAACCAATGCCTCTGATAATGTTCTCCTCTAAATGGAGTTTTTGTCAGGAAAGTAGAGCTGACAGAGACAATTTCTGACGTTTGTACTGCTCTCAGGCCTTTCCCGATACACTGGGTGCGAAACTCCTCCGTTATGAACTGGATAACTGGATCTTGTTTGATGCTAATAGGACCAGTATTCTCTTCATCACTGCTATTCTAGCCAACTTTGGTACGGGCATGTAATAGGAAAAGTGGGTCATCCTTTTCATCATCACTTTTGTCCTGGATTACAGGAATTCTCGCATTTTCATCCGAACTCTCCTGAGGGCACAAGTCAATACCCATGTCTTCACTTTGATCATCATTTGCAAGATGATTCTGAAGCAATACTAGCAGAGAAATAGTAAATTTGGGTAACTTGCTTACAATTTTCTCTCTCTAACTTAACTTTCCTTTTTGCTGCTCTGCTTGGAAACTCTAGACCGGACATCCCGTTGAAGCAAGGTTAAAACACTACTGAGGAATTACTGTGCAGTGCTGTCATTAGCGACCTTTATGCCTCCTTATAGGCATGTCCCTTCTCCCTCTACGTGCCCTGGGAGTTCACCATGGAGTCCCAATCTGATAAAGCTCTTTGTGGTTCATCAGAACAGAGCTTTCCCTCTGGCAAACCATGGAAATTCATTATACACAGAGGCTGCCTCAGCTGTGGAATTCAGAGCTGGAACTCCGCCTGTGAGTTTCCCCCTCTCTCTGGCACTGGCTGCCAACTTCCTATCTGCAAACTCAACACATGAAAATTTCCGAACTGGCACATAAAGATCCAAAATGAACAGCACAAAGTGGGAAGAATGCTACTCACAATACCACAGAGAAGCGTTTGGAGTAAGACAAAATCCTTATTTCCAAAATTACCATAGAAATGAAGAGGAAACGTTTACTAGTGAGACCCGTTACACAGGCGCAAGCCTGACACATGGTGCAAATAACAGAATAGAGAACACGTACAGTCAAGCTACATACACTGCTCCTCAACTGTCCTTTATTAGGGCATAGCTTACCCATCAAGGATGCAAAGGGGGTCTCAACCAAAAGTCTGGAGTCAGTCTATATTAATCCTTCCATTCCCAAAAGTTAGTCATCATTTTTAATGTGTATAGATCAGGTGCCTGCCAATGCACACTGCACATGGCAGGAAGTGTGCCCCCCAGGAGACTGCTTCTTCAGTTATAGTTTCTATCTTGGAGGAATCCTTTGAGAGGATCAATCTAGTTTTCAAGGAGGTCTCAGAGGACGAGAGATAATTTACAATTAAGACTCGTCGTAATAATAATAGGATTCATATTATACTTACACAAAATCTAAAATTTTACACACACACACACACACACACACACACACACACACACACGCACCCCGAGTTTTGTCTTTAGTTAATCCTGCAAAAGCCCCCTGGGCTTCAACAGGTTTTATCCATTATGCTTATATCTAGAGAGAGCAATCAAGAATGTCATTGATATAACACTATTACCTTAAAAGCACAAACTATTTTAATGTAACATTAAACATTGAGATATAAAGCACTCATAAAATCATGAAATCCCAGGAGTTACAGTGTGCTGGTAGAAAGCATATTTTATTTTATAGATTAAACAGAAAAACATTAATGTGAGAACATTCCATTTAATAAGGAAAAGCCAAATAGAAAATACAACAGGTGGAATTAATGTTGCAGTAGAAAACTTAACTTAGAATTTCCTAAATTGAGTGCTTGATTTACAAAGTTTAACATTGCACAAAACAATTCACCTTCGCACAATTTCAGCCTTAAAGGAATTTTTTTCAGAAGTAATCAGCAACTGAAAAGCAGACCCTATAGCCAAACCATGTAGAACCCCCACGACAGAAAGCACAGGGAGCCAAACATATTGTACAAACCTCCACAGAGCTACCATTTTTAAAGGAGTTGTTTCAGTGTTAGGCTGTGCATCACAAGAGTTTAGGCTTTCCTGTGGGATTGCATGTGCTCTCTGGAACTGGCTGGGCTAGAAATGCCAAAAAGACAGTTGCATCTCATTGTTTTTGCCGATACAAACTAATATAGCTACTGCTCTGAAAAAAAGACAGTTATGTCTATTGCTATGTTGGCACTGCTCCTTCGGGCCCTCTCCAGAATCAGAGAGGTATGAAAATGAACGGATGGTCAAAGTTTGAACCTGGGCCTCAATTTGCAAATGGTCTCTAACTTTATAACACACCAAACCAAAATCCCAGAACTTTGGGGTTTTTGAAATCAACATCGGAATTTGGTGGCTTAGACATATCTCCAATATTTAAATACCTTTGGCAGCTCTTCTAAGGGAAATGGAAGACTAGCTAGAATTCTAGAAGCAATAGGACGTCATTTATGAAAAGCTAATTTCCCTTATATTAACTAACTTAAAAACTGACTAAATCAAAGGACTTACATAAAATAACTATGTCCCCAAGCAAGTGAGTGCTGTCAACAGAACTGCATATTTTGACAGGAATCTGAAAGTAGGGCTGGCCAGAAAACAGGAATTCTATTTTGTTAATTATACATAGGTTTTGACATTTATCATTCCACATTGGGATGAAGATGAGACATTTAAAAAAATTTCAGGTCTCTCTGTCTCATTTTCTCCTGTTGCAGCTGTTCCACTTTATATAAATAATTAAATATTGATTGAAACAGAGAGAGGAAGAGACACTGGCTCTACAGCCCACTGATTAGGGCATTCACTTGGGATGTGGGCACACACTCAGCTGAAAGGTGTGAGACAAAGATTCAAGTCCATGGTCTAAATCAGGCAGAGCAGGGACTTGAATGTAGTTTCGCAGCTGAGTGCCCTAACCACTGGGCTATTGGCTATTCAGGGATAAGGCTTTCTCTCTCAGATTCCATCCTGGACTTGAGAAACTTTCCAGTCTGCAAAAAGTTAGCTTTGGACAAATTGGCATTTTCCAACAAAAATGTTTTATCAAAAATGTTCTGTCCATCCTTTACCTGCAACACTGCTGTTGCAGTCGGATGCTAAATTCCAAAGCTGGGTTATTCAGACATATTTACTATATCAGTTCTTCCCATCCCAGCTAGAGGATGGTCTAGCAATCTAACCACCACAGGATGCATGGATACTCTCCTGAAATTAACATCTTTCATTCTCATCCATTTAAACAGTGGAATGAGAAACTTGGCACACCTTCTTCCCACAGTGACAGACTGGAAGTTATAATCCAGTGAGATAGAGAAGAGTTCTGTGAACTGAATATGCTTGAGTTGACATAGTAGTAGAAGTGCCTGTTTCTGAAGCCAAAAAAGGTCTCCAATTTGAATGCTGATGACTCTACCGCTTGATGTTGGAATATTAGCTGATTCTTACAAATGGACCCTGATGTTGACCTTGAATGAGTAATTCAGTTGTTACTCTCTGGCAAATGCAATTTCCAGTCTGTGAAACAGTTCATTTTGTCATGAATGAACAGAGTTAGGAAAATTGAATCAAACTGTGATGTGTTACATCTGCTAAATCTGTACATGAATATTTAACAGGCGAGTGCTCATGAAGCATTAAAACGCTGAGTAAATGGCAGAGTAAAAAAGGGTAAGTGTTGCCAAACACTGGAATATGTATTGATTTTTAAGTGAATGTTTAATGTTTGTGAACGGTACTAGACTGAGAGCCCTGGACAATGAAAACCTCTGTCCACAGAAGAGAGACAGCCTTGGTAGTAAAGTGGCAAGCTTCCCCCTGCCCTATTGCCTTGACAATGTGCCTCAATGTTATTTTAGAAGAACCATGTCTCAATGGATAAGAGTTAAGTTCTGTCTCTGTAACCCAGGCTCGTTCCCCTCAGTCATTCCATTCTCCCCATCTCCACACCAACCCAAGCCAGATTCAGCACCTAAAGAGGAGGACCGCAATTCCTTTTTGCCCTTGCCTGAATGTCCAAGCCAACATTCCAATCCTGATTCAGCCTCTTGTGGGGTCAGAGCTCAGACTCTTTTTCTGAAGGGCCTAACACCTGGCAACCCCAGTTTCACTCTCAGATTCATATACCGTAATGCCAAGAGAGACCACTCTGGTCCGCTAGCTCAATTGTCAGATGCTGGCCTGACTCCCCAGCCCAGGAAAGGCTGACATCACACCCAAAGTCTTTCAAGCTTTTCCTTTAGGGCACAGTTGTATTCTTTCAACACAGACCTTACAACCAAAGGAGACTGCAGGGCCCCATGGGCTATTCCCTTCATATCTTTTCCCCAACACCAGAGCCTGCCACACGAGCTAAACTCCTTCCTGCAGTACTCTCCGGTTGAGCTCTCCCAGTCCTTTATAGGGACCACCTTTCCCTTTTCCAGCAGGATCTGATAACTGAACAGGCTGCCTGGCCCAGGCCCCCTTGCCTTTAAGGGGCAGGCCACCCTGTTACCCTGACGTCCTGCATACAGCCAGCTGCGGCCCCCACACTCAGTTCCAGCAATATGAAATATATGTAACAGGTTTGGGCAAACAAACAGGAAGAAACATCACCAAGAAACAGTTAAGCAGATTATTGTCACTGACCCCTCTGCCTGGCATCAATGTGAGTGCTCAGGAAGCCCACTCCAAAAATCAACAACACTGCTGTGAAAAACGATCCTGCCCACCAGGGCCCTAACTCTCCACCCTCACAAACTCTGGCTGTCTGGAAAGCTGGCTGGAAATCCTATCCCTACTCCCTGCTGCCAGCTCTTCCGAGATTGGAGAAGGGACTGTGCAGGCTGCTGGGGAAGGCACATGAGGTGGTAGCAGCTGCTGCTGCAGGGACACAGCAGGCTGAGAGGCTGAGCTCTGGGCTGGGGACTGGGCCCAGGGAGCGGCCTGAGCACGTGGACTCTGTGAACTTGCACCATATGGGGGAAATCAACCAGAGTCCAGAGGAAAGAAAGCCCCTGATCAGTGACTGAGAGACTGATCCTGCGGGGCACTGGGGCTGGGACTATTGCTGACAAAGCCGAACGTTGGTTATTGTTAGTGGTGTAGGAGTGATGTTTGGGTGAATTCTTGCCTTCTTGAATTCTTGTAGGAGGGTTTCCACCCCAAGACAAGGGGTAGGAGTTTGGAACAGATGACCACAAAGGGGCACCCCTATACATGGGCTCTTTACAGAAATTTGGCATTCTGCGTACCACAAACTCAGAGGAGAGCACTTCAGGGCTCCAAACACTAGGTTCTACAGACTCTAGCCCTTCATGGGTTCCCATTAAACACACACACGCACACACACACGAAAACAAGACAGGATTATTTGCTAGGGCTGGCAGAAAAGAAAGGCTGCAGATGCCTGAGGCTCAATGGCTTTAAGGGTTACAATTAACTCAGTCCCTAGGGCAGCCCATTAGAGGGGTACATAGGTGATCATGCTCCATGGGGCTCTTTCAGCCTAGCTCAGAGGACATCCCTCCTAGTCCATATCCCTCTCTTGGAAGACAATTAAATGCAGGTTGGTAGGTCCCGCTGGCCCAGGCGGCACTTACCATAAGCAGTGGCATGTCCCCGTCTGGCTCCTACACAGAGGCATGGCCAGGCGGCTCTGCTGCTGCCCTTTCCACAGCCGCCGCCCCTGCAACTCCCATTCGCCACGGTTCATGGCCAATGGGAGGTGTGGGGGGGCAGCGCTTGGGATGGGAGCTGTGTGTTGAGCCCCCTGACTGCCCCAACCCATAGGAGCTGGAGGAGGAACATGCTGCTACTTCCGGGAGCTGCACGGAAAGCCCCCAAGCCCATTCGCTGGCTGGAGCGTGGAGTGGAGCAAGCCCTGGACCCCCTCCCCGGTGAGAGCTTGAGGGCCGGATTAAAAGGTCCAACAGGCCAGACATGGCCAGTGGGCCGTACTTTGCCCACCTCTGCTGTAGTGTCATGTACATAAGCTCTTAGATACCTAGTCAGGTTAAGCCAAATAAATAACTTATCGATCAGAAAGCCCTTTTGCTCACCCACTTACTACCAGCCTATTTGTGTACTCCAGCCTCTCTCTGAAAGTTTGTGCTAGGTACATCTGAGCAAAGTACATTTCTCTCTCTAATTTATACTTTCTTTCCTTGTGTGTGATAATTAAGTTTTTACCCAATGTTGACTCAATCTACAACAAACCAATATAGCTTTTGCTGGAGCAGAGATTAGACTATAATCTCCTTGGGGCAGGAACGATCATTTGGTTATGTGCTTGTACAGCCCCTAGCACAATGGTGTCCTGATCCCTGACTGGGGCTGCTGGATGTTACCACAATACAAATAAATAACTAAGTTTTACCTTTCAAAGAACAGGTTTTCCTATCATGTTGCTTTAAGTGAGTTTTTGCCTGTTTCATTGTTTAGGAGCTACTGATTTGTATTAAAGGTTTGCTTGCCAAATTTTGCTGATTACATTTGACCCTCAGATATTTCCATAAAAACCCAGAGGATGTTTTCCTTCAACACCTTTTGAAATATAGTCTATCATCACTATGCAGATAGAATACAGCCTGTTTCCTGAGATTCCAGGTGGGTGACATATATTTTATTGGACCAACTTCTGTTGGAAGAGAGACAAGCTTTTGAGTTTACACTGAGCACTTCTTGAGGTCTGGGATAAGCATAACAGCTAGAACCAGAGTGAGTTAAATAACTTATACTATGCTAAGAGCTACAATTCTCATCAGACAGGCAAGGCACGAGATGCCAGTCTCAATGCATGAGGTGTTAATAGCAACGTGATCACCAGTCTATTAGGAACGGGAATGGGATCACGAGACTAATTTCAAACAGCCTGTGGACATCTAGTCACTGCTTTCTTAGTCTGGATTTGAAAAAGTGACTTAGATAATAGGATTTGGAGCATTTCACTTCTATCTCTTGAACCACTCAGTCTACAAAATAGTGCAATAATCCAGTCCACTCGATCCTGCAAACATTTATTCCAATGGGAATTGTTCATGCTCATGCTTAGTAAGTGTTCACAGGACTAGAGCCCAATACAGTGATGATTTGGTAGATAAACCTCACAATTTATGTTTATGCCTATGATTTTCAGCTCATGCCCCCACCATTTTAATGTGTAGATATTATGTGATTTAATCATAAAACCAGAACACTCTAAAACCCCATAGAAATCAGAGAAGCCCATGACATTTGAAATTTGTGCTTGTCTCATCACCATTTCATACTGATATTTTTATGGACAATGTTACATATTTAAAACATTCCTCTGCAGTGCTGAAAACACAACACAGTGCAACAGAAACAGGAAGTTTCAGGAACAGAGTATAAACCAAAGATGTAACCATCTGGAGCTAAGTGCACAGAGTAAAAAGACTAAAACAGTGAAAAATGAATTACACATTCATGTGGAAAAAGAATGAGGAGTACTTGTGGCACCTTAGAGACTAACAAATTTATTTGTGCATAAGCTTTCGTGAGCTAAAACCCACCAAATTTATGACACTAATGATTAAAAAGATAAGCAAGAGTTTTAGAAGGGACAGAAACCTTCATGTTTCAGAGCATAAGGCAACCTGTAATTAATGGGGGTCAGGAAGAAAACTTCCCTGTGGACAGTTTCATCTCACATTTGCCTACTGCAAGGTTTTGCGTGCCTTCCTCTGAAGAATCTTGTATTTCCCACTGTTAGACATCATACTGGGCTAGGCATACAAGGAAAACTATTTTTATGGGAATTCTTTAAAGTAGTGTTATAAACCAACTGTGAGAACTTAGGGCATGTGACTTAACTATAAATTTTACCTTGGTCTTCTGGACAGACATAGAGGCACTTATCTTCTCTGAGGTCCTGGCCTCAGGTCTGCAGTTTAGAGGCTTCACTGAAGTTTCTTTTGCTTCCCTGCTGTTTGTTTTGGACTGTGGAGAATAAAACATTGATCTACCATTAGGGTATGTCAAGGTTCCTTCCCCACTCTGAACTCTAGGGTACAGATGTGGGGACCTGCATGAAAACCCCCCTAAGCTTATTTTTTACCAGCTTAGGTTAAAACTTCCCCAAGGTACAAACTATTTTACCTTTTGCCCTTGGACTTTACTGCTGCTAGAACAAAGCGTCTAACAAATATATAACAGGAAAAGAGCCCGCTTGGAAACTTCTTTCCCCCCAAAATCCTCCCCAAACCCCTTTCCTGGGGAGGGCTTGATAAAAATCCTCACCAATTTGCATAGGTGAACACAGACCCAAACCCTTGGATCTTAAAAACAATGAAAAAGCAATTAGGTTCTTAAAAGAAGAATTTTAATTGAAGAAAAAGTAAAAGTAAAAGAATCACCTCTGTAAAATCAGGATGGTAAATACCTTACAGGGTAATCAGATTCAAAACATAGAAAATCCCTCTAGGCAAAACCTTAAGTTGCAAAAAGACACAAAAACAGGAATATACATTCCATTCAGCACAACTTATTTTATCAGCCATTTAAACAAAACAGAAAAGGAGTACTTGTGGCACCTTAGAGACTAACCAATTTATTTGAGCATAAGCTTTGAGCATAAGCTGTAGCTCACGAAAGCTTATGCTCAAATAAATTGGTTAGTCTCTAAGGTGCCACAAGTACTCCTTTTCTTTTTGCAAATACAGACTAACACGGCTGTTACTCTGAAACCTGTCATTAAACAAAACAGAATCTAACGCATATCTAGCTAGATTACTTACTAAGTTCTAAGACTCCATTCCTTTTCTGTTCCTGGCAAAAACATCACACAGACTGAGAGAGAACCTTTGTTTCTTCCCCCCCGCCCAGCTTTGAAAGTATCTTGTCTCCTCATTGATCATTTTGGTCAGGTGCCAGCGAGGTTATCCTAGCTTCTTAACCCTTTACAGGTGAAAGGGTTTTTCCTCTGGCCAGGAGGGATTTTAAAGGTGTTTACCCTTCCCTTTATATTTATGACAGGGTATAAAACCAAAATACGTTTCCCGTTAAGAGCACCTAGTGGTGTGACTGGCATAATTTGTCATTGCATGGGAAATCCCAAGTTTTGGGGAGTGGCCTTGAAGTCAAAAAGGGCTGATAGCACATATTGCATATGGCACTCAGCCCGTGGATGAGAACATAAGATCTTTGGGGCCAGACTCATACTGTTTGTACAGTACCTAGCACAATGGGCCCCTGGCCCATGATTGCAGCTCCTCAGTGCTACTACACTACAAATGGCAAAGAGTCCTGTGGCACCTTATAGACTAACAGACGTATTGGAGCATAAGCTTTCGCGGGTGAATACCAGCTTCGCCAGATACACTACAAACAACTCCACTCTTAAAACACCCTCTAATAGTTATGTGTCACTGTATCTCCCTACCAGCTGCTAGGAAAGGGCAGTACTTGTGTGGAGCATCTATGTGGGTGAATGCTTGGGGACCTCCAGCTCATCAGAATTGTTAGCTATGGCTAACAGGGGGACAATGGATACCCTTTGTCACATGGTCTGATTGGACTTAAGTGTGATGAGAACACACGATACACAGGGATCTGAGCCCCCTGATGCTACCCAATATAGAATGAGAACAGAAGAAAAAAAAAAGTCAGCAGCTCTGTTCCAAGTGTATTAGAGGACTGGGTATTTATTTTTGAGATGTGGTGTACTGTTAAACTGCTGCATTTAGACTTTCTTTCCCTCACAAAAACATTACTTTGCCTTTAATTTTGCTACATGCTATGCTTATGAAGGGGAAAGACATAGCATTGGCTTGAGCAGGATATTCCACTGGAAGCTGTTGGACACACACACACAAAGCTTTGCAGCGTGCTGGCATCTTGAAAGAACTGCTAGTAAGGTAATCTGGGGTGAATCATTGGAACTGCCACTCATGCTGGATTGTACTGTCATTTGTGAAAACGTATTGTGTTGTGACATCTTCATCAAGCTCCTTTCCATGTGCCATGCAAGTCCCTTGAAAGCCATGCACTTTCCCATTTCATCACCTAGCCCCCTTGATAACTGGTAGGTATGCATCAGAATTAGAGCAGCTATGCCCTAAAAACACCTCTCTCTCCTCCCCATCATGCCCCCCGCCCCCAAGGGCTTGTCTACATGAACAATTAGTTCACTGCAAGCTGGGGCATAAATCTACGCCACACTAGCCAGCTGCCATGGATTAACACTTCCCTCGTGTGCTTTGATCTACTCCCATTTCAACATGGGACAGATCAAAGCAAGCGAGGGAACTGTTAGCGCATGGCAGCAGTGTCCACATGGACACCGAGTGAGATAGATGTATACCCCAGCTTGCTGTGAACTAAATGTCCATATGGAAAAACTCTGAGCATAAAAACCTATAAAGACACTACAGTTTCAGTCACATGATTTACACTTCTATAGCATCTTTCCTTCACTTCTCTCAATGTGCTTCACAAACCATAAATTTAGCCCCATTTTAGAGCTGAGGTGACAGAATTGCAGAAAAGCTAGAGGATTTGCCCAAGGTCACACAGGAAGTCTTTGGCAAGATTGAAAATAGAACCCAGCGGTCCTGACTTTCAGACCTGTGCGTTAACCACAAGGCCATCCTTTTTCCCACATTTTTCTTATATTTAGACTTATGCAGAGTACAATAAAAGAGCACCTATATAATGCCCTGGGCACTCTTAATTTTTGTTAAAAAATATTACACTAAAATAGTAGATACATGACTAAAGAATAACAATTCTACCTTAATTGTACATTGGGACACTTACTGGAGAGCTACTCAAGTTGGGGTTCTACCTCACATACCATCAGGTATGCATATCAGAAATACGCACAATGAAACATTACACATCAAAAGGATGCAATGCCATTTCCTCTCGAGCGCTCCTCTGGTGACTGAAAGCACCCCTGTATTCACCCCCTACATGCTATTGTAAGAATCTTTGTGCAAAATATGCCTTGTGAGGTATCATTTAAAATTAACACACTGATCATCAATATTCTTGTGCAATGTATGCACAAAATACATATTAAGAGTTATGAATATAAACTGAAAGTATGACTACAATGTGTTTACCTGACAAGTCTGGGGAGTGAGTAAACCAGTTTCTCAAAGACAAAGGACAAGCTGAAACCTTAGCCAGGTGCCATAAAAGTTGATTGGCAATCACCTGTCAATTGACCATTCTTTGGCAAGGAACGAGGGGCAAGAACAGATGGATCTGCATTTTAGCAAACAACCACATGCAACCTTTTTCACCATGAAAGCTCATGGTTCTGTCCTCACAGCTGGAATGAACTTTATCTAGGGGTAACCCTCAGGAAAATGCTTTTCAAAGGGTGACTGGACTGTAAAAGTGAGTCGCAAAAACACCCCAAGCTCTCTCTCGTCACCTAAGATGAAATTTCTAGCTCTGGCAAAGACTTCCAGTGTGACCCTGGGCAAATCACTTCAGTCTCTGCAGCTCAGTTCTCTGTCTGCCAAATTAATATTTCTTCTCTTTCATCTTTTGTATGTAGTGGGGGGAGGCAGGGATAGCTCAGTGGTTTGAGCATTGGCCTGCTAAACCCAGGGTTGTGAGTTCAATCCTTCAGGGGGCCATTTAGGGATCTGGGGAAAAAATTGGTCCTGCTTTGAGAAGGGATTTGGACTAGATGACCTCCTGAGGTCCCGTCCAACACTGATATTCTATGATTCTGTTTACACTGTAAGCCCTTCAGGGCAGAGATTGTCCCTTCCTATGAGTTTGTACAGTAGCTAGCACAATGGGATTACTAATTTTGGATGGGGCCGCTAGGAGATACCATAATACAAATTTATAATTATTAAGAGATACTTGTTATCTATAGTACAGCAGTACCCAAATGTGGAAGATAGCGAATCCTAGAAGATAGAGCACTGGACCTGAGCAAAGGAGTTCTTGGTTCTGTTCTTGGCTTTGCCACAGCTCTGCTGGGTGACCTTGGGCAAGTCATGTCCTCTCTGTACCTCAGTTTCCCCATCTATAAAATAGGGATAATGATCCTATTTCCTTTGTAAAGTGCTTTGACAGTTACTGATGAAAAGTGCTACATAAGAGCAAGGTGATATTATTTATTATTAGGACAATCCATGACTCAGAGAGCTTATGTATCTAAATAACGAAAAGACAAAGCAGGGATGGGATTCAACAGGCCAGCAAGACATGTTATTCACAGAAAAGGGATTTGGCTATTTGCATGTAATACTTTGTTCACTGGCCACATCCTCCTCTGTCCCTGCCTTTGAGGAAAGTCAGTCCCTCCTCTTTTCCCCCATTTATCCTGGTGTAGAGGAAGGCAAGCTGCAACTCTTGAGCCCAAAGGACAACAATGTATGAAATGACAGAGAGGCCCTGAAATGGATAAGCCCAAAGAGATTCCTTTTCGGTCAGACTGAAGCAGCCTGCTCACAGCTAAAAGCTTGTGCTGGCCAGGGGATTCCCAACAGGAAAGCGGCCACAGGCTCTTACTACCCACTCCAGGACCTTCTACTCTCTTGACATGCTGGCCTTTCCTTACTTTAGAAGGGAAGCTGGTGTTTGCTTATCCCTTTTATAGCAGGTTTAAAAAGGCACCTCGTATAATGGAGTTCCCAGCTCTCCCCCCTTTGCATGCTGCCTGACAGTCCCAGCAAGCAGCTGTTCCTTGTCTTTACCTAACACTTAATCTTGGTTTCAGAGTAACAGCCGTGTTAGTCTGTATTCGCAAAAAGAAAAGGAGTACTTGTGGCACCTTAGAGACTAATCAATTTATTTGAGCATGAGCTTTCGTGAGCTACAGCTCACTTCATCGGATGACCAAGAAAGCAGTGGAAGAGTAAACAAGAAGCGATTGACAGCAATGTCTCCCCAGCCCCCTGATCCCCGCTCTTGAGTCAGGTGGTTCAATGATATAGGCTGAGGCTATTTGGTCACCATGACCCGGTACTTGGTACAATTTAAAGAAGATGTTGATTGAATAGTGCAGATGAATTGATCTTTATTCTTTGAACTCAGCAATAGCAAATGAGAGGGCCTATTCAAAAGAGGGATTCTATAGGCTATTCTACCCTTAGTTCACCCCCCATGATGACAAAAATAACCCATTAGAATAAGATTGCAGCAGGAAAAAAAGCAGTAAAGCAAACTGGAGCTGGAGGGAGACAATAGGAGGGGTGAGTGAACTGTTTTGAATTAAGTAAGAATCCACCTGAATTAAGTAAGAATCCACCTTTCCAAGCAGATATTCTCCAACTGTTATCTGTGGAGCCCTGGTGGTCCTTGCAGTTGCTTCTGCTACGAAGACCAACTGTCAGTCAGTCTTCTACTAGTGATGCTTTCTGCTAGTTGTAGTCCAATCTATGATGCTTTGGAGAGTTCCAGAGGCTTTTGTCATCAATTAAACTAGAGAGGGGGGTGGGAAATGCACCTCTCTCTGTACCCTGTGCATCTGCTTCAGGTTTTTATCTGATGTTACTTAGTGTAAATCCACCAAATTTGCAGAGGACTCTGAAATTGCAGGGGTAGCAAACACACAGGAGGACAGAAGCAAAGTGACCTAAAGAGATTAGAACAGGGGAGCTGCAGGCAATGAGAAGAGATTCAGTACAAATAGATATACAAAATACTTTGCATGCATTCTTATGTGTATTAGTCAGTAGTATTTTTCTACAGGCATCTTAGCTAATCATTTGCTTTGCACAGGGAAGGATAGCTCTCAGTTTATATGCAGTATCTATCTTGCTTCAAGCATGAAAATCCATTATTTGATATCATAACACTAAATCTGGATAATAAAATCAGATATCAACAGAAATAGATAGGGATGGGCTCTTGCTGAATTACATATACATGCATACATATATTATATATATAAAAAATAAAATGAACAGTGGATGCAATTACCTACCCAATGCCACACTATTCTTAGCTGGAAATTAGTAGCAGGTATTTTTAAATTAATATTTCATAATATTTTCAGGGGAGGAAATATCAGTAATTTATGGCAAACCATAAATAAGTCAAAAGTACTGAGTCTATTTGGTTTAGTAATAAACATTATTAGTATATATGTTACACAGTCACATAGAATGCACTGTATAAATGTGTAATTAGCTATACAAGCAAGAAAGATGCACTGTTATATCTTACTGTCAAGGTTTGGCATAATCTAAGCCACCTGGATCCAAAACACGTTTGAACTCAGTAAAACAGTTTAGTTCCAGATTCAAATTTATAACTTGGGCCCATCTGTACTTACTACAAACATTTAAAACAACCTTAAAGATATATCTTTCATAATCAATGCTTTCCAAAATCTAATCAATGGTGTTTATGCAAATTATCATTTGAGGCACTGAAAATGGGCCTTATTTCAGCATTTAATGTGCACCTTATGAAAGGAAGGATCTGGTTTGCTGACAAAGGCTCAGTGCATGCAGGTATCCAGGTGTAACTAATTTACCCTCCCACATCTCTTTGATCCTATCAATTGCATGGTTCTTTCAATGTTGAACAATAGAATGAATTAACATGTGATCTAGTGGATAGAGCATCAGACTGAAAATCAGAATATCTGACTCCTATTCCTAGCTGAATAGGTTGGACAAGTGATGATTTAATTTCTCTGTGCCTGCATTTCCCAGTCTGTAAAGGGGGGGATAATTATATACACTCTTCTTGGTAAAGAATTTCAAGATCCCCTGATAAAAAGCATTTTAAGTATTTTGAGTTACTTAAACTCAGAACTTTTGGCCAACTTCCAAAGTTTTTATACCCTCTTATTTCCAAAAATTGCAACCCAGTTTTCTCCTCATCTTTATGTTGATTTTAGCAAGAACAAGAATGTAAGTGTAATCCAACATATGTATTAATTTTGACAATCACAATTCTACAATGGCTCAGATCCACTTTTTGTTTACATCCCTTGTAAAGGTTAATGTGTTCAACTGAACTATGAAAATCAATATGCAGCACAGTAATTGCAGTTTAAATATGACAGTAACTGACTGGTTCTTCTTTCATCCCTTAAAGATAATTTTTACAAATGTAATTAGTCATTTCAGATTTTTTCCCCTCCCTAGAGCAAAAGGCTAGAGAGTTTTAAGAGAGCACTCATTTGTGTCTGTGGAGGACAGAAAGCATGGTGATATCTCTAACCGAAAAACCCACAGAAGCACTCTGGTTAACAAGGCTACATGAGTCATTCTAAGTGGCAACAGCTTGCCTAAAGCTTAGCAACCAACTTTATTTACCTGGCTAGGGAACAAATGCAGAGAGCAACTAAATAATATAAAAACCATCTCTTCTATATGTGGATCTCCATTGTCCCTATTTGACCCCAGGAAAAGGTAAACAGCCACTGAGCCTGTACTGTTCTGGGCCCCACTTTCCAAGCTTGTTTGAGATTACAGTAATTTCCACTGTTACCAAGAAAGATAAAAAATTGTAATTAAATATAAATTCTATGCCTCTGCTGCTCAGTCAGTGGTTTCCTATCTTTTTATCTATTTCCTTGAAGGTATGCTGTGACTAATTTACAGCTAATGGATGTACTTGCCTCCTAGCACTAGGGAAATCATCTCCGAAGACATTCTGTAGAATCTGACAAGTAGCATCAGGGTTAGGTCATAGAATCATAGAATCATAGAATATAAGGGTTGGAAGGGACCCCAGAAGGTCATCTAGTCCAACCCCCTGCTCGAAGCAGGACCAATTCCCAGTTAAATCATCCCAGCCAGGGCTTTGTCAAGCCTGACCTTAAAAACCTCTAAGGAAGGAGATTCTACCACCTCCCTAGGTAACGCATTCCAGTGTTTCACCACCCTCTTAGTGAAAAAGTTTTTCCTAATATCCAATCTAAACCTCCCCCACTGCAACTTGAGACCATTACTCCACGTTCTGTCATCTGCTACCATTGAGAACAGTCTAGAGCCATCCTCTTTGGAACCCCCTTTCAGGTAGTTGAAAGCAGCTATCAAATCCCCCCTCATTCTTCTCTTCTGCAGGCTAAACAATCCCAGCTCCCTCAGCCTCTCCTCATAAGTCATGTGTTCCAGACCCCTAATCATTTTTGTTGCCCTTCGCTGGACTCTCTCCAATTTATCCACATCCTTCTTGAAGTGTGGGGCCCAAAACTGGACACAGTACTCCAGATGAGGCCTCACCAATGTCGAATAGAGGGGAACGATCACGTCCCTCAATCTGCTCGCTATGCCCCTACTTATACATCCCAAAATGCCATTGGCCTTCTTGGCAACAAGGGCACACTGCTGACTCATATCCAGCTTCTTGTCCACTGTCACCCCTAGGTCCTTTTCCGCAGAACTGCTGCCTAGCCATTCGGTCCCTAGTCTGTAGCTGTGCATAAATGTGACCAGCTGTCAGACTCTGGGACCTGTTCAGACCCACAGAGCCATTCTGGTGCCTCGCCCTAGCAGACAGACTAGGTGGGTCTCCAACTCAGGACCTGGGGCTGAAGCCAACATTTTCAAACCTGGGTGACCTACAGTTAAGCTCCCAGGTAGTGGTCTTGTTTTCAGGAGCACTGACCACAAAGTATCGTCCACTGATTATTTGCAGAGCTTTTGTTAAAATCGGGCCCCTCATTTTGGCACCCAAATATGGTCTCTAGGGAAGCTAATCTTAGCGTTCTATTTTTCAAAATCTTGGCCTGAGTACCCATGTGGGAGGGAGAGCTATTGGGAGGGACAGGAAGCCTTTGTATTTTAAGTAGAATCCTGATGTATAACATTTAAAGACAAACCACAGGATGGGGTGAGTTGTTTGGACAGCAGTACAGTCAGTGGGTACATTGTCAGTGCAGGGAATAGGGCATGGAGCAACCATTAAGAACAATGCAGATGCAGCAGTATTACACTGACAACATCCACTAGCCAGGAACTGTATCCACAGACCATATCTGAAGCTAGCAGGGGGCAGCCAGAATTTAACTGGTTAGCTAAGGTCTCCCAAGCTCTAGGACATCCCTGCTTTATGGCACAGAGAGCCTTTGGAGGTATGATTACAGCTTCAGTGTTAACTGCAATACGCCCTTTTTGTAACCAAAAACAAGGGAGATGAAAATATTATTTATTTAAGAGGCCACATGAATGGCTGAGTTCCTGGTTGCATTCAATGTGTCATCTGCCCTCCTACAGTGTACTCAAAGTTACTAGGCAGGCTGTGAAGTGGATTAGGTTATTCGCTGGACTGAAGACTATACATTACACACTTACCGGTTTAACCTCCTCCTGCTGTTTGCTTGAGGATTTTTCCACTTTTGGAACCGACTGAGACAGCTTGGGGGATTCAAGGACAGCATTGCCATGATCCAGATCATGCTTGATACTCTTCTCCTGTAACAGAAAGACGCAGTACTGATATCACCATGACAGCATTTAAACATCTATAGAGAGAAGCCAAATTCTGTCTTTCAGGACTTCCAAAGGGACACTCTTCCATGTAAGAAGGAAATGGGGGTTTGTCTACACTATTGTTTAAGGCAATTTAAGTTACGTTGTTTGCGGTGTGAAAAATCCACCCGTCTGAGTGATGTAACTTAAAGCAATTTAAAGCAATGTCTACACCGCACTATATTGGCAGGTGACGCTCTCCCGACGACACACAAGCCCAGAGATATTACCCCACAGAAATAGCTTTGAACTCTCCAAACTACTGGAGCTTCATAATCACCATTCCTCAGGAATACATGTATGAAGAACATTAACAGGGAAATAATAAATATCAGAACAATGTGCCCTTACCCTCTCCCTCCAAAAAATTACATTGCTTGCATTTCCTCTTACGTTTTCGCACTGGGGGAGACAGCTGGACCTCATTGACATTCCCTTCAAGTAAGCTGTACTCCACAGAATAGAATTGGGAAGGGTTGCAATAGGTGGATGCACTTCCTACTGAGACACAAGAGTCATAAGCAATCCTATAGGATCTGTGTTACCCTTTCTTTTTGAGCAAGTCTACTGCAGATTAAGGTGTATGGACAGGGTGATGCAGCCTGACCATTCTGCTCAGTGGAGATTTCCCTGCTGTAGAATTCATTCAGCCTCCCAGCCCATTGAAAGACCAGGTCTGGCAGCCTTCCAGGGACATCACATTTAAACAGACATCCTCAATTATTTGGTTTCAGAGTAGCAGCCGTGTTAGTCTGTATCCGCAAAAAGAAAAGGAGTACCTGTGGCACTTTAGAGACTAACAAATTTATTTGAGCATAAACTTTCGTGAGCATCGATGAAGTGAGCTGTAGCTCACGAAAGCTTATGCTCAAATAAATGTTAGTCTCTAAGGTGCCACAAGTCCTCCTTTTCTTTTTGCTCAATTATTTGCTAAGTGGTGGCAGGTAGGACAGCTATCAGTGGAACGGCAGGTTCCAATAGTTAGACTAAAGGCCTGGGGGACAGCACTGTGCCTCCCTCCCTGCTTTGGAGAGCAGCGAGCATAATAATGTCAGTGCTCAACAGATACTCTACCCCAGAGGGGTCCTCACACTTCATTGCACCACAACCCCCTTCTGACAACAAAAATTACTACAAGACCCCAGGATGGGGGACTGAAGCCTGAGCCTCCCGAGCGCCACTGCCCTGGATGGCAGGGGGGCCAAAGCTGAACCCCAAGGGCTTCAGCCCTGGGCAGGGGGGCTGTAACCTGAGCCCTGCCATCCAGGGCTGAAGCCCTTGGGCTTTGGCCCTGGGCAGCGGGGCTCAGTCTTTGACTTTGGCCCCAGACCCCCAAAAAATCTAACACCAGCCCTGGCGACCCCATTAAAATGGGGTCGCGACCCACAGTTTGGGAACTGCTGCTCTAGATAATGGAACAAACAAAGCATCTATTACAATCTTTCCCTGCTCCCAAGAATAGATTGATTGTACTTCGCTTTTTATAAAAATTGTGCCTTGAACCCATACAGCAAGGGACGGCAAAATCAGAGGTGCACTGAACTTAACCTACAGACAGTTCCCTGGGCCAGGGATCAGCGGTAGAGCTGGATGGAAAAAAGTTTTCCCCATCCCATGAAAATTTGAGATTTTGAAAATTTTCCCCATCGCAAACTGGAACAAATAGTTGAAATCTTGAAAAATTGTTTCTTGTAATACAGTATCATCTAGAGGCCCCATTGTGCACCCATTGTGCACATCTATAGGAAGAGACACACTCTGCCCTGAAGCATTCACACTACATAGACAAGGGGAAACAGAGGCACAGAGAAGGGAAGTGTTTTGCCCAAGGTAATACAGTAGGTCAGTGGCAGAAGCAGAAACAGCACCCAGATATCTCAAGCCCCAGTCCAATGCCCCATCTGCTGACCCACACCACCTCCTAGTTTATCCGTTACAGCATAAGAAGGGTAAAAAGAACAAGTAGGATGTGCTGTTTTGTTTGGCATTACCCGGAGTTTCATTAACATTCACACATATCAGGTGCTTCCCTTCTGTTGCGGGCGCCGGGGGATGGTGTCTGGGAACAAACTAACAGCTACCTTAGGTGCTTATCTGTCCCCTTTACCATGTTATCTGAACAAAGTCTTTAACATAGTTATCCATCAGCACCTCCATGAGGTAGGGCAGTGCTATTATTCCCATTTTACAGATGGGGAGGTGAGGCATGGAGAGACTAAATGACTTGCCCAATGTCACACAGTGTCTATGGCAGAGCAGGGAATTGAACCCAGGTCTCCCGAGTCCCAGGCTCTGTCTGAATCACTGGTGCTTGTTTCCTCCCTGGAAAGTCCTGGTGGAACAAGACGTAACTGTGCAGGATAGGTTTCATGTTTTCTGGGCTGCAGGGCATGGGCCATTTTAGATGGTTTCAGTGCATTTCCAGATTGATCAGACTCGCACCACGTGTTGGCTCATTACGCACAGACAAGCTGCTGACTTCATTCTGACACCAAACAACATTTAAAACACCCTGACTGTCAGAGTGACAGCCTAGCAGGCAGCACTGGTACCCCTACTGCTTCTGATGACTTCCCAGGCCAGCCATGACGCCACGACTCCACACGGGAGCAGGAGAGAGAAGCACAAAACATCAGTCAGCCCTCCAAAAACACCTCTGGTCTAAAAATATCAGCTACCAAAAGAGAAAAGTTGCTCAAAGAAGAATCACTTTAAGGAGAAGGAAACGGGAGCAAGGATAACTTGACAGCTTACATTAGTTTATGAATTACCACTCAGTAACTTGGTAGCCTTCAGAGGTTGGCTTTCCATAGATAAAACATCAGAAGACAGCAGGCCTTAGCTTCAGTTCATTCTATCCAATACAAGACTGGTCATCAGTAAAACCAGCAGAACCCATCCCACGATCTCAGATTAAACACATGCCCTTGCATACGCCCGCCCACAAAAAGAAACGCCTAGACTGGAACAGCTTCCTTCAGCCTTCTGGTCATTCAGTACAGTGGAAAACCAGAGAAGGGAAGGGAAGAGTAGTGAGCACATTTTTCACAGATTCACAGTCTCTAAGGTGCCACAAGTACTCCTTTTCTTTTTACAGATGGAGGGAAGGATCCTAGGCAAAGAATCACACCCACAAGGTATGCAAATCCCCAGGTGCATTTAGCATCAGTACCCTAGAGAGACACAGCCCATTCCACAGTCCTGCTCCCAGATCCAATAGAACTGTCCTGCCAGGGACCCCCAAATCTGCAAGACTTCACAGACACTACATTAACTCTCTTTGCAATCTCCATGGGGTAGGAAAGATGTGATATGCTACCTCATCCCCTCCCCACCTCCTTCATACCCCAACTGCATTCCCTGATCCCCCATGCACACCTCAAACTGCACAGAAAGCCCAACTTTCAGGGTTAGGACAGTTAAGCATCTATGGGGTAATGCTTCCTGTTCAGATTCTGGGGTGGGGGGTCATGAGCTGGGTTTATACAAGCTCAGACAGACCCAGACAGGAGGGCTGTGCTTGGGGGTAACCTTAGCTCCCCCCATGTGGAGAAGAGGAGCTCAATCTATGAAGTACCACTTCATGTGTGATTGTGTGTGTTTGGGGGGTGATCTGGGCCCACAGAAGCTCACAAAAACCCTGTAAAAATGAGTCACCACCTCCCAAGCGCCTTCTGATTGCTTGGGGTGGCTCTGCAGCACTCTGCTCTCCTGCAGGGCTCCTCAGTAGCTCCACCTAGTCCATAACGTTTAAAATGCCCCCCTTCTGGAAGGGGATCCAGTTATTTAGTTCATTCTCACACGGGTCCCATCCAGGCCCCAGCCCTTCCCCTTAGTAAAGGAGCCCACAGCCCTCCTTCCTGGAGTCATGTAGTACTTCATATCACCTTCACCCAGCTGGCCCCTGTAACCACTGGTTCCACAGTTCAAACAGTTCTCTCTCCTTGAATCAGGAGCCCCCAGCCCTCCTTCCTGGAGCTGGGTCATAATCCAAACCATTCCTTTATTCCCTACAGATGTTTCCTCAAGCCAGCTGCAGCCTCCCAAGGCCTTTGCCCCACTCAAGCATCTTACTCTCCCGCAAGCCTGGCCTAAGATAGTCATGTAACCTTCTTCTCACACGAAGAAATATTTTTCCCCCCATCTAGGAGGGGAGCTGATCTTGTCACTTAATCTTGGGAGCTGAGGCCAATCTCCCATTAAGGTGGCCAGCCGGAGACAGATGCAGATAGACCCCCAACCAGCAGTCTTCTGATTCCTGTGACTTGAGCAGGTCTCAGACCTTCCTCTCCAGCCTGTGTTGTTTTGCTCAGATGGTTCCTCCTGGCACTTTTTGAGTACTAGACTGATCTTTTAATCCTCACATTTGATGGTTTTCAACCAGCCCCTGAGATTTACTAATGTTAGTACAGATAAAAATTGCTGGATTGGCAGCCCTAAAGAATGAAGTCATTATTTATCCACAGAAAACTTACAGCAGAGGCAGTGGCAACACAAAATACGCACACACTGTGGACCCGTGAGGAGTGAAGGTAATTTAGTCTCAATGCCCATTCAGTCCTTGTGCTCTCTTCCAAGACCGTGAACATGGATTCCAACAGATACCATTGATAGATGTAGGTAATAGGTCTGTTAATAACTAGACCAGTACCAGCTCAGATCATTTCATTTCAAACACCAAATGGCCATCAAATGTCAAGAGTAATTTTCATTACTCCTGGTCTGGTTCAAACCAGTGACCTAAAGGAAAGGCTCTGTCTCCCACTGAAGAAGTGACAAAACAGGCAAGCATCCCTCCTGAATTCCTTCTTTCCATAGATGCTTCAAGTGCTGTGACAGAGTGGGAAAGGTCCTAATGTTTTCTCTGAATAATGGGCGTGCCTCAGTTTCCCCTATGTATTACTCAACTATCTAGGTGGTGGAATAAGGGTGTGTGATCATTGCAGAGACCCCAAGTGGGCAGATGTGATTGCTGACTGGGCACAGAATGGCTTACACTTTGTATCCTGGCAACTGGAGCCCATCCCCTACAAGGAGCCAACCAAAGGTGTTGGAGAACAAAAAAAAAAACAAAACAGGTGACCTGTTTGCCTGAGAGAAAGATAAAGGACAGAGGAGGGGCAACAGGGGGTCTGAGGCTGGGCTGCTGAAAGCAAGTCAGTCTCGGGAGGCGGGGGGACCCAGGGCCCTGGGCTCTGGATCCCCCCCAGGATGGGCTTCACTGAGTGTTCCTGATTTCTGTGCTAACAAGATCTGTTCTACGCTGTGTTCCTGATGACTAATAGACCCTTCTGTTTTACAACGTTGGCTGAGAGTCACTGCTGACTGCAAAGTTGGGTTGCATGGCCCTTTGGGGATGTGTAATGCTCCCCAGGTGTCCCATCCAGGCGGACTCACGGCAGGGAGCTCACGGTGTGAACGGGGTGTGCTGAACTATCCAAGGTCAGACTCAGGAAGCACTGAAGCTGAGGAGGCTTCTTGCCCTCCTGAGTGTGCGCCCTGAGGGGAGAGACACTGCACTAGAGTCCTGTCTGAATGTCCTTCAGAGCGGTTTCAGAGCACCAAGGCTGTGACTCCGTGGCAAAAGGATAGCAAAACAAAAAGCAGCTTTGTCTTCAATGGCAATAGCAATAAGCAAAAAATGGGTAAATATACTTTTTATTGTGCATATTGGCCAAAGGCAGCAGCTTTAAGATATGTCACACCCTCATACGTTTTTCTGCTTGGGCAACACCAGTGTAATGTACAGAGACACTAACTGGATATGCAGTATCACTTTTGTTTTGCTAATAATTTTGATTTATTCTGTCTGCCATGTCTATTTAGACCATCAACAGTTATGGTCTCATGGGCAAGGACTGCGTTTGCATAGTTAGTATGGTACCTAACACAGCAGGGTCCTGATGCTGGCTGAGACTTCAAATCACTAGCGTGAAAATACTGAAAACCCTCAGCAGGCAGAGATTTTTCACACTAACAGATAAGGCAAGTAGCTGAAGCTAGCCCTCAATATGTAAAAAGAAAAGGAGTACTTGTGGCACCTTACAGACTAACCAATTTATTTGAGCATGAGCTTTCGTGAGCTACAGCTCACTTCATCGGATGCATACCGTGGAAACTGCAGCAGACATTATATACACACACAGAGATCATGAAACAATACCTCCTCCCACCCCACTGTCCTGCTGGTAATAGCTTATCTAAAGTGATCATCAAGTTGGGCCATTTCCAGCACAAATCCAGGTTTTCTCACCCTCCACCCCCCCCCCCCACACACAAACTCACTCTCCTGCTGCAGTTTCCACAGTATGCATCCGATGAAGTGAGCTGTAGCTCACGAAAGCTCATGCTCAAATAAATTGGTTAGTCTCTAAGGTGCCACAAGTACTCCTTTTCTTTTTGCGAATACAGACTAACACGGCTGTTACTCTGAAACCTCAATATGTAGAAGTCAAACTGAATTTGGACTAGAAGGGGGTCCAACTTTCAGATCAGATCTCAAACCGCAGCAAAGATTTGAGCCCGAGTTTTGGGCCAGCTGTATATTAGATTTACACTATTAACTAAAGATATTAATGAAGCATAATAAGCACAGACTCTCCAGATAATCATTAGCATTCAATTTCTAAAATGCCTGAGCCATGTTTCAGAGTGTCCTTTTCTCTCCAAATTTGAAAGCTTAGGGGATCTCTAGTTCGTCTCTGTTCAACTGTTCTGGCAGCATTTTATTCTGAGCTTTTCAGCTTTGAAACTGGGTTTAAGAAAACAGTGCCCATAACCTACCTTTCCAATCTGTCCTGAGCCGCAGGCACACTGTCCCATTTAGAGACCAAAAAACCAAGAGTAGGTTCCCCAGGAAATCCCCATATGCATGGAGCATGAAGTTTCACCTATATCCAGGGAAGATTCAAGAATCACAAATGCAACAGGCAGCTCCTCATCAATTAAAACACTATCTTAAGGAGCTGGCAGCTGGCTTTCATTTCAGCAGCACTCGGTACAATAAAACCAGACTTTGCTTTGCTTTACTTTACAAAAAGCCTTTTTTACAATTCTGATTGATTTAAAAATCAAAAACTGACTGAGAATAGAAATATTTTATATATATTATCCCACCAAGGGAACTTTGACACTTTAATGTCAGAACAAACCCCAAAACAATTTGCAGAGTTAATGTAGATTCGAAAAAAGAGATTTATCTATAGAAGTGCCCTAGTGTCTTTCGCAGCAAAACTGTTTCCATAAACTCTTGCAGTGCAGTGTAGCATTGGTGCTTCACTTTTAAAGGAAAAGCATCTTCTGTCTAAAAATAAAATATAAGCAAACTGTTCTGTCACCAAGCCATCATATTACACATGCACAATTCTGATCCTCATGCTGAACCAATACAGTGAGGAAAATTATCCGTGCAGTCTTTGGTCACAGAAGAAGAGGTAGAGGGGTTCCATCTAAGCTTCCTGGATCAGGTGAAGAGAGAGACAAAATACAAAATGTGACTGCTCCGACCAAGCAAACACAGAGCTTTCTACCTAATGCATTCTCAGTTGTCCATGTGGGATTGAAAAGCTGATGTCTGTGGGATACAAATTAAAGACTCACTCTGAAGATACAAGCCCGCTAATGCCCAATGAGCTGTGTCATTTAATGTGGGTGTAAACACACTTACTGACATCCCGCTGCAGTCACTATCCATTGTATCATGCATTTTGTCGGAAAGGCAGAAGATGTATGGTTTCTGGTTAGCAAATCAAAAACATTCCTTGTGAATTTGCAGAGATGAAAGACGCTGTTCTGTTGTTGAATGAATTGTGCTCAGTGGCACCGTAGGTTAATGCAAAAGTCTTTCACCTTAGGAGACCTGGGTTTAAATCTCCTTTGCATTCAGCGCCTGATCCAAGTCCCTTTGAAGCCAATATGAATATTTCTATTGAGTTCATTGGGAGCTGAACTGGACCCTTAATGCTCGCTTCAGATCTCCCTGCCTGAGTAGTACTTCCCTCACCAACCAAGGGGGATCAGCAGCCCTGAGGAAAGAGTGCTGCCCCAAGACAGAGAGCGCCCTGCCTCTGCTTTTTTCAGTGGGAGCTGCACCTCAAAAGCTCTTTCTTACTTCAGCCTCTTTTAGCATGTATAATATCTCACCAGCTCATTTGTATATGTCCAGATTTTTCAGACACACTTAATGGCCCATTCTCAATAGCTACTTGTGCTAAGTCTTCATTACTTCTTAAATGGGACAGTTTAAAATTTGGTTTTCTTGTTAAGGAATTCAGTAGCTCTCACTCATTTTAGCATCAGTCTTTAGGGCTTCTTTGTGGGTAGACAGACTGTCCTGCTGGGAGAGCATTCAGAACTATTCTGTACTCACTGTCTCTCTCCATTTTCATTGGGCTTTCAGTAATATAGTAGAGACCACATGGAATAGACTTTGATTGCCTAAGAGGTCTTGCCCATGTATAAATTCTACCATATTCTAGGATTCTCCTGCTCTACCTTTCCAATTCCCATTATAGCTCCACTCCATTACAGATTCTCCATTCTGGACATTTGCTTTAAACACATACATTGTAGGCAAGAAATCAGTGGTCCAATCCAGCTTCCACGGATGTCAATGGAGACATGCTCATTGATCTAGCCCCAGATGAGCTGCTTCCAGAAAGCGGCACTACTGAAATATCCATAAGAGAAAAAATTATTTAGCTCTCCTCCCCAAAGCAGGAGAGATGCCAGCTACAAGACTTTGGAGCCTCCCTAAGAAAGGAGATTGAGATTGTTCTTAGAAACTTCTAAACACCAGAGAGTCATAACCTCAGCTGCTGTAAGCCAGCATAGTTTTATAGAAGTCAATGAAGCTATGCTTAGTTATACCAGCTGAGCAGCTTGCCCAGAACATGCCTCCCTGGGGCTTAGGTCTATCTAATACTCTGTGAAAACACTACTAATGACACGCCTGAGAAATGTGGTGCACTTTAATGGCTATTTTTAAAACATTTATTGAAAATACCAATGAGATTTGATAGTAAAATAGATGAATCATGTCTCAAATTTTGTTTACATTCCTCACTTTTCATAAAACTGTAAAAGGAGCGATATACACATGAAAACCTGGCAAAGTTTTTGTTTTTTAAACCTAGTTTTGAAACCAAACTTTCTCCTGACCCTCAGATTTTAGAAGAGGGAAAAAAAAAAAAAGTTCCCTGTGTGAGCCAAGCTTCCTTTGAAACAAGTTTTAACAGGTATCAAGGGAAATGCTGAAGCAAATGTTACTAGATGGATGCAAATGCACCAGTAATATAGTGTGTCTATAAAACCACACAGTATCTAATAGTCTGTTTTATTTCAGCCATAATACACTTGCTCCCAATATGGAGAGTGTTGTAAGAAAGATACAAGAACTAATGCTTCCACTCTATTCTAGTCTGTGCGGATTAGGCCTCAACTGGAATACTGTGGCTAGTTCTGGAAACCACATTTCAGGAAAGATGTGGCCAAATTGAAGAAAGTCCAGAGATGAGCAACAAAAATGATTGACGGCCTAGAAAACATGACCTATGAGGGAAAGATTGGAAATAGTGGGTTTATTTAGTCTGGAGAAAAGACGACTGAGAGGGGACATAGTTTTCAAGTATGTAAAAGGTTGGTACAAGGAGGAGGGAGAAAATTTGTTCTCTTTAACCTCTGAGGATAGGACAAGAAGCAATGGGCTTAAATTGTAGCAAGGGCAATTTAGGTTGGATATTAGGAAAAACTAATATCTTAGGAAAAACTAAGGGTGGTTAAGCACTAGAATAAATTGCCTAGGGAGTCTGTGGGATCTCCATCACTGGAGGTTTTTAAGAGCAGGTTAGACAAACACCTGCCAGGGATGGTCTAGATGATACTTAGTCCTGCCATGAGTGCAGGGGCGTGGACTAGATGACTTCTCGAGGTCCCTTCCAGTCCTATGATTCTATGTTGAAGACAGCTAAAGAGGACTATGTGCATTGTAAATAAGAGATCTCATCCTGCAGAGCTCTCTGCTCCAATGGACTACTTAAGTGAGTAAGGTTCTCTCAAATGAGTAAGACTGTGCAGGCTCAAGCCTTAGGTTTCTATCATGAGATTTTTCTACAACAAAGCCATTTCCGATATATTTTTTCTAATACAAACTAAATTGTATAGCAACACCGTGATTTATTGACAGGATGGCTGTTCCAAACAAGCATAATTAGAGAGCCTAATTATCTTCTAAATACCCATTGTATATAATGCTTCAGATAATTACTTCATTAGGTTTCAAAACACTGACCTTTATTTTCCCCTGAGATTCCACCTACTATCTCTCATATAAATGGTTTGCAAAAAGGAAAAGTCAGAAGCACAGTATAAATACATGCTGGAAATACAATTCATCTTCCTTTTAGAAACCTACCTTAGAACTAACATGCTGTGAAATGTTTTGCACCAGATTTTGGGACGGTTTAAAACTACTTTGATTTTGAGCATTCCAAATATTTCCAAACAACATTCGGTCATAAATTTGGTTAGTTTAATGTGTGTGATTGGAACTTTAAAAAGTAGGAATGGCCCAGCTCCAAGGGACAGGTTAGTCTTGATTTTATCCTGACTGTGTTTTATCCAAACACCTGCAAAGTGACAGACATAATCACTTACTTGGCACAAGTGCAGGAAGAGGGATCCAATAACCTCTGGATGCCAACTATAAGAGTACATAGGGATATGGAGGAAAACAGGGATCACCTGGGTTCATCAAAAGAATATCATGTAAGGTCTCTAATGAAAGCCTGTGTCACACTGGACATCATAATTGTTGCAAAATGTGTGTGTGGATGTAGTGTAAGGAATTATGACTATATACTGGAAATTACATTCTTAAGATTTGTGACAAGCGACTGGTCACCAGAAAGGTGAAAAGCCGGTTCTCTTTCAGGCAAGGGATGTTTATCTGTCTATTTACATGTAAATTAAGTATTGTACAGCTCACAATGGGCCTCCATTTACAGTCTGAGCTGAATGCTAATGAAGGATTGTGAAATCTTCAAAGAGGAAATTTACAGGAACAAGTGAACCATCAGGGGTCACTCTTGTTTACCAGCGAGGACAATGGACTTTTCAGGGTATAAGTAAGGGATTTGAAGGCACACCCTCATTCCTTTAATCTGTGAGGACAAGCTGCCAGCTGGCTTGATTTTAAGAGAAGGGTTCTCAGCAGTGGCATAGCTGGGAATGGAAATGTGGGTGGGCCCCGACTTTCGGGTGGAAGGGCAGTGACAAACTGTGCTACCTCAGCTTCTGCCCCAATGCCATGCCCTCCTCCTAGCCCAGGTGCTCCCAGACACAGGGCCTCACCTGCCAAGCTGAGCATGTGCATGCCTCACCTTGGACAATCACCACCAGCAGCTCTTTCGCTGCCGGGCTCAGCTCCCCTCTCCTGGGGGGAGCAATGGCACCTCCTCCTCACCTGCTGCAGCACTGGGCATAGTTGAAACTGGCAGAGACTCGGCCCAGCATCCCCATGTGCCCGCTACCCACTTTCCCTCAGAGCAGCTACCTGTGGGGGCCCAACCATTCCCCCTCCAGCGGAGCGGGGAGACATAGCATCCACCCCTCACTGTGCCTGGGGGTGATTTCCCGGCACAAACAGCCCATGCTGCTTTCTGTGTGGGTGAGGGCCCAGGCCCCATGCCCGGGGTGCTGGTTCCCATTGCCTCTTTTCCAATTTCAATCCTCTCCCCACCCCTGCGTTAGTGACCTAATGGTATGGCCAGACGGAGGCAGGGGGGGTGGGATGGCAGAACAGCTAGGGCACTAATATGTCTTTGCAGTGCTGTCCTTCGCCTTTTCATTGTGTGTGGCTGCTGCGTGCGCTCCTGTGGCTGGGCAGCCCCGAGAGGTCCGGGCAGCAGGGACCCTCTGGCCCGCAGCTCAGAAAATGGCAAGGCAGAGCTGCCGGAGAGTAGCTTTCAGAAAGGCAGGTGCATAGCTCCGTCCTGGATTTCAGGTGACCAAGTGACACCGTGGGCTGCTGTGGCAGCTTGACACCTCTGCTCAGATTTGGGTGGGTCTGGCTGCTAAGTAAGTGGGCCGCAGCCCACCCAGGCTCACCCGTGCCTACGCCCCGGATTCTCAGCTGAAGGGTTGAAAATCCTGTTGAAAGAACATGTGGTAAGTGGTCTTGTGGAGATAGGATAATGTCGTGTTGGTTAAGTTTAGCATGTTATGATTTTGTTTAATATGTAACTGGCTGTTTCCAACATTCTCACTCTCTGTCACTTGAATCTCCGTTCTTTGATGATAAATTTATTCCTGTTTTCACACTCTCTCTTTCTAAGTGCTGTGTGTTCAGTTGAGCGGTGGTCCTGAGTTGAATTGTACTAGTTGGTGTGTACAATTCCTTTGGGACTAGCGGATCTAAAAGTGATGTGAATGTTCAGTCGAACAGGAGCGCAGCACTCCAGAGGGACTCTTGAAGGGATTCTTTATAAAGTATTGATAAAAAATAGAACACAATGAAGACCTATGAGTCTCATCTACAGCAGCAATGTTTTGACAGTGGGAATAAATGTCCAGTTATATTAGCCAAGCTGAGTAACAAATTAAACATCCCCTGGCTACATTTCTTGGAGCACTTAGAAGACCGTGACAAACTATTTATCTTGGAAACTATCCACAACTGAATTTTAAATGCCACCAGAAGAGGACTCCATAGTCCAACATGGTAGTGCCATTTTATCACTCTGGAATGTTGTTTTTTTAAAATGATACTCAGGCCAAAATTCTGCCCCTGGATTTCCCATAACCTTCAGCCAAAAGATTTCACTGAGAGCCACAGACGTATCTGAGGGCAAAATTTACTTCTAAATATTTTGGGATTCACAATCTAGACCATTTTTAACAAAATGGGGTCACTCTGGAACACCGTTCATGCCTTGAAATCACACATTCCATCCTGCCTAACTAATCAAAGGGCAGCTACCAAGACCCCTGATGCTCTTCAGTGTTGCCATTACCCTCTTCTGTACATACACAACAAGACATGGATAGCATAAGAGAGCCTGAATACAGTGGCCTAACCAGAGGGAAAGCATCAGACCAAGCAGATAGAATAACTTTGGAGAAAATCATCATGCCTTGAAGCAAAGTGTTAAATTGAGAAGCCTTGTCCACACAAGGAAAAATTAATGTTTTTCTGCAACAGTGCATTTCCATCAACGCTGCCAACAGTGGAAACAAATGGCAAATGTTTTTACCGCTGTGTCATGGCAAAATTTCCCTTCTATGAGTAGTCAAATTCTTACCCTTCAGGATGGCAACAGGAAAATTTGATGATTCCAATATTAATAGGTTTCATTAACCAGGAAATCATACAACAAATCACTACTTTTCCATTCTTATGTTTTCATTATAAATCTTCTATTAGAAAACAAACACAAAACCATGGTACAGTCCCTCAGAAACATTTCTCAAATCCTGTCAAGAAACTGACATAAAAAAATTTGACCTCATATAGATGAGAAAGAGAAATGCAAATGCAGTTCTGGGTCACAGAAATATAGAAAGAGTGTCACGCTTCCCAGATCATGATTTTAAAGACAATAAAAAGAACACGTCCAATTTGTAAGCAGTCTAAATCAGAACAATTTATTCCATTGTGCAGTTGCTAGGACCAGGTTTACAATTCAACAGCTGCTACTGCAGTGAGTAATAAGTTGGACAAGATGCCCTACTGCAATAGACTTTGCAAAATTATTTTTAAAGGTACTATTACTGCAACATGTAAATCTCAAAACATTTTTTTCCCCAAACCTTTTCGCTAAAATGCTGCATTCAGGCTCTTCCTGCCACTGATTTCATTTGAGGGATTACTGAAATCCTCTACTTAACACACCTACAACTGAATACAATATTTACAAAACATTTCTAGATTGACAGTTCCGAAACCTGAAATTCTTCTTTTATCTACAGAACAAGGACAGCGTGGACAACAGCAGAGAAAACTTCCCTGCCAAGATGGGAAGTGGGAGCCAGGGCAATTTTGATGACAGCTCTTTTGGTGATGTTGTAATCTCTCCACTAGGCATTGAGCCACCAGCCTATTTTTAAGAGTCCACAATAAATAGCAGTCAGATAGTAACAATTTTTTCGTCATTATCAACTTGGCTTGAATTTCATCTACAAATGATGAAAAGCTCCATAATTTTGTAAGCTTCTGAATCGCTCAGGAAGCTGCTAAGTGTTGCTGTTTTTTTTTTTAAAGGGGGATGACAAAGGACGAGTTGCCCCATATGATATGAAGCAATTTTTTATATTTGACCAGAGCTGTTTAAACCAATTGCACCCACGCATGCAATATACAGTGTGCCTAACAAGCCTAAACCCTTCATATTTACTAGAGAGTAAAATATAAATCTGCTGGTTTTGACTTTCCCAGAATTCTTCACAGCACAGTTTGTAGTTGTTGAGAAACACCTGCCACTTACTTTTTAAAAAGGATGGTAGAACGGACCGTGAAACCACATCCCATGATCTTTATTCAAAATGAAGACTTCAGGGACCTTTCATGCTACTTCATGAAGCAGCTTTCCGAGTCAACACAGAAATAAATTTGAAGCACTTTAGTGGGTTGATGCTTCTTGCCCCTGCCATGAACTTTCAAAAGTTTTTGATAAAGTTTCTCACAAGTGGCCATTAAGGAAACTAAGTAGTCATGGGGCGAAAGGTAAGGTTACAGCGTGGATTAGAAACTGGCCCAAGCCAGATATAGAAAAAACAATCAATTTTCTACGCAGTAAAGGGTTAACAGTGAAGAGCCACAATGTTTGTGTTAGAAGTGGGATTTGTTTTAATATATGAATAATTGAAAAGTTGAAAAGCGAGAGCAGTGAAGGGACAATATCTGCTGCTGACAAAATTACTACATAGAAAAGGCTGTGAGGACAGGGATCTAACAAAACTAGTTGAATGGGCAGCAGAATGGTAGATGAAATACATTGCTGATAAATACAAGGTATTGCAGATCGGAAGGAATAATTTTAACTGTGCATACATATTGCTGGGTTCTAAATTAATTGTAGCCACTCAGGAAAAGACCTGGACACCATTGTGGATGGATCCACATGCCCTGATAAGTCAAAAACACAGATACAAAGAATAGCATAGAACAAATTGAAAATAATATGCTATATATCAAATCAATAAGATATAAAAACTCACATGCTTCTGGGCAAAAGCTAATCACTAACTGAAGAGGGTGAAAAAGATTTTTTCCAGGGATTAGTTTCCAAAACTCCGGTGTAATCAGTAAACATGCAGATTTTATACAGTCTTGGTGGTTCTTAGTTTTCCCTCTTATGATTCTGGTACTGGCCAATGGTGGAAACAGGATTCTAGGCTAGATGTACCACTGGTCTAAACCAGCATGACACCATTCTACACTACAGTGGGTTACTTGTGAAAACAAGCTTTAAACTATCTTTTCATAGATGTATCCAACATTCTACACTAAATTCCCTTAGAATGCACTGAGAGGCAAGTGTTGGAAGATATGGCCCCTATGTAATTTCCAGTTCCCTTCCTCCACTAGTTTATTACACTGTTGACCACCTAATATATTAAATACTGAAGCACCACAATATTGTGCAGAGCTCAATTCTGTGAACTGAGTAATGATCGTTAAAGAATATTCTAATGACTATGGTTTAAAAATAAATTTCCAACGATATTTCAGTTAGTCCAAGACATTTAGTTGATTCCTAACATTCCACTGTCTTCCTAGTTTATAAAATAAAATTACTTCTACAGAAACCATACCTCTTCAGTTGCATTTTCATGTCACACTTGTAGCCATCATTACTTGATGACCAAGACTAAGTGGATTGGATAATTAATAATTCCTGGCTGTTTCTTTTGCTTTGAGCTAATCACAGAGAGGACTTGAGTGCTCTATTCTAACTGTTAGGGCTTGATTTAGGCTTGCAGCAACAAAAAACTGAATCTCTGGCTAATCCTTACCACCAGTTCAGCAAAGAGGAGTGAGTGACAGTTTGATATTGAATCGGCAATTTACATTCCACTTGAATTCTTGGTTGCATCAATATGAGTCTGCCCTTCATTTTAAACTGTGCGATATACAATTCATCTGAATATCATCAGCAAGCATTGTGAATATCACAGAATAAGTAAGAGTTAATATTGTATGGAATAAACCCATAAATCCTGACTTAAAGCTCAAAATATAATGCCTAGGTTTTGTTAACCCATAGGATTACCTACGTGATCCTTTGACTATTTTGCTTTAGGTGGTCAGTCTTAGACATCTTTCTTAGAATGAACCAATGAGCTCTAGTGCTAAATTTCATTGCTTTTGTTGGTTTAAATCATCCCCTTTCTATATGGTCTTTCCTCTATAAGCTTTTGTATAAGCCTAATCTTCATTCTCAAAATTCTGTCCAGTTTAGGGTCCGGGGCTCTTTTACAGCTGACTAAAGCAAAAGCCTGCCTGGACATTAAAGATCCCCTGATATTTTTTGTAAAGATAAAGGGCTTGTGATCTTATCCTTAGGCAAAACACGCTTTCCTTTCCTCTTACTGCCACAGTTCTACAACAGCTGTCCATTTGACTGCTTCTTCTCACCATAGAAATAGGAATATCATAGTGATGAGGCACTTGTGATTTGTGAAGCATTTTGGGACCCTTCAGGATTAAAGGAAGTATATAAATATAAAATATATAGCTAGCATGATCAATCAGTTCTGTTACGCATGCCAGACTACCCACTGATAATTCAGCACTCCAAATGCAGAGTGCAGAATTATTCAGGCAGTTTCCATACACATCAGACTCAAAGCAATGCCCCCAGTTCACTGGAAGTCAGACCAATTAAATGGAAATCCTCCTTCTGTCAAGGCAGATCAAATGCATTTGGGGGAAAATATTGATTTTTCTCTGAGCCCCAAGAGATTTTGAGAGTAAAGTATGGGGAACCATGCAGATTCTGCAAAGTTAATATGGCATAACCTGATAACACTTATGCCCAAAGACTCATAGGTCACATGGGATTCAAGTATCCTGCCTAGGATTCATCCTCGGGTTCAAATCCTGATAGATAGCATGGTAGTAAAGAGAATCTATATTATCACAGAAATCCACATGCCCAAAATGGAATAGTTAAAGAGCAATAAGAACTCAAGACTATGCAGCTCCCATGATACAAGGGCTTGTGAGATACATGGGACCACAATCCACCATGAGCGTGAAAGCTACTCTTAAACCATATCTTACTCTATATTGTAAATATTTGCCGGAACAGGAGTGGGAAAATAGAAGGTCCCGGGCAACAAACATCTAAGAGGTCTCATTGATCCAGCCAGGATCAGGAAATTAAATCAAGCTGCCCACTTCCCCCATTTTTAAAAGCTTTGGATTAAATTAAAATAAAACAGGCTCTTAGAATACTAAGTATCCTTTATGAGAAAAGAGGGATCATGACAGGAAGCCAGCCACTACAATGGCAGGTCAAACTGCCAGGTATTTCAGTATTCCTTCCCCATGCACATCAGCAATCTAATGCGTTATTCTGTAGAAATTCTCAGGAGTAGCTGTATAAAAAGTAATATTGTACCACCCTGATAAAAAGCTCTACACTGTAACATGCTGATTTAAGTGATTAGAGCTGTCATAAATATAAAGGGAAGGGTAAACCCCTTTAAAATCCCTCCTGGCCAGAGGAAAACTCCTCTCACCTGTAAAGTGTTAAGAAGCTAAAGGTAACCTCGCTGGCACCTGACCAAAATGACCAATGAGGAGACAAGATACTTTCAAAAGCTGGGAGAAGGGAGAGAGACAAAGGATCTGTCTGTCTGTCTGTATGCTGCTTTTGTCGGGGATAGAACAGGAATGGAGTCTTAGAACTTTTAGTAAGTAATCTAGCTAGGTATGCATTAGATTATGATTTCTTTAAATGGCCGAGAAAAGAATTGTGCTGAATAGAATAACTATTTCTGTCTGTGTATCTTTTTTGTAAGGTTTTGCCTAGAGGGGTTCTCTATGTTTTGAATCTAATTACCCTGTAAGGTATCTACCATCCTGATTTTACAGAGGGGATTTCTTTACTCCTATTTCTATTAAAAGTCTTCTTGTAAGAAAACTGAATGCTTTTTCATTGTTCTCAGATCCAAGGGTTTGGGTCTGTGGTCACCTATGCAAATTGGTGAGGCTTTTTATCCAACATTTCCCAGGAAAGGGGGGGTGCAAGTGTTGGGAGGATTGTTCATTGTTCTTAAGATCCAAGGGTCTGGGTCTGTAGTCACCTAGGCAAATTGGTGAGGCTTTTTACCAAACCTTGTCCAGGAAGTGGGGTACAAGGTTTTGGGAAGTATTTGGGGGGGGAAAGACGTTTCCAAACAGCTCTTCCTCAGTAACCAGTATTTGTTTGGTAGTGGTAGCGGCCAATCCAAGGACAAAGGGTGGAATATTTTGTACCTTGGGGAACTTTTGACCTAAGCTGGTAAAGATAAGCTTAGGAGGTTTTCATACAGGTCCCCACATCTGTACCCTAGCGTTCAGAGTGGGGGAGGAACCTTGACAAGAGCAATCACATAAAACTGTTCTGAAGATGAACTATGGAGTGAAATAACATTTTTGCCAAGCACCAAATGAACAGGAGAAGTGGCAGAGGGAAGGGCTGTGACACGTCTGAATGTGTAATTGATGGAGGATTGGAACTGCTGTAAGGGGAAAAAAATGACACTTTCTGCCTCAGGACTAGGCATCTATACAGTCAATTGCACTCCCACCTTTATCCTAGCTTGGACAGGAGCTGAAGAGATACGGCATATCAGTTTTTCCAGGAGATTATCCATAACCATCCTTTGTAACTTTCAATAGGGGACTGATTCAGCCCTAAGGACATGTCTACACTACAAGGCCTACAGCAGCAAAGCTGCAGCTATAGCGTAGACACTGCAATGACAGCAGGGGTTTTTCCGTTGCTGTAGTAAATTCTCCCCCTTGGAGAGGCAGTAGCTAGGTTGACAGAAGAACTGTTCCTTTGGCCTAGCTGCAGCTACAGTGGGCATAGGTCAACCTAACTAAGTCACGCAAGATGTGAAATTTTTCACAGCCCTAAGCGATGTAGCTAGGTCAACCTATGTTTTAGGTGTAGAGCAGGCCCCAGTTACACTCGAATGATGGCTGGGAAGAGATCTAAGGTCCAGTGATTTAATCATGAGAACACCTGCCAGCTAGCCCAGGCATTGACACTAATTTCCTCTGTGGCCCTCAGCAAGTCTCTTTACCTCTCTACCTTGGCTCTACCCTTTGTAAAATGTGGATAACGTTTTAATCACAGTGGTGTGGTGGGGATTAGTGTTTATAAAGTAAGACACTTTGAGGATGAAGCCAGAGATTTTTCAAAAGCTGCCTAAGTAATTTGGACCCCCAGTTCCCAGTAATTAATATTATTCAGTGGGGTTGCAAGGTCCTAGCTGTTGACAGAATTAGGCCCTTGGGGTTACACATGTTTCCTTCCTCCAGCTGAAATAACCAGCAACATGCAACTGCTTACTTTGAAAAACGTTTTTTAGGAAACACGGTTGCGTGACAAAGTTCTACCACTGGTTGAGCTGGGAAAACAAGAATTCTTACAAGTTCTCGGTTCCTCGGCAATAGCTGTGAGGGCGCAGTATAAATATTAATTACCTCACTAAGATTATCCTTTATAAAATTCCATCACTTTCTTCTTGCTGGCCAAATTTAGGCAAAAAAATGAGGGTTTTCTTCTAATTACAAACTGAGGGGGAAGGATGGCTCAGTGCTTAGAGCAATAGGTTGAGCCTTGGGAGAACTTGATTTAGTTCTCTGCTCTTCCACGGTTTTCCTATGTGACCTTGGCCATGTCACTTAGTCCCTTTGTGCCTCAGCTACTCATCTGTAGAATAGGGATAATAGCACATCCCTGTTTCAGGGGCGTTGTCAGGATAAATGCACTAAAGATTGTGAGGTGTTCAAATACTAGGGTAATGGAGGCCATAGGTACCTTGGATAGAATTACAAGTGAAGCAGAATGGTGCCATTGACTTCCAGAATTGAAATACCATTCTCAGACTGTAGTATCTTACTTCACAAGCCCCATTGACTTCATGGGATAAGGTATTACTCAGCATGAGTAAGGAGATCACGATCTAGTCCACAGATAGTGAGCTAGAGCTTAAAAATAGGTTTTGTTTGTTTCCAGAATTACACTTCTCCAGCTTGTTAAAAATATCAAAACCCAGTTTTTAAAAGCTATTGGTAGGTTCATTTTTCAGCGCAGCTTACATTTCTAGCCTGGAATTTGCCCGTCAGAATAACCACCTTAAATTTTTAGCTAACAAAAGCTGGTCTATGATCAGGCAAGGCAACAGGTTCTCCTTGGGGCCAGATTCTGATTCTCAGAGGTTTTAGACAAATGTCACATTACTGAATTCAATTGACATTCTGAGATCATGCCAATATAACTCTATTGATGCAATATCCATCAATAGAATATTAAGTGATTATAGTGTAAAACCTGAGAGAGATCAGAATAAGGCCTTTGAACTAATCAGCTTTACACTTACTTTTGAGAGTTAGAGAAATTCAAGACTTCATGTTTCAGGGTACACCACCATTCCCTCAATGGATTACATAATTTAATCATAGAAGCTTTTAATCCATGCATTGATATTTATTGTGGATCATGTTAAACAATTCAGAAAATAAAAAAGAATTAAAACAGAAGTCATGAACATAATTTTTGTATGCATATCAGTTCTCCTATGCCCTGCCACCTACTCTCCGTGTACTACTCCGAGACTTGATTCCCATAATAGAACCCTATAGACTTGCAAACACTTGCATCAGTTTTCTTTTGAGCTTTTTTGGAATATTTCTCTTTCAGTTTAGCTGGAAATTGATTTTATAACCATGTGCCAAATCCCAGGTGAGAACTTTTGTAGTTTTCCTTACAACTACAAAAAGCCATGAGTTTGTATATACTCCATGGCAGTACCACACAAACATATAGCTGCAGTAACCTTGAGAAGTATCTGTTTAAACTGACTGCACGTTTATTGTAAGATTGCACAAAACAATTGCAACTGTGCTGTTACACAGGGTGGTGCATCTGTTGAGTCAATATACAGGCTGATGAATATTCTAAACTCATTAACTACACTGAACTCCCTGTACTGGTTTGAAGTAGGGCAGCTCTCTGTTTAGATTTGTTTTTCTCAAGTGACAGTAGCTCCCAGGTGGTGACAATCAAACATTTCCTTGTCCTTCATCTTATGACTGAACTTGTATAGAAAAATATCACTTACACACGAATTGTACAGTTGATGAAAGGTTTTGTTCCTAACCTACAATGAAAATAGTCTGAAATATATTTAGCTATTTGTAATTGGCAATAACTGTTACCCATTCAGCAGACACTTTACTATTACAGACATAATTCCCCTTATTCTCAGTGAATTAAGTTAATCTGAACACAGTATCTAACGGCAGTAAGAAACACACTGAATATAGTAAGTACCCATCTCAATAGTTTGACAATACTTACTATTTCCATCCTTTTTTCTTTTGGAAAAAATATCTATCCACGAAGCACTTTTGTTCTTGCACACCTGAGATTTCACTGTATATTCCTCAGATTATCTGGCCTTCATCCCAGACTGCTGTTTGTAAAGAGTTTGCTGTTTGCAGATTCAGACGCTGCATGTTTGATAGTGTTAACCAAAATAGTCTGTGACTGGCACTGTGTAATTGAAGAGCCAATCACTGTACGTGACAGAAAAGTTTGAGTTGCTTCACAGGTGCACAGGCTGACCCACTGACCCGACTCTGAGGAAGGGTGCCATGATTATTTTTAGAAAGGCACATGAGTCACAAGAACACATGAGAGTACATTTAATATTAGTTAACTGGAGTCTGAAGAACTTTCAAAGTAAATGTGCCTCAATTCCCATTTTGTGCCTGTTTGTCAAAGGAACAATATCAATGGTGGCAGTTTAAGAATGATAAATTTCAAGTGGGAAACAAATCTGCTTCCTCCACACATCCCCATTCAGCCATTCTATCTCCACCACTTTCTGGATTTCCCCTTTATTTTATTGTGCTTACATTCCTGAAAACACTGCAGTGCAGTACTAAAGGGATGCTTCACTGGAAAAGCTGTTGCCCTTAGATGCAACATGTAATAGTTGCTGGTATCCATCCAGGAGGAAGTTTCAAGTCTCACCCCAAACGTGTTTCTATTAGAGCGTAATACACTGAGTACAGGTACCTAATGTATTTTTCCAAATAAAAAAACTACAGCATAAGGCTTGTGTTCTAGTTAACATTCTCTTACAAATTAGCCAGACTCAAACATCCCATGCTGTGAGCATATCTGAATCTTACAAGCCTTTTTGGGATTGAACTAAAGCTGTTCAAGCATCCTCATTCAATCGTGAGGCAAGCTGTAAAGAATTCTAGGATAATCGTAATGTCCCAAACAAATATCTGATTGCAGACCCTACAAAAGAACTTCCAAGCTTCAACCTGGTCTGAAAATGGTTCGCATTGGACCATTTTAGAAAATTGCATGGCTGGTGTGGTTGTCTTTTTCATCTTCCAAAAGTGTAAGACAATGCACGTGACTGGATGCCAGTTGCAAATTATGGGCCATATTGTAAGTCAGTGCCAGCTTGAATCATTTGCCAGTTGCATCTCAGACTTACATCAATCCACTCCCAAAGCCACGACTGGCTCACTAATCTGGACTTGGTTATTTGAACATTGCTAGTCACCTCTCTTGCCATATGAAAGTAGTAGAGCGCATCACTACTGCATTTGTCAGTACAAATGTTGCAACAACCAGGATTCAAATTCAAGTACAACCTGACACTTAGAAATACATACTTACCTGAATAACCTGATGGAGTATTCTACTGAATTCCTTGGAACTACACACCTAAGTAAAGTTCCTCAGGTGTGTGTTTGCAAGATTGTACATTTAAATATCTTGAATATGGAAGTGGCTATGTATTCTTTATTCCCACAGAGCAAAAAATCTAATATGGAAAAATGAAGTTGCTGACTGGAGACTTAACATTAATGCCTAAAGATTGGGCTGTTCAAATTTGGTAATACAGGGCACAAAGTGAAGCAAAAGAAAGACTATTAATGTTGATTTTTTAAAAGAACATAGTTCAAATATTTTCTCTAATCCATTTCTTTTAATTTCTTGTACTCTTCCACAGATGCACTGCAATGAGGAGTACCACAGAAATGCCTGTATGAACAACAAAAAAATTGATTTTCATGTTTGGTAGCGCAGACCATTTGAAGAAAAGCAAACACTACTCCCAAGCTCTGACATTTCTGCCAGTCACTCAACCCTTTTCGATGGGGAAACCATTTAGCTTAACTGAATGCTAAGTTGAAAACCATTACATTCATATCCTATTTCTGACACCAAGGAGAAATCGCTTTAATTCAGACACAAGATTGTGCTATTAATCTTGTATTTTCATCTTGAGAGTGATTTCATGGAAAAGTGTATTTTAGTGCACATCAGAACTGTGAAGAGCCAATAAAAGGCAGCACCCGCTTCGAAGTGCACAGACTAAAGGAGAGGTTTCAGAGTAACAGCCATGTTAGTCTGTATTCGCAAAAAGAAAAGGAGTATTTGTGGCACCTTAGAGACTAACCAATTTATTTGAGCATAAGCTTTCGTGAGCTACAGCTCACTTCATCCGATGAAGTGAGCTGTAGCTCACGAAAGCTTATGCTCAAATAAATTGGTTAGTCTCTAAGGTGCCACAAGTACTCCTTTTCTTTTAGACTAAAGGAGACAGTGTTCAGTAGCTGGCATAAATGAGACCTGGTTAAGCAGAAATTTAGCCCTTTTGGCTGAGGGAAGGAAAAAGTTATCTTTTCTTTTTAAAGGAAAATAAAATTTCTTCTACCATTAAGGAAAACTTCTTTGTATAACACTGTTAATGTCTGGTTTGAAAGTCACCACTAGTGGGCAGAAATACTATACCTTTAGCAACCAGCATTCTGTTCTGGTGCCACTAAATTTCTGCATTCACACAGTAAAATTCTTATGATTCAACTCCATTAATTGTATTACACACCAAACAGATTAAATCAATATTATTAAAAGTTGCAAAATCAAGCACTCAAGAGCTAGGAAAAGCTAGAATTAAGGTTGCCTTTGCAACCTTAATTCAACCTGCTTGTACATATGAATTATTATGAACGCAATCTTTAATTACATGCTCACATACAATTTTTTCCCACTGGGCCCTGCATCATTCAGGATGGCTAATGTTCACTTAATGAGAAGTGATTCAATATTGTTTTATCTTCTTTGTGCAATGGATGGCCCCAGGCCTCATTTACTGTACACTACTCAAATTCTACTCTGAAGATAAATTTATAAATTTTATTATGGGCTTTTGTAGAATGCGTCACAAATATATGTGAAGATGAGAGGGTACGAAAATTAGTGCATATTTTGACCTTAATCTCCGTGGCCTGGTCTACACTGCGAGTTTATGTCGGATTTAGCAGCGCTAAATCCGAATTAACCCTGCACCTGTCCACACAACGAAGCCATTTTTTCGACATAAAGGGCTCTTAAAACCGATTTCTGTACTCCTCCCCAACAAGTGGATTAGCACTGAAATTGACATTTCAAATTAGGGTTCGTGTGGACACAATTCGAAGGTATTGGCTTCCGGGAGTTATCCCACAGTGCACCATTGTGACAGCTCTGGACAGCACTCTGAACTCGGATGCACTGGCCCGGTGTACAGGAAAAGCCCCAGGAACTTTTGAATCTCATTTCCCGTTTGGTCAGGCGAGCTCATCAGCACAGGTGACCATGCAGTCACAGAATCAAAAAAGAGCTCCAGCATGGACCATACGGAAGGTACTGGATCTGATCGCTGTATGGAGAGAGGAATCCGTGCTATCAGAACTATGTTCCAAAAGACAAAATGCCGAAGCATCTCAAAAAATCTCAGAGGCCATGAGGGACAGAGGCTACATCAGGGATGCAACACAGTGCCGCATGAAACTTAAGGAGCTCTCACAAGTGTACCAGAAAACCAAAGTATCAAACGGACGCTCCGGGACAGAGCCCTGGACATGCCGCTTCTATGCTGAGCTGCATGCAATTCTGGGGCGGGGGGGGTCGCCACCGCTACCCCACCCCTGTCCGTGGACTCCGATTAAGGGGTACTCTCTGCCATGGCTGAGGATTTTGCAGATGGGAAAGATGAGGAGGTGGAAGAGCTTGGGGAGAGCACTCAGCACACTGTCCTCCCCGACAGCCAGGATCTTTTTATCACCCTGACTGAAATACCCTCCCAACCCAATGAAGCTAGAGAAGGGACCTCTGGTGAGTGTACTTTTTTAAATATAATACATGTTATAAAAGCAAGTATTTTTTAATGATTAAGTAGCCCTGAGGACTTGGGATGCATTCGTGGCCAGTACTGCTACTGGAAAAGTCTGTTAACGTGTCTGGGGATGGAACAGAAATCCTCCAGGGACATCTCCATAAAGCTCTCCTGGAGGTACTCTAAAAGCCTTTGCAGAAGGTTTCTGGGGAGAGCAGCCTTATTCCGTCCTCCATGGTAGGACACTTTACCACACCATGCTAATAGCAAGTAATCTGGTATCATTGCATGACAAAGCCTGGCAGCGTATGGTCCCGGTGTTTGCTGGCATTCAAGCAACATCTGTTCTTTAGCTCTCTGTGTTATCCCCAGGGGGTTAGTTTGGTTTCTGCTGCTGCAAGTTAACAGGAAAACTGCAGCACTAAATGGTCAACTCAATGGGCTTTGCTTGGTATGGGAAAGGAGGGGGCTACTGTTATGAAGGGTGCAGAAGCCGAAAGACTATGGCTTACCATGGCTGCCTGCAAGCAAATTCTGTTGCCCGGCCCTGTATGTGGGATCTTTAACACCAAAGCCACAGGCACTCAATAAGATGCAAAATACGACCTTGTACCAAAATCACATGTGCTATGTAATGTGAATAGCGTTGTTCACTGTGGAAGAGTATAGCCATTGTTCTGTAAAATATATCTTTTTAAATACTTCACTCCCTTTTTTTCCTCCAGCAGCTGCAAATGTTTCAAGCCTCCCTCCTCCGTCCCAAAGGCTATCTCAGATAAGGCGGCAAAAAAAAAACTGCACACGCAATGATATGTTCTCTAAGCTCATGCAGTCGTCCGGCACTGACAGAGCTGTGTGGAGAGACACAATATCAGAGTTCAGGACAGTGGCCGATGAACGTGAGGAGAGGTGGCGGCAGGAAGATCAGAGGAGGCATGAGGAAATGCTGGGGCTACTGCGGGATCAAACGGACATGCTCTGGCGTCTGGTGGAGGTTCATGAACGGCAGCAGGATCACAGACTGCCACTGCAGCCCCTGCTTAACTGCCCTCCATCCTCCCCAAGTTCCATAGCGTCTTCACCCAATCCCCCAAGAACATGATGGGGGAGGTTCTGGCCACCCAACCACTCCACCCCAGTGGACAGCCCAAGCAACAGAAGGCTGTCATTCAAGAAGTTTTCAAGTGGCCTTTTCCTTCCCTCCTACCCTCCTCCCACACCCGACCCGGGCTACCTTGTAAGTTATCTCCCTATTTTCATAATCAATTAATAAAGAATACATGTTTTTTAAATGATAGTGACTTTATTTCCCTTGTAAGCAAACTGTGATTGAAGGGGGGAGGGCAGTGGGCTTACAGGGAATTTAGAGGCAACCAAAGGGGTGGGTTTTCATCAAGGAGAAACAAACAAGTGTCACACAGTACCCTGGCCAGTCATGAAACTGGTTTTCAAAGCTTCTCTGATGCGCACCGCTTCCTGCTGTGCTCTTCTAACCGCCCTGGTGTCTGGCTGCACGTATTCAGCGGCCAGGCGATTTGCATCAACCTCCCACCCCGCCATAAACGTCTCCCCCTTACTCTCACAGAGATTGTGGAGCACACAGCAAGCAGCAATAACAATGGGAATATTGGTTTTGCTGAGGTCTGAGCGAGTCAGTAAACTGCATCAGTGACCCTTTAAACGTCCATATGCACACTCTACCACCATTCTGCACTTGCTCAGCCTATAGTTGAACAGCTCCTTACTACTGTCCAGGGTGCCTGTGTACGGCTTCATGAGGCAGGGCATTAAGGGGTAGGCTGGGTCCCCAAGGATAACTATAGGCATTTCAACATCCCCAACAGTTATTTTCTGGTCTGGGAAGTAAATCCCTTCCTGCAGCCATTTAAACAGACCAGAGTTCCTGAAGACGCGAGCATCATGAGCCTTTCCCGGCCATCCTACGTTGATGTTGGTGAAACCTCCCTTGTGATCCACCAGTGCTTGCAGCACCATTGAAAAGAAACCCTTGCGGTTTATGTACTGGCTGCCCTGGTGGTCTGGTCCCAAGATAGGGATATGGATTCCGTCTATGGCCCCACCACAGTTAGGGAATCCCATTGAAGCAAAGCCATCCACTATGACCTGCACATTTCCCAGAGTCACTACCTTTGATAGCAGTAGCTCAATGATTGTGTTGGCTACTTGCATCACAGCAACCCCCACAGGAGAATTGCCCACTCTAAATTGATTACCGACTGACTGGTACCTGTCTGGTGTTGCAAGCTTCCACAGGGCTATTGCCACTCGCTTGCGAACTGTGAGGGCTGCTCTCATCTTGGTATTCTTGCGCTTCAGAGCAGGGGAAAGCAAGTCACAACATTCCATGAAAAGTGCCCTTATGTATGCAAAAGTTTCGGAGCCACTGGGAATCATCCCAGACCTGCAACACTATGCAGTCCCACCAGCCTGTGCTTGTTTCCCAGGCCCAGAATTGGCATTCCATGGCATGAGCCTGCCCCATTAACACCATGATCTCCAAATGGCTGGGGAACGCGGTTTTAGAGAAAAGCGTGTTCATGGCCTCATCACTGCGCTGCCGTCGCCTCCTTGCCTGTTTTTTCAGGTGCTGGTTCTGCATAAACTGCATGATAATACGTGAGGTGTTTACAATGGTCATAACTGCTGTGGCGAGCTGAACGGGCTCCATGCTTGCTGTGCTATGGCGTCTGCTCCTGCTTGGGCAATCTAGGGAAAGAGGCGTGAAACGATTGTTTGCCGTTGCTCTGGTAGAGGGAGGGGTGACTGACAACATGGCTTACAGGGTTGGCTTACAGGGAATTAAAATCAACAAAGGGGGTGGCTTTGTGAGAAACAGAATGGCCCCCTCAAGGATAGAGCTCAGAACCTCAAGGATAGAACTCAAAACTGGGTTTAGCAGGCCGTTGATTTCATGGAAGGAGGGAGGAGAAAATGAATACAAAACAAATCTGGTCTATTTCTTGTTTTGATCCACTTCATCTATCTTTATACATCTTGCTGGCAGCAGACTGAGCAGTACGACTGCTAGCCATCATCATCTCCTGGGTGCTCCACAGAAGACGGTGCAGTATGACTGCTGTCTATCGTCTTCTGCTGGCTGCTGATTAAAATACCGTGCACTGCCGGTAGGACTGAATCGCCATGAGACGAAACTTAAAAGGGAAATGACCTGGCTGAGTCACTCCCATGTTTGCTCAGGTGCCCCGACCTCACCGAGGTCGGTTAAAAAAAAAAGAGCACCCTGGACTACATCAACGACGGCTTACCAGTGATACTGCACTGTCTGCTGCCAAAAGGCAATAAACTGCTGCTGTGTAGCAATGCAGTATCGTGTCTGCCAGCACCCAGGAGACATACGGTGATGATTAGCTGAGCGGGCTCCATGCTTGCTGTGGTATGGCATCTGCACAGGTAACTAAAGAAAAAAGGTGCAAAACGATTGTCTGCCCTTGCTTTCAGAGGGAGGGAGGCCTGACTATATGTATCCAGAACCATGCGCAACAATGTTTTAGCCCCATCAGGCATTGGGATTTCTACCCAGAATTCAAATGGGCGGAGACTGCGGGAACTGTGGGATAGCCACCCAAAATGCAACGCTCTGGAAGTAGACTGTTGCCTCGGTACTGTGGACACACTCCGCCGACTACATGCACTTAGAGCATTTGTGTGGGGACACACACAATCAACTGTATAAAAATGCTTTCTACAAAACCGACTTCTATAAATTCAACCTAATTTCGTAGTGCAGACAAGGCCACTGTGCCCCAGTTCCTGTTTGTAAGCATAATGAAACTGTTCCTCTCAAGAACTTCACATAAGTATTTCAAGCTACAGAGTTTGTGCTTTTCCAACTAGGGAATTTAGCACCCACAACACCTGCTAGTTTAACAGCCCTAACTGATAGGGTGATTTGTGGCCAGAATGAAATACCTTTACTCATGTTGCATACCTTTGTCTGCTGGACATCCCATGGAACTCAATGTGGTGTTTTCATAGACTAAGCATTGTTCAATCAATCAGAATCTGACCATTAGTGATCTAAAATGACAAAGGCTATTTGGAAGCCGAGCTACGGATCCCAGCAAGGTTGAAAGTCATTCATCTAAGTTACATCAAGTACCTGACCCTTGACTGGGAGTCCTAGGTGCTATAGTAATACAAATAAATAAATTCTATGCAGTTAACAGGAGTCTTTCATCTGAGAGCAAAGGACCTGTCTGCTGTGCGTACATATTAAAGATACTATAGCTCACAAATAGTCAGAAGGAATTTGCTTGTTGTAGTGCTTAGTCAAAATTCCCAGCTGACAGCTCTGAGCTGCCCACTTGATCATTATGCAGCCGATGCACCTACATTAACTTATCCAAAAGAAAGGTCCAAGCAGAGTCTGCAGCTTCCTCATCAATTTGCATCAACTCTGACCTATATGGATTAAGCCTCTACTGTTGTCTTTATGTCCCTCCAACCCAGGTGACTCAGACTGATCAAAAAATGTGCCAGTTCTTGTTTGTCGATACTTGCCCATTAAGAACTGGATGAGAGAAAATTAATTTCACATAGGTCACTGAACAGCCCTTAGAATGGATGGTAACACCTTCTGGTCACTGCTAAATTTAGTTTACAGAACTGCATCTATCCAAGCATGTACAACCTAATTTCTAAAAATGTAAATAAAATCAGACAAAAATCAGCTATTAAAGTCCTCCTATTCCACCAAGAGTGAACTTCTACTGCTTCAACCCAAACAACAGATTTTGGAGTAGATGCGTAATCTAACGTTAAACCAGCAGCGTAGAGGTTAAAGATTTCATGTAGAATAACAGGCCGATACCACACTGCAGAGCCCTTCAGGAACTCCCCCTCCTTCCTGTGAGTTAGTAGGAATTTTTAACTTCAGTTTACAGTAAACATTATGAGGAATTTGAAAAAACAAACCAAGCACCTGAACCTGCAAACAGGAGTACCATTGCAAAAATGAGTAGCTCGACTGACTTCAAGATTTTGTTTGATAAAAATAATTGTTTTCCAGATTTTAAAAAAGTTACTGGGATTATTTCCTCTTCTAAAGTTACTCATATGTATTCATATGTGCAGTATTACTTCAGGACCTTATCAGGGATTTTTTTGAAAGGAAGTGCTTGATGCTATGGCTTATTCTCGCTCATTCCTATATACCTGTTTATTGGAACTTTAGAATTGCTTTGATAATCATACCACCCGCATTTAAGTATTTCCAATAGTCTGTATAAACATTTACAATAAACTCACCAACATAAAAGTAGTCACAAGTGAAATACTTGCATAGACAAATTTATTAGCGAATGGGAAATGTTATTTTCCATTTATTTAACTAGAAACCAGTTATTTGCTCCTGAAGTGACAAGGAAGTAAGCACGTGCACCTGTGTGCAATTTTAAATATACTTGTATATATTTTTAAATAAAATTGTGAGGCAAGTATATGAACAAAAAATATAAAGTCATAAATGACCCTTTCAATTTATATTCTGAACGGAGAATCTCTTGCAAATGAATGAAAAAAAAGTTACACGCTTCTTTTTTGGTTGATGTAGATAATCTCCTTCTATCAACAGCACTATCTGATATTTTTCTGATATAGAATAATCTGTACATTTCTATAAATATGGTTTATTACTAAATACTAGAAAACAAAGCTATTAAATAAAAAATACATTTTACTTAAGAACTGACCATTTCAAGTCTACCAACTGTTTCAGTATTTTGCATAAAGACCTCCATAGTCACTCATGGCTGTCCACACTTAAGAAAAGGTAAAGAAATTTGTTCATTAATTAAGATGAAAATTTCAATACATTTCTTGATAGCTGATTTGTAAGAGTCCATGAATAATCTTTTACAAGTGTTTTCAGGATAAAATTACTGAATCAGGATCTCATTTAGCAATCCCAAACACAATGCAACTAAAGAAGCCTATTTGTTCCTATCTGCTTTCACCATGGATCACCATTTGCAAAATACAATCTGAAAAGAATTTCACAGTATATTTGGACAGCATCAAGCAGGAATATCCTTCAACAGATGGCATACATTGTAAATCTTGCTAAACATTAAGAGGCATTTCAATTAATTACATTTTAATGTATAACTTGCTTCTCAGACATTTTAAATAAGAACATTTTAATGCGTAATGAGTCAGTAAGCTGTAGTACTAAAAAGTTGCAACATGTAACATTATCTAAAGCAAAACGATATTTGTCACCACCTGAAAACAGGAAAATGAAGAGATGTAAGCCACGTTTTAAGAAGGCACCTTTTCTTTTTTCAATTTCACTTTAAGTGTAACTATATCTACATATCTACATGAACATATTCAAATGAGAAATCAAAACACAAATTATAAATACTTTACACAGAAATGATACAAGAACAAAAATAACCTGTAACATTAAATTCAGCTATTTTGGTTAAGTTTGAAATGTTTAAAACTTTACAAGCTGCAATACGTCTGTTATGATAGCTATTACTAAACTCTTCATACTTGTTACATAAATTCACAAAAGTAAATTTCATAACAAATCAGTGTATTATTAGCAAATCCAAACACAATGCAATTAAAGAAGCCTATTCGTTACTATCTTTTCTCACCACCACTTGCAAACATTTGAAAATTAAGTCTTGATTTTTGCTCTTTAAGGAACAAGATGAACTGTGCCTTATGGCAATCTGGTCAAAGTTGTAAGGCTAAATTGCTCTGTTGAATTTGTTTTCATATGCACACCAAATTTTATTTTGGAATATCTTCCCAAAAAGTTCAAAAACTATATCTGTGCTTCATTACTGCATTTTTATACCAGGAAAATGTTGCAGCCACTGTCTTGATTATATAGATTAGACACACATTTTGAGCAATAAAGCACAATAAATCTCAAAGTAAATAGAACAATAAACTTCATAATAGAATAACTAGTGTTTTTTTTTAAAAATCTAAGAATTCTAACATAATGAAACAAGCAGAACTGGACTTAAGTGCAATCTTCTAAACAATCTTTACTGGAAGGTTTTTAAAAACAGTTCAAGTTTTATAGTCACTATTAACAGAACGTTATTTGGTTGCTTCATAAGCTTTCTGGAAGCAGGATTTTCCCCTTGAATTAAAAACACAATTTTATAATATCTTTAAACACAAATTGATTTTTAAAATAAAATGAGGCAGCACTAGTTGAAGAGGGAATTCTTTTCCCCTAAAAAACTGGATAGAGCAAGATGACTAACCAGCAAATGTTTTATTTAAAGTTATGGCTACATCTCCTACAAAACAGTGCTCAGAGAATCAATTATTTTGCTAACAAGACCACCACAAATGTGGTACTAAAATTCTTAATTAGAATTGCATTAGAAGTGGAAAAATTATACCAAATAGCCATAACTCAATAGTTTCACAATTCCCTAATTAAATTCTGCATTTATAACACTGAAATATCAAAAAATGGAATTCCCAAATCACTTTAGTTCAAAACCATTAAAAGCAGGTTTCACACTGGCAGATCCATGTAGTTTCTGATGAAAATCCAACTGATTTCCCATATACACTTTGATTTACAGATATGATTAAACATTAGGTGCCACTGTGTTTTCACCTTTAAATCAATAATGACAGGTCAGCATTGAACACCATGTAACATGGTGTAAGGCATCTTTTACCCAAGAAAAGGTTAGGATATTTGGTTTTATTGCAGATGTGATTTGGAGCCTGAAGATTCTTAAACTCTTGGAATGTGCTTGCTATGATAATGTAGCTGCTAGGATAATTCCAAGGATCACAAGCAAGACAGTTACACAAATAATTATGAATGTCATTTTCTGCAAAAAAGAGAAAAATGTAGATTAATGTATCATATCAGATTTTAAATCTATTTTCAGTAGTACATGCACATTCTAGAACCACAGCAAATAGTATATATGGATCAAAAATGTTGACATGTATTTGAAGATTTTGAAAAGCACCCCAATACAATGACACTTATTGCCAGTATTTCTCTTCCAAATTGTACATATAACTGCAGTCAATCACAGCAGACTTAATTTAACTTTTCAATATTTGCCTAACACCTGTGTGTTTTATTTCATGGAATACTCATGTTAAAATCCATAAACAAATTCTGTTGATAAATTACTGTTTGCTACATATGGAAGCTGAGAGTTGATAAAGCATGTTCATGTCTGCAGTCATAACTGGAGATTTGCGAAAACTGCTTATGTTCTCCTTTATTTGGATACTTGTTCATTCTTATTAACACATACTGAGCTGAATAAGAAAGTCAACAAACAACTATTATATATTTGATAGCTCACCAGTAATTACTGCAGGAACAAAATGGGTTCATTGGACTACATGTGTCAGATAGGCTAATGTAAGATTAAGTGCCCCTGATTCTATGGTTTAATATGCAAATGACAGTATTTACTAAATGACAAATTGAGATGGTATTGTATTAATAACTACAAAAAACACACTCCATGTTAAAAAAGTGATAGTTTAAATAACTTTTCCTGATGAACTGTTTGAAAGAGAATGCTGCACCTAATTATTTAAATATTTCCCGGTTTTAAAGATACAGAAGTAGCTATGGGTTGTTGTGAAGGCCAAAAGTATAACTGGGTTCACAAAAGAATAGGTAAGTTCATGAAGGATAGGCTGATCAATGGTTATAAGCCAAGATGGTCAGGAACGCAACCCTGCACTATGGATGTCTCAACCTCCAAATGCCAAAAGCTTGGCCTGGACAACAGGGGCTGGATCATTCAACTGTCCTGTTCTGTTCATTCTCTCTGAAGTGTCTGGCAATGGTCCCTGTCAGAAGACAGGATACCCAGCTAGATGGACTACTGTTCTGACCCAGTAGGACCATCCTTTTAGTATACAGACTACCTAAGAACATAAGTACAACAGAGTTTCTCTTTCAAGTTCTGAATCATGGACCTTTTCATCCTTGTAGATCATCCGTGTAGTTTGTGACTGAAGAAAATATTGCTGCGTAGAGGACAGTAACTTGTTCCGCTAATATAAAAAAAGGCTGAGAAGTCTCAAACCCACAAATTTGCATTGTTATTTTAGAGTTAGTATCTTGTGCAGATGCCCACTTCTAAATATCGCCATCTCAGAAAAAAAAGAGCGGATTAGAAAGCATACGATTTAAAAAGTCTGGTTTCTAACTGGGAAATCTTAACACACTGATTGCAAAACACACTCTGGCTTCAGAGTGACATATGTAATATGGGTCTGTCTTGAAAGCTCTTTATAATTGTAAACGCACTATGTGATAAAAGTTAAACTCCATGTGAAAATGATTTCTCATATTGGGCAGGTCCTCAGCTGGTGTAAACTGTCCATGTAATAGTTAACAGGCTTATGACAATTTACACCAGCTGAGGATCTGTCCCACTGATTTTTAAAACTCAAAGATCTTACATGAGGTTGAAATCTGTAAATTACATAAAATTACCACTAGATCTCAGTTTTCATAATTCAAAAGATATCTACTTTTGAACATACATTAGGGCTTTTATAGCAACTAGAAACTGACAAGATTCACTACTTCATCAGGTCCCCAGTCCCCCTGCCTGGTCATTACAGTATTACACTATATATGTGTTAAGGGTTGGTACAAAATAGCTTGTTTGCTTAGTGAGTTCTCAAAACTAAACAATAACAATGAAGCAAATTAGTTGATTAGTTACTTACTGCCGCATTGGCAGAGACATGCATGCTGAAGTTATCCAAACATCATCGAATACCAACTGACAAACCAACAATTAGAGCAATTATGGCAACCAACACCAGCGATAGAATGACAATTATCCACTTTTTCTGCCGAAGAAAAGCAAAGTGATTAGTTTCAGAACACAGTGTTAAATAGGATCTGGATTTATTCTCGATCTTTAGAAAAGAAATTCAGTCTTTTTAGTACCACCTTAATTTTTGAAGCCTGAAATGGTCCTGGCTACCATTTTTGGACTGCCACTTGGTTTCTTAAAAGGATCTCTATCTAGTGAGGCTAGAGTTTACTGCAAAAGTCAGAGTTATTAACTTTTTTGCCAACATTTACAAGGAAACATTTGGGCTCTCATATCTGATATCTACCTCATTTTAAACATATTAACAGTTCCCAATACGGAAAAAAAAATATATTTATGTAAAGGGTATTGGGACAGAGAATATATACACCTCAAACAGACTGTGTATAATCTGCTTTTGGAATTGAAGATTATTTATCTATAAATAATCCAAGTACAATTCCACAGTCTCTATCTAGAGTCAGGTCTTTTCATACGACTTGCCCTGCTCTGAAGCTACTTAACATGCCACGAACATAATGAAAAATCTTGCTGTAGTCTCCCTTGCCACCTCCCCCCTGCCCCACTTTATTATATAACTCACAAAATTCCACTGCAGTTTTAAAAGAATTTTAATATAATGCAGATGCTAAACTGCAAAACCATTAGTGTTCAGAGGTCAAAAAGCAATTGTTTTAGTAGATTACTGACTTCATCTTGGGGGCTGAAGGGAAGAAGCATATTGAAACACTGAAGCATTTTCAGTGTCAATGCCAGTCAATTAAATGCGGCTTTTAAAAATAAATCTTTCCAGTGAGATCACATCATTTTGTTTCTTTGAACCAGGTATGATGCCCATCAATTTATGATGATTCATACATTTATAGAAGTGCATGTCTTTGATAAACTATGGTCCCTGAATCTTTGAAAATAATATGGTATGAATGGAATTTCCACTTTTGCTGAAGGAGATTTACCATGCTAGCAGAAAAATCAAATTAATTTTAAATATAGGATTACAACCACATGTCCAGATAGGTCTTTCAATTACAGAGGTTTCTAAGCCTTTATAAACATATTTCACTCCTGAATAACTTTGTGCCACAGAAGTTACTTACCACTGACACATTTTAAACACTTCTTTTGGGTGTACAGTTTCTATGCATTCAAAAATAATTTGCTTTAATGGAAAAAGTCAATCTTTACTGTATGTGAATTGTGACCTATTCCCTTCCCACAAATTTCTACCCTTCAGAAGTAATATTCCAATTCACATTAAAGCCTATTCAGAACAAAATTTGATAAGCTATATCCTGTAATAATAAATGGAGTGTATAACAGACGGGAAGAGGAAATCTGATAAAGAAATTTACTTCACTTTTTAAGGACAGAGACCACGGACAACTTGAATATAAAATTTTCCAATCCCATTTCATTTGACCCATACATAGTAACTCTAAAAGAGCTAAGCGTTATTTCTTGTATGGTCACATGCTTACAATATAGAAACACAAGTAAAACAAAAACCAAAAAGGTTATTTACCTTTTCATAAATGTTGTTCTTCAAGATGTGCTGCATATTGTCCATTAAAGCATGGGGGCGGGGGGAGTGTATGTCCCTCACGCACTGGTGCTGAGGGTTTAGATGTACCACTCGGGATAGCCACACCCATGCCTGAGCTGCTCTTGCTCTTAAATGAGAAGTATGAAAGGAAGAACTGGCCAGTGCTTCCCTCAGTTCCTTCACAGTGGAATCCAACAGTAGACTTCACTGCACTGGGAAAGGAGAGTGGGTCTTCATTTGTCCCTGTGAGTACAAAGCTTTGGGAAGAAAACTGGCAAGTATATGTAGACTGATTCAGGTGGAAATCACACACTACTTTGGAGAGAAACGTAGCTAAACTTTGTCTTTGTAGAAAACTGTATATTACTGATCAATGACCAGGGCATTCTGTTCCTCTTCCTCCTAGTGGAGATAATAGCCATTAAGAAAGCTACTGTTGGTGAAAGGTGCAGAAGCAAGCATGATGCAAAAGGTTCAACAGAAGGGTTCATAAGAGTAGACAAAACTAAATTCAAATCTCAAGATAGTGCTGGATCTCCACAGGCAGAAATAATCTAGACCTTTCAGGAACCTGGTTGTGATAGAGTGAGTAAACAGAGTCTTACCATCAATTTGAGAATGAAATGCTGAGATGGCTGTCATGTGCACCTTAACAGAGTGAGAGCTAGGTCTGACTCCTTAAGAAGTGAAAGGTAGTCTAGAATCGATTGAATCATTTTCTGAATAGGTGGCATTATGGGAAGCCACCCAGATGGAGAACTGTTGCCACTTACTCAGGTAAGCCGCTCATGGGAAAGGTTTCCTTCTGTTAAGGAGAACATTCTGGACAGCCCCTGAGCAAAAAATATCTTGTGCATTCATTATTGATGAACCATGCCATGAGGTGCAGCACTAGGATTTGATCGAGCACCAAACCATGGTTCTGGGTGACAAGGTCTCTGGTTATTGGTAATGGGAAGGGTGGTCGGTGAATGGGTTACGTAGGTCTGAATACCATGGCTGTCTCAGACAGACTGGAGCTATGAGGATCATTCTGCCATGACCTTGTTGGGGCCTGAACATGACCCTGGGAAAAAGAGGCACTGGTGGATATGCATACAGCTTGGTCCTTGTCCCATGAAAAACAGAAAAGTGTTGGATATTGATTCTGGGCTGCGACCAACCCTGAAGCAGAATCAGGGACATTTTCTGCTTTGCTGTGTTGCAAATTGATCGGCCAACAGAAACCCTCCTATGAAGAACACAAACTAGAACGGCTGGGTTGAGAGACCATTTATGGTCTATGTTGAAGGATCTGCTCAGACAACCTGCCAAGCTATTTTGAATCTCCATCAAGCAACATGCTGAGAATGACGGAGCTCTGTATGCGGAAATTCCATAGCTTGACTGCCTCCTGGCACAGGCTATCTGACCTTGGGCCACCCATTTGTTCACATAAAATGCCACTGTGGTGGTGAGCACCTGGACAGTCTTGCCCTGAATGGGAGGTAGGAAACGCTGACGCAGATGGAATATTGCTTGCAACTTGAGGATAATTTGTAACCTGTATAGTCCACAAACCCTGAGTCTGAAGATCTCCCAGATGTGCTCTCCACCCCATGACTGAAGTTTCTATTACCAAAGTCATGGAAGGAAAGCAGTGCAGAGGGGGGAACACCCCTGCACACATTGTCTTGGCTCATCCACCAGCTAAGAGATGATGCTATCATGTCCAGAACGCATACTAGTTTGTCTAGATAACTCTGAGGGCAATAGACTGATCAGACCCATGCTCACAATGCTCTGAGATGCAGCCTGGCATTAGGAATAATAGATGTACATTTGGTCATGTGACCTAGGAGCCTTAAACGATTTCTCAGTCGTCTGTGGATGATCCTTGAGGGGGACACAGATATTGTGGAGTCTGTAATCTGGAAAGAGGCAGAAATGCCCTGGCAGAAGTCGAGTCCAGGACCACTCCTCTGAACTCTATTCTTTGCAGAGGCAGTAACGTGGGCATTTCTTTGCTTTGTTTCAGGCCCAGAGTATTGAACAGAGTTTGATGGACCACAGCCTGCACCTAGTGTCCGGAGCAACCCCGAAATAACCAGTCTTCCAGGTAAGCATAAACATGGATGTCTCTCTGGTGGAGGTAGGCTGCCACCACTGTCATGCACTTGGATAAAGATCCTCCGTGACAATGATAGACCGAATGGCAGCACGGTGAACTGGTAACGATCCTCCCCTGCCACGAACCTCAGAACTTCTTGTGGCCAGGTTTGATCGTCACATGGAAACAGGCATCTTGTAAATTGAGGGCAGCACACTCTCTCCCCTGGATCTAGGAAACGCCATGCAGAACTTCATGTTCTTGATATATTTGTTCAGGTTCCGAAGGTCTAGGATGGGTCTCAGACACCGTCTAGCCGTGGGTATTAGAAAACATTGAAGGGGAACCTCTTCTATGGCTCCCAAAGAACAAAGAGTTTGCACTTCTTGCCTTAGTGCAGACTCATGAGAGGGGGTCCCTGAAGAGGGACTGGAGGGTGAGGTTGGTGGACAGAAAGAAAATGCAGAGTATAATCCTGATTCCATCATGCTTCGCACACACACTTGTCTGGGGTGATGGACTGACTGCCAGGCATGCAGGAAATGGGATATTCTGTCCAGGGGGTGCAGATGGGTGAGGGGAAGGATCAGGTTGGTCCAGGTCTGGTAGTATACTGTCTTTGACAGAAGAGTCAAACCAATACTTTGAGGCCTGGGGATGTCTAGATGAAGAGACCAGGGAAACAGAGGGCAACAGCCTTCTGTTCTGTGACCTCCTTTGCCTTCCCTTAGAGCAGTCAGCCTGATGGAAGGGATAATACTGCTGTCTAGGCTGGAACTGAGGATGATAATTTTGTCTGCTTTGCAACCAAACTGTAGAGACCCAAGGACCTCAAAACCACTCAAGTCCTTCAGTGTGTGCAATACTTTGTTTGTTTTAGGTAATGTGACAAAGTTCCTCCTCTACCTTGGTGGGTCTTGCACTTATTGGTGGATTTGCTCGCCTTGGAGCTTCACGGCAGCCCTTACTTTGGCTGTTTTTCTGAACCCACAGTCCAGGACAACTCCTCCTGTGTCTGACCAGGAGTTGGGAGGTTTGGGGGGGGGGGGGAACCCGGGCCCGCCCTCTACTCTGGGTTCCAGCCCACAGCCCCGTGGAATGCAGCTGTCTAGAGTGCCCCCTTGAACAGCTGTGCGACAGCTACAACTCCCTGGGCTACTTCCCCATGGCCTCCTCCCAACACCTTCTTTATTCTCACTATAGGACCTTCCTCCTGGTGTCTGATAATCCTTGTACCCCTCAGTCCTCCAACAGTCCGCGTTCTCACTCTCAGCTCCTAGTGCCTCTTGCTCCCAGCTCCTCACACGCACCACAAACTGAAGTGAGCTCCTTTTTAAAGCCAGGTGCCCTGATTAGCCTGCCTTAATTGATTCTAGCAGCTTCTTGATAGGCTGATTAGAACACCTGCAGCCAATCTTAATTGTCTCCAGAAGGTTCCTGACTGTTCTGGAACTTTCCCTGTTACTTTACCCAGAGAAAAGGGACCTACTTAACCTGGGGCTAATATATCTGCCTTCTATTACTCTCCTGTAGCCATCTGGCCCAACCCGGTCACAGTAAGAACAAAGCACATTCCTTGAATGGAAGGTCCTCAATTGTCTGTTGCACCTCCACAGGGATCCCAAAGGACTGCAACCAGGAGCAATGATGCATAGTGAGTGCTGTCACCACAGCTCTCAATACAGAATCCGCCACATCCAAGGAGCCTGAAGAGCTGATAGAGAGACAAGGCAGCCCTCAGCAGCAAGGACTGAAGAACCCTGTTCTCTCAACCCCTTGTCACATTATTGGCAAACAGATTGCCTCCCAGTTAGAGTAGCCATTCATCACTAACTGCGCATACTGATTGACACTACAGAACTATAAACTTGCAAAAATACACAAATGCTCTGACAACTGACATGGATGGTCAGAAGGAACTCAAGGAGAGGTGGCTCCATCATTTATACCACTTTCTTCGAAGCACGAGGAGGTTGGGAATGGTTGAGGCTGCCCCCGAATATTGTTAGGGAAAACTCTGCAGCACCGGTGCATGGGACATGCACAGACCCACAGTGGAATGGACATATGCAAGTACTCAAAGAACATCAAGTTACAGCATGTGAAGTTAAAAACAATAAAAACTACCTTTTGTTATGCCATATTAACTGAGTTAATGAAAATCCAGAAAAAAAAACCTTACCCTTCGTGCTTTACTTTGATATTTAACTGCCTTTTTTGTCTCCTCTTTAGCATGTTCTACATAATCTGATGCATTCATCACATCCTTTTCTATGTTGTTGATCATTTCACCCTTAAAATAAAATTAAGACATTTTTTTTTTTACCACTACTGGAATTTTCTGGAGCCCTGCATAATGAACCTGAGTAAACATATCAAAATGATTTTCAACATGAAAAAGCGTTATGTATTAATGGCTGAAGTTTTTATTTTTGCATCCACATGTGATGGAAAAAAGGAATGGGAAGCAAGGTCTCATAGGAAAAATATTTTAACCTAAAAAGAAAAAAATATTGGTAAGGGCAGGTAGGGACAAAATACTGATAATTTAAAGCATATTCCTAAGAGAAAGGTATGCTTTAATAGCTAATCTACAACTGGCATACTAAAGAGTTCAGAAGTATCTGAAGCAGCATATGGAAACGGCAAGGATACCTACAAAACATTCATCCAAAATTATTCACAGGTTTTCAGGAGGTGGATTCCTCCAAGCTAACTACTTAGAATGCCAGTACATAATGAATTTTAGCTCAGTTATGATTAATGAACTTTGGGAATGAAATGCAAGGTCTGGAAAATATTACAGTAGATCTGTTACCTGTGTTTCTGTCCATCAGAAGACATAATCAGCAGCAGTGAACAGCAAAGCATTAAAAATGATGCACAAATAACTTGTTCATTTCTGTACAAGTTTATAACATACCAGTAATTTTCACGCTTATTCATTTTGTATCAAGGCAACATATCAGACTTGTAGAACGTGAAATCCTCCAAAAAAGAATATGCTAAATATAGGCTGATTATTCATAGTACTACCCACTGAATTGTTTCACAGTGGATCTAACAGTTTACTTTCACAGTAAAAAAAAAAAAAAAAAGTCAGTGAATCCCAAGAACAGAGTTTATTTCATATTTTTATAAATACTGCAAATAGAGTTAATTGCTTTTAACCCTAAATGATCTTTTCTTCCCACCTCCTTATTAAGATAAGATTTATGAAATTGAGAGGTGAGGATACTGGCTATCACTCTCCCACTTACGGACTTTGCTCCCTTTAACGTGAATGGAAATTATAACCAAGTATCACTGCCAATACACTTCTCACCCAATATTTAAACAACCACCACCACCACGTTAGTCTTCTGCAATAGCTAACAAATTCTGTTGGTTGGTTTTCAATATATTAACTGCCATTATGGCCTAGCTAGACCAAATTTACTCTTTATGATCTAAATCTAGATTTGCATTCAGGTCAGTGTATTCACCCACCATATTATCTAGCCCTGATCAAGAAATTACACTATTGCACTAAAAATAGTTTTACACTTGTACTTAAATATATCCTGCAAAAATCTCATCCTTTAGCATCTGACACATAGTTATTCACTATCCCTAGCAGATGTGATCAGACATGGAGCTTAGACTAGATAATGCCTTCTGGCCTTTTAAAAAAACATCTCTGATGTGTAATCTTTAGTAGTTTGCCTTTAGTTTTACAGGGTTGTGATTACAGTGTTTAAACAAAAAATGGTACCTATAAAAATGTTGCAGTTATCAAGACTATCCTGTATTGTTTTCACAGGAAAACTACAAAACATGCAAAGCACTTCATTACTAAGACAATATTTGAATTGGTTCATTTACCTGAGTCTCAACAAACATAGCCAGGTCCATAAACATGTCATGTAGCTCCCGTATACTGGATTCCAGTTTCATAATATCTTTGTGTCGTGACTCAATTTCATTGAGAGCTTGTCTAGTAATTTGGGAGTCTGATATAATCTTTGAAAGAGGAAAATAGGAAATAACTAATAAGTATGTGATTGACATATTCCTGAATTGAAGAAATAGAATAGGTCATAGCCATAAAGTGGGCTGTGAATACGTACATCAGAAGTGAAAATAGAAGTATTACCACTTTCTAACATTTCTTCCAGTTCTTCATCAGTGGTGGTTTTTCCAGCTAGAAAGAAAGTATATTTTAAGGTTATAAAGTAATAGTACTTTATCTATTCAACATAAAGGTATTTTGCTACACCTAGAAGCCTGAGAATTTACCACGAACAATAATCACATACAGCACAAAAACAACTTAAAATTTGTTAACTAAAAATTAACTAGTTGACTCTCTCAAACCCAAGTATTCATTGTGTTTATGGGGAAGTGGTAGCAATGAAGTTATATTACAATCTCAGGAAGAATGTGCTAAATCCAGAATTAGCATACAGGAGTTGATGGTTCACAATCCTATACTCAGACCTCCACTCCACAAAAAGTAACAGTTTTTAATAACAATTAGCATCCAAACCTCTTGCCATTAAGCACAGTATGAGAGATTCTTGCAGCATGAAAACATCTGCAGCTGTGATAACAGGACAGAAAACAAGGGAAAAAACCCACCTCCTGAAGGTAATGATTCTAGATTGTTGCATGGTCAAAACAATACCATTTTTTAAGGAAGCTATTTTCCATAATAATGTATTCCCCTATTACGGTGTCTCTATAAGGCTAAGACTGGGACTAAGAAACATGAGGTTTTTAAAGACAGTTTTCTACCGAAATGTGTCCTTGTGCTATTAAACTGTTATTCCTGAAGCTATTTCTGAGGATAAGTAGTATTGCAAGAATCAAATATTTTTGCAAACACACAATAGGAGGTTAAATATAATGAAAAACATAAAATCATGAAATTCAGTTTTCATGTTTTTGGTAAGCACAATAGGAAAAATTACTTTAATATAAAATTATAAGCTATTTAACATTCATGTTTGTTCAACTCCTATATTATATTGAAGATATTAAATCACATGAATATCTAGGGAATCTATTTTCAAAATAAGAATCTAATTTTTTCTGTGTATAAGTAATGAAACAGTATTACAAAGATGAGATTAAAATTATTTTAATACAGGATTCAGTTCATATTAGCACAGGGGTTCTCAAACTTTACTGCACCGCAACCCCCTTCTGACAACAAAAATTACATGACCCCAGGAGGGGGGCCCCAAACCCCAAATCCCAGGCAGGAGGCCTGTAACCTGAGCCCCTATGCCCTTGGGCTTCAGCCCCGGGTGGTGGGGCTCGGGCTTTGGCCCCAACAAGTCTAAGCCAGTCCTGGCGACCCCATTAAAATGGGGTTGCGACCCACTTTAGGGTTCCGACCCACACAGTTTGAGAACCACTGCATCAGCATATTAGAGAAAGTGATTGTCAGTTATATTATACTATAGAAATTCAAGTACTATGTTAAAGGTTAATATAGTTTATTATTCAGCACCTATGTGGACAGGGCTCAAAGTTTGCATAAACATGAAAAAGGAACTGAAACTCAAGTGTAGCAAAAAGGAGTACTTGTGGCACCTTAGAGACTAACCAATTTATTTGAGCATAAGCTTTCGTGAGCTACAGCTCACTTCATCGGATGCATAAAAGTGGAAAATGCAGTGAGGATCTTTTTATACACACGGACCATGAAAAAATGGGTGTTTATCACTTCAAAAGATTTTCTCCCCCCATCCCCCTTTCCTGCTGGTAATAGTTTATCTAAAGTGATCACTCTCCTTACAACGTGTATGATAATCAAGGTGGGCCATTTCTGGAAAGCTTATGCTCAAATAAATTGGTTAGTCTGTAAGGTGCCACAAGTACTCCTTTTCTTTCTGCGAATACAGACTAACACGGCTGCTACTCTGAAACCTGTCAAGTGTAGCAAAATTACCTCTTAGCACGTTCAAGTAGTTCATATTGTATAATTTTGTTAAACAATGAGCAGAGAATTCAAACAGAGGTTTCATATTCTACCTATCTTCCCACAGAAAAAGAAATTCTGCAGCACCTTATATAATTCTGCTTTCCCCAATGAAAACAAAAGCTATAATATCTAAGCAGTGCCTTACACTTAAATAAAGGGAGGCAGCTCCTGGAGAGTATCTAAGTCTTCAGTGCACACAAAATGCTAAAGACTCAACTCTAGTCAGATACAATAATTTAAATAACTTTAAATAAAAATAGCCATAACTTGTGATATGTTAGGATTTTTTGTTTGTGGGTGAGTGGAGAGGATGGTAAACTGCCAAAAAAAAATCCAATCAAAAAGTGCCATTTGCTTGGCAGGAGAAACCAACAGAAAGCAGCAACTCAGTTACAAGAGAACTCAGTTACTACAATAACAAAAGGAGCAGCAACCAAGAGTTTTAATTCTCCATTGCACCATAAGATCTTCCCTCTCTTTCCCATATAGTATGGTAGAGGGCTGATCAGATTTGCTGTCCTAGATTCATCTTAGGTCTCTTTGGTTTTACTGCTTTCCACATAGCTTCTCCCACTGAATAGTTGGGTTGCAGACCTTCCACTCAGATGTGTTAACTTGTGTTTATTTTGGTTGAACCATATTGCTTCTTGCACATATTTCTAATTCTACATGCAAGTCTCTGTTTTGTTCCTCTAGACCCACTGCTCTTTGCAACACCTCCTAATCAGTGTTGGCATCATAACATGGAGGACCCTAAGCTGATGGAAGGAGATGGGCAAGGAAAACACGCCCAAAAACAAAGGCATAAGTTTCCCCCTTTAGCAGTACCACTGCCAGAAGAGGGTTGGGATAGGATTTCTAGTAGTAAATTGTTTCCTCACTCTCTGGTTTCAATGGTGCAAGGAAGACTGGGTTGAGGAGTTCATCTTTTCTTTCCCCCACTGCATACCATTCCTGAGAGGGATACAGGACCAGCCTGTGAAATGAAGAACTTGCATGGGACACAGGACCCCCAGAAGACCTTACTTAGCTAGTGCTAAAGCAAGGACTAGTTTTAATTTGCCATCATTTGAGTATATTTATCTCTTCTGGTTATTGAAGTACAAAGTTTCCCAGAGATCTTAAATGTTAAAAGTAAACATACGAATAAAAGCCAGGGATAAACTTAAGGGATATTTATTTAGTTTAAAGACTATCAATTGTCTTCATTTCTATTACTACACCAGTCATAGCACATTTTGGCCACAAATGATTGTCATTTGTTGGCTGGTTCATCCTTGAATTATTTCTTCATTCCTCACTAAAAAACAAATATTTCATTTAAAGTATACAAGTATGAAACACTGAGTGGAGAGCAACAAGTTACAATGAAGTAATGCATTGGTGGCAGCCTATTGAAAACTCACAAGAAAAAGATTCAAATGATTTAGGATACCGCAACAACCAAATGACAATCGTTTTCAAGTTCTGTATAGTATCTAGAGATGTTTTACAGGTTCAGTGCAGGGTGAGGTAGTCATTTATGATCATTCAGTGCTAGAGGCAGGTTGAAGTGTAACAAATACTGTTTGTGGTAATAAGAACAGATCATGAAAGAAAGTGAAGAGCTGTTTAGAACTTGAATTTATCAGGCAAAAGAAACTTGGTTTTTAGAGCTATATATTACCAGATTGAATGTAATAGGAATTTCACATAGCACAAAGATCCAATCCTGGATGCAGAGATTTACAGACTGGTCTGTCAAACTCTGGTGGTTTGCTAATAGGGTCATACGGTGCTGGCTTCTTCCGCCTTACTCCAGAGTCCACACAAGTTGTGGTACATCAGAACTTACTGACCCCATTATTGGATTTGGCTTTAGTCACAAAAGGAACTCCACAAAATCCTGCCCAAGCTGTGCTTCCAGGCTTGGCTTCTCCTCTCCTAAGGCCCTCTCGTTAAGGACTGCTCAGCTACACCATATCTTAATGTTTCCCACCAGGATCATTTCCTGCGAAATGGTGGGATGGTTCAGGCAAATACAGCCAGACTGCTACCAATGCATTAAATAATTTCCTCATATTACTTTTTCATATAAGCAATTGCCATAGGGATGTAACAATCAAAAACTAGAGAGAGATGATGGTCTGTAAAATCATGAATGGATGGGCAGGAAGTCCACAAGAACCTCTGTATTAAGATGTTGTCCACAAAATAGCAGAGTGTATTAATTCCTGTTCAAAAAGTTTATTCGGCAATTTCTTTGAAGAATAAAGTTCTTGATTTTTGTTGTAACTTGACATGGTTCTGGTTAAGAAGGCAGAGAAAAAAGCAGCTAGAAATTATTTCACTACTTTCTAAAGTGGAAAACTTTGCTCCTCCATTAAGGTAGGTAGAGCTACCAGAAAGCAGTGATCCCCCACAAGTTTAATCATTCTATTTAAAGCACTTACAGTAACCGATATTGTAGCCAGGCAATGATAAACAAAGTTGAACAAACCAGAACAAACAAAATCTCAGATGTGATTTATACTTCCCACAAACATGTCATCTCAATTCATAAGTTTGGATACAACACAGTGAAGATTAATTGTTTTATCCAATTCATACTCTTTTAGATCAAATATTCAATGACTTGGGCAGCATCCCTACCAACATAGCCACACTCATTTAATGCTAGGATTTTCAAAGAAGCCAAAGGGGATGTCCAAAACCTACTGACTTTCAGGGATCTGATTCCCTTTGGCTTCTTTGAAAATCCCTGCCTTAAATTATAGGAGATGTACCTAAACAGTGAGGAAGGGAAAGCGAGTAGTGAAACTCCCAGTGTTACCAAAATAGTGATATTTCACTTCCTCCAGAGATATTCATCGATGGTTTTATGAATTACACTAATTGTTAAATAGCGAATAATTCAAGAAAAGTCGAACCAAGTTTTAAAAACCCCAACAATAGGATATCCAGTATCTTCTATTTTACACAAATAACCACACTGCACCTTTCAATGCGTGTGTGGAGGGGGGAACATTGTCTGGCTTGCCGGGGGAGAGGGAATAGTGCTTTACGGGCCAGGAAGGGAAGGGGAGGAAGGCTTAGAAGCTGCTGCAAAAGGGGGAAGAGAGTCAGCTTGGCAACACACACACACACCCACCCACCCACTCACCCCCGGGACTGGAAAGGCTAAGGAGGTCAAAAGGAGCAAGCCTGGCAGAGGAAGCCTCTTTTCCCCAGACCAGGCGGAGCACCACTCACCCTCCCTCCCACTGAGGTGGCAAAATAGGTTTGGTCAGGACCTCCTGTGGGCATCGCACTAGCCACTCCTTTCTAGGGGGGCTGGGAAGGAATTTTTCCCTCGCCACCAGATTGGCCTACGTGGAGTAGGGGGTTTTCCCACCTTCCCCACAGCAGGTTCAGGGAGTGCTGTGTTATGGTGAGGAAGGAAAGGTGTTAGGCTATTATGTCGCCACTCATTATATAAGTGCGCGCGGATGTACAGTGCTAGTACTCCAGAGGGAAGGGATACAGTGACCGAATAAATGGCTTGGTAAAGGACTTAAAAAGGAGGTGTTGGTTAAAGGAATAGAATGGGGGGGGGGAGAAGAGATCGGGGCTCCTATGACTGGTATGGCAGGGAGCCAACCCCGCTTTCTTATATGCCACCTTAATCCTCATTTGAGGGGTGCGGGGGGAATAGTAAAGTCCAAGGAATAGGTTGGCTGGTGGACCTGGATGGAAAAAAGAGGGGGGCTGGCAGAAAATATTAAATGAACATGAAGTTTCCTGCACTGTATACTTATCTGCCGGGTTGTTCCAGACATCTAATAATAAAGTTGTGGACTGATTAAAACCATATCAAGTGTTTCCTGTCCTTCTTTCGGTATAGCCAGACAATACAGGCTACAATTCTAAGAAGCAGGAGTGGTGTAAGAACATTCAACAGCACAGGTTGACAACCTTTCTGGGTAATAATTTGGCAACACTACAGTGAGTGAAATTCTCGTTCACTGAAGTCAATGGGATTTTTGCTATTGATTTGACTGTATATTCAGAATCCATGAAGATAACTTTAGTAAAAGAATATGTCTAGAAGTATCCATTAAGAACAAAATCAACATTTAAACTACTGTATATACTTGTTCATTAGCCCGTTCGTTTATAAGCCGACCCCCCAAGATGGATAGGTAAAAAAAAGTAAAAACTGTATGACCCTTTCACAAGCCGACCCTATATTTCAGGGGTTGGCAAACTTTGGCTCCCGGCCCGTCAGGGTAAGCCGCTGGTGGGTCAAGACGTTTTGTTTACCTGGAGCGTTCACAGGCATCGAACCCCTCAGCTCCCAGTGGCCGCGGTTCACCGTTCCCAGCCAATGGGAGCTGTGGGAAGTGGCACGCCACTGGGAGCTGAGGGGCTCCATTCCTGTGAATGCTCCAGGTTAACAAAATGACTATGTATTAGATATTCAATTAAATGATTTCATAGAATTTAAAATCATCAAATTTTGGTGTAGACCCATTTATAAGCCGACCCCCGCTCTTTGATGCGCCACTTTTTTTACCAAAAATATTCGGCTTATGAACAAGTATATACGGTAATCATTCTTCAGGTCAAGGTAAGTTCTTCCATATCAAAGTCTATTAGACAGTTACAATTTAACCAGCTATTTATATTATGTGTAACATAAAAAACAAACAAGTAGAAGCTTATGTGTGTTCATCATCTAAGGAGTTAAGTTCCAAAGGAGCAGCTACAGAGAAGTATACAGGACTATATACAGGTTTTTAAGGTCAGGCTTGACAAAGCCCTGGCTGGGATGATTTAGTTGGGGATTGGTCCTGCTTTGAGCAGGGGGTTGGACTAGATGACCTTCTGAGATCCCTTCCAATCCTGATATTTTATGATACATTGCCATTTTATTGAAAAAAAACCTTGTCTGGCGGTACAAAATAAGAACTGGAATACAGGAAAATAAAACTAGAAGACTGGGGGTATTATTTCAATTCTGTATAAACCAAAACAACAAAAAAGATGTCAAAAAACAAACAAACAAAGACCATTAAAAAAGTTAATTCAGCCATCTATATTGGAAGAAAATTCAGGTCACTTACTTATTTCTAACTGTCGCTGTATCCGTCCTTTGCTGCGTTCTCGAAACAGGGTCTGGGTCTCATTGTATTCTGTCATGACGTCCACAAACTTCCGGGACAATACCAAGTGCTAGTTTTGAGGAGTAAAAATATAGTACTTTATTTTACAACAAAATGCATTTTCAAAAAGTATAAAATAGTACATAGGCTCCAGGAAAGTCCAACTCTTCCCTCTCCCCACCCCACAATACTGTCTCTCTTCTGGAGCTTAGTTGACTTTGTTAAAATCCTCAGATTTCCCCATGCAGACTTTATGATCATACCTGTGTTTTTCGTATCCTGAGTTCAACTGATGTTCGATTAGCATTCCCATCTTGATCAGAACTTTGTTCAATAGCTAGGAAGAATATAAGAACTCATACTGTAAGGTGTTAAGAATGCAACATATAGTAAAAGTTTTAACATAAACATTTACTATTTTATAAATCATAATTAGTACCGTTTTCCTGTTTCCTACCCCAAAAAAGTAGTTTCTCTTTAGAAAGATTTTCACCACATAATAAAAACTAAATCTATTAATGACATAGAATGCAAGGTTAAGAATATAAAACTGTTTACACAGCCAAATTAAAAACAAATTTTTAAAAGTATCTGTTCGTTGATGGGTATTATGTCATCTTTTGTGCTTGGAAGGAGCCTAACAAATTGGGGTTGCTACTGCTATCTGAATAATAAATGTTGTTTACTGGACAGAAGAATTTTATTAAATATTACCCTTAAACCTAGAAATCTATCACTGAAGAAAAGAATGACCTTAATGTAATTTAGTGGCACTAGAAAAAAAACATTGTTATGTTTGAGTTAACACATGCTGAACAATTAAGACTCCTAAATTCTAAATTAGTTGCTAAATAAGGGGCCTGATTTTCAAGAGTACCCAAGAGCAGATATATGAATTTTGGGACAGACCTCAGCTGGGGTAATTTAGCATAGCTCCATGTCAGTTTGTACCATTTGAATATATGGCCCTTATTTTTAAATTGTTGATTAAATACATTAAACGCTGGGCAAATATTTCAAATCTACAATTCTTTTCTTTCATCTGATAAAGGGGCATGTCTTGATCATTTTTGATACAATAAGTGAAACTTATTTTAACATTCTGAGTTCCAAGATTTTCTGTAATAATATATTATATTTTCTTAAAGTTTGGAACATCCCACTATGATACAAGCTATGAAAACCAAATTTGTATATACATATATTGACCCCATTAATTACACTGAGGGGCAAATTCCAACGTTCTTGAGACTGTTCGAGCTCTCCTAATATCACAAATACATATATAAGGCTCCATATAATTATTAAATTATGGGGGGGGGGGTTGCACTTACCCTTTAACTTGGCTCGAATTTTATTAGCTATTTTCTTGATTTCTTTGTTCAGGTCCTCGAGTTCTTCCTTTGTTCCTTTTTTAAAGGAATGTGAAACATAGCTTTTAGAATAATTAGTGATTGATTCTAAGACATACTGATGAGCAAGTATACCTTTTGGAAGGTATCCAAACTATCTTTTGGGTATACAACCTAAAATTGACTACAAGCATTAAAGGATGGAAACTATACAAGTGGAGGACTGTTGGAGGGGATGGGCAGCCTGAATCTTTAAGTTACCTTGCTTACTTGTAGTGGATTTATTAAATTTTATTCTATACTTAAGATATTTGTGATGTATTTTAAATTATGTTGAGGGCACCCAAAATATATTAATAAATACCCTTTTTTCAGCATTTATATGCATCTCAATAAGTTAATTAACTTTCCAGTTAGCTGGGTAAAATAAAGTTAGTGAGAAAGTGTGGTGCGTGAATTCACTAAAAATTGTATCATTTTAAAAGAACAAGAAACCTCAGTCAGCCCCATGCCAGCTGCCTAGTCCTGTGCATAAAGCAATGGACAGGGAGACGAGATCTGGATTCTATGCCTGATTTGCCACTCTGTTGCATAAACATGGACAATTCACTCCCCCTCTCCCTGTGGCTTTGTTTTCCTAGCTGTAAAATAGGGGATAATACTTGTTTTCCTTTATTAAGTTCTTTGAGATCCTCAAGTAATAAGCTCTATAAGAGAGACAATTATATAATTAATGTGGAGTTCATCACTATTGTATTTCAGCTTCTTTCCACCGCTCATATCAATTTAATCATGTTTACTTAATGCAGACATTCACTCCTATTTTCCTGTTTATCATTCTGTTAGATACGCAAGAGGGTAATACACTAATTTGTGCGCCTTTAATAGAAGAAAACTGCGAAGATTAAAGCTTCATAGCCCTTAAAAGAAAAATAATACTGGAGAAAACACATTTGTCCAGAAGCGTTTGGATACTCAGCATCAAAACCAGAAAGAGGACTCTGACTTGAACGTATTTCTAGAGAAACACCATCTGACACTTCAGATCAGTTGTCCCCAAACAGCGGGGTAACGTTCAAAGGGTGCCGAAGGTGGGTGGGTGTGTGTGTGCGCGCGCAAGCCATCCCCCATGAGGGCAGGGATGGAGCATCAACCAGCCCTGCTCAGCCCTCAGCCCCACACCTGCCCCCAGCCTCGGCTCGCTTACCCATTCACATCCTGCCCCCAGAAGCCGTGGCCCTGCTCTCGGCACGCAGGTCAGGGTGTGGACAGAGGTAAGGGGTGCAACCCTGAAAAGTTTGGGGACCACTTCTTTAGATTTAGATGTAAGAGGATTTTAGTTTATATTAAAAGCTATTACTTTGGCCCACAGCAAAGGAAATCTGAAAAGGAAGGCATCATGATCTTTGTTGTATTATGTATTAAGACAAGATTTTACATAAAGTCAATCAAACAAAAGCTTAAAGTATAGATGTCTCTCTGCCATATTTCTTCCTGAATGCTGGTACAATTATACGAGGAAAAGTTATTGAAATTACAAAAACAATTATTTGTCAGAAAATGTTTGAGCGCTGATATGATCACTTTGTGGAGCCATCCACTATCATCCACTCCCAGCTTTGGGCAGTCAGAGGCTAGGGACACCCAGAGCATGGTGTTGTATCCCTTACCATTTTGGCAAATAGCCATTGATGGACCTATCCTCCATGAACTTATCTTATTCTTTTTTGAATTATACTTTTGACCTTCACAACATCCCTTGGCAATGAGTTCCACACGTTGACTGTGCGTTGTGTGAAGAAGTACTTCCTTATGTTCCCTACTGCCTATTAATTCCATTGGGTGACCCCTGGTTCTTCTGTTATGTGAAGGGGTAAACAACACTTCCTTTTTCACTTTCTCCACACCATTCATGATTTTATAGACCTCTATCATATTCCCTCCTTAGTTGTCTCTTTTCCAAGCTTAAAAGTCCCTGTCTCCTCATATGGAAGCTGTTCCACACCCTTAATTTTTCTTGCCCTTCTCTGTACTTTTTCCATTTCTAATATATCTTTTTTGAAATGAGGCAACTAGAACTGCATGCACTATTCAAGGTGCAGGCGTACCAAGTCTGATTACCTAAAGCTTTCCTAATGGTTCGTAACAGTTAGCTTTTTTGACTTTTGCTGCACATTGAGCGGATGTTTTCACAGAATTAACTAAAATGATTTGAAAATCTCTTTCTTGAGTTGTAACAGCTAATTTAGATATCATTTTGTATGTATAGCTGGGATGTTTTTCAATATGCATTTTGTGTATTTATCAACATGAAATTTCATCTGCCATTTTATTGCCCAGTCACTCAATATTGCAAGATCCCTTTGTAACTCTTTGCAGTCTCATTTGGACTTAACTATCTTGAGTAATTTTGTATCATCTGCAAATTTTGCCACCTCACTGTTTACCCCTTTTACCAGATCATTTATGAATATATTGAACAGCACGGTAACAGACAGATCCCTGGGGGACACCACTATTTATTGCTCTCCATTCTGAAACTGACCATTTATTCCTATCCTTTGTTTCCTGTCTTTCAACCAGTTACTGATACATGAGAGGACCTTCCCTCTTATCCCATGACTGTTTACTCTGCTTAAGAGCCTTAAGGGACCTTGTCAAAGGCTTTCTGAAAAGTCCAATTACACTATATTTACTGGACCACACATGTCCATATGTTTGTTAACCCCTTCAAAGAAGATGAATAGATTGGTGAGGCATGATTTTCCTTTCCAAAAGCTGTGCTGACTCTTATCCATCAAATCATGTTCATCGATGTACCTGATAATTCTGTTTTTTACTATAGTTTCAACTAATTTGCCTGCTACTCAAATTTAGTCTTACCAGACTGTAAATTACCCGGATTGCCTCTGGAGCCTTTTAAAAAAATTGCTTGTCACATTAGCTATCTTGCAGTCAACTGGTACAGAAGCTGATTTAAGCGATAGGTTACATATGAGCTAGTAGTTCTGCAATTTCATATGCAAGTTCCTTCAGTACTCTTGGGTGAAGACCATCTAATTCTGGTGACTTATTATTGTTTAATTTATTAATTTGTTCCAAAACCTTCTCCACTGACATCTCAAATTGGGGCAGTTCCTCAGATTTGTCACTTAAAAAGAATGGTTCAGTTGTGAGACTCTCCCTCACATCCTCTGCAGTGAAGCCCGATGCAAAGAACTAATTTAGCTTCTCTGCAAGGGGTTTATCTTCGAGTGCTCCTTTAACACTTCAATCATCCAGTGGCCCCACTTGTTATTTGGCAGCTTCCTATTTTTAATGTACTTAAATCATTCTTACGGTTAGGCTTTGATTCTTCAGCGAGCTGCTCTTAAACATTCTTTTTTGGCCTGTCCAATTCTACTATTTGTCAAAAACATTTCGCGCAACTCTAGATGTGGATGATCTAGAAAATGAGTAACTAGAAGATAAAGGAATCTTACAAAACTAAAAGTCTTTAGAAAGATATAGTTGACACTGAATAATTGCGATTGTTGTATAACATTTATATTTCCTTAGGAGATGTCCCTCAGAGGCACCCAGGGAGGGAGGGGGAAGGTATTAGAAAATTATGTTGTATAAAAAACTTTTTTTAAAAACAAAAAACAAGTGTGTCTGGAGAAAACCTAGTGAAAACAAATCAGAAGAAAACACAAGGAATTCCCCAACCTCATGAAGTTTATACCAGGTGCACATGTAACTTACATTTCTATCAACTGTAAGTGATATATATTTTTGTATCTATTCCCATAACAGAAGACAGACCTTATTTGTAATATATAATATAATTTGTAGTACCCCATGTGAACATTCATTTGAATTCATATTAAAGCTATTAAAGAAGCAAATATGTTTCTTGCATAATTCTAAGACAAATTTAATAAAACAAAGGACAGAAAGTAAACATGCAAGTTACCAGATATAGTGTGATGTTGTTCACTATTTTCAAATAATAAAGCTAGCTACTTGTCTTTTACTGTGTAATTTAATTTAATAAGTTTTAGTTGTACCACTGAGTACTGTAATTTCCATAAGTAAAAGCATATAAAGTTGGCCATAAACATATTTCTCTTCTGCAGAACTAGGTTCAGGTCAGATGAGATAGTAATTAACTGATGTTTCAGGTTGCAAATAGTCGTTAGAAGAAATTTCTGGAAATGTTCAGTAACATCTTAAATTAAAAAAAAAAACTTTTTATCCTAAATTAACAATACATATGCAGAGCTAAAGATTAAAACCCATCAGGCAAATTCTGCTCTTAAGATAAAAAAACAGGTATTTATAGTTATGTAAGTGAGATACTACCTTCTACTAAGCCCCCACAAACTTGAGTTTATCATTCTTCTTTCCCTCCTCCCCTCTTACATTTGAAATTTAAACTAATGTCTTTCACACCGGGGGGGGGGGTGGGGGGAGGTGGGAGAAGGTAATTTAAAAACATTCCCCTTAGAGCAAACTATTGTGTGTTTTCGGAAACTATTTCATTGAAATTATACAGCTTTCTCCACATACTTCCTTCCCTTCCCTTAGTTTCCCATTTCCTCTAGGCATAACACACAGCTTTTCCAAACGTTACCGCCATCATAAAAAAAAGTTAAACACACTCCTTTCACACAGCAGCTTCATCACAGGCCAGTATAAATGAACTCTTTATTCTGTCATGCACTTGTGGCTCATGTAAAATCCAGTTAGCTTTTATTTTTAACTTAAAATTATTTTTCCATCTTCTACAGCTGCAATGTTATTGGAACAAAATTAAAGCAGTCCCTTACCCAAGACTGCTTTCCTTGGTGACTTCCTAGTCCCTACTAACTCTTTTCAGTACAGGGTCACCATCTTACAGAAACAGCCGCCCTCACCCAGCAGCTGTGGCCCTGAAGTAGCCAATTTGTAACTTGCAATTATTTGTTGTATCTCCTCCTGTAACAGTAACCAGTTATATTCCCCACCCACCAAGTTTTCTGCTTTCCTCTTGCTGTCATCAACTACGTGCTGTGGGCCTGAGTCACCACTGCATTACTCCAGTTTTAGTGAAGTTACATTGCCATAAAAGCAGTGAAGTCACACCAGATTAAAACAAGAGAAATGCAGAGATGAATCAAGCCCTAAATCTGCATCTACAGTGAACATTTTAGATAAGTTTCGTATCATTGCTCCAGCATTTGTGCAAATTCACTGCTGCTGGTAACCACCAGTTTGTGGGAAAAATCAAAAGGGAAACACAAACGCTTTGTGAATCTTTACATACACAGTAAATTCAGTTGGCATAGGCAGACACAGAAAAGCAAAGATTCCTTGGGTGTGACACAAGACTAGTGCATATATCATCTAAACAAAATACTAATATTATGGCAAAATTAAATTTATAGGAGGTTAAATCTATTAATATCCACATATGAGTAAGGATATTTTGAGTTCTCATATAATGTTGCTTGTGCTGACAAATGGGAAAATAATCTTCACTAAAATTATTTTAACAAGGCAAACAAACAATAGAAATAAATTATATTGCTGATAAAATTTGTTTTAAATGAGATTGATCACTCTTATAACCAAGAAAGCTGAGGGCTATGTATGCTCAAACTTGTGATGTCACAGCATTGAGATTCAATGGAAGGCACACAAAGAAGGATCCTGGATGTCCAAATTCAACATCCTTCTTCTAAGTTTCAATATTTTTTAAAGGGCCTATATGATTTCACATTAGGAGCAGGTTAGTGTTTTTTATGTTTATGTTTGTCATGGAAGGTCTTTAAGCTTGGGATACTTTACGAAAAAACTCGCTAACCAAATCAAATCACAGCAATTCAAATCTAGTTCATTAAGAAGGTTACTTTTTTTAAAGTAGGATTTACTTTTTGGTCCAAATTTAAAGTTCAACAACTTAAAGTGCACTGAGTTTTTAATTAAGGGAAATTTTCAAGTAAGTTTTTTTTTTTCCTTATAAATAGTTCATTCTATACTTCCGTCTATCACTGATTCATTGTTTTCCCCCTAATCACATCACTGTACCAGGCACTGTCCATTTTTCACTTGAGAATACTGTATACAGCCTAATAAGGAGAGATTTAGCTAAGCCTCTACAGTGAATCTAAGCACAGGCAGCTATAATTAGCTTATGAATAATACCATTAGAGACATTTAAGGGTGAGATTTTCAAAGGAGCGTAAATTACTTGAGAGCACAAGCCCCACTGAAAGTTAGCAAGACTTGTGCTAAGTCACTTGAGCACTTTGGAAACTCTGGTCAATAATGCTGAACTCGCAAAAAGGCGTGAAAAGTGAGTTGTTTTTTTTTTTAAACCTAGAATGCATAAAAGTGATGTTTTAGGCAACTGTGTTGTAACTAAGCAGCTTTTCAAAAAATATGCAGTATTACAGTTTTAACTAGTTTCTCAAAGCTTGTTCTATGTCAGCATCTTCCACTGATTCTGAAGGCAATTTTATATTTTAAAGGCTATTTCTCACCAATGACCGCACATTGACTCCTGCATGTGAAAACAGTATCTAGCTATTAATAACACTTCAATAATTACAGTAAGTGTATGAGAGAAACATTGAGTGAAAGTAAACGTTATCAGTACCATTCAAATGAAAACAGTGTCTTATGCGGTATAATTTTCTTTGTAATAAATACACAGACGTTATTGTAAATATTCAGGTTGAAAACAAAGTTTCAAAAGATTAAGGATTCACAAATGGGCAAAACAGTAATTCTTCACCACTGAAAAGTAGTTTGTGTACACAACTACAAATGCAAAACACGCATATAGGCAGTGATACTGAAATTATGTACATCTGATCCTTTCGTCCATTAAAAAGAGAGCGTTACAAACTTGACCAAAGGAAGCTTCAAAACAAATTTAAGATAGGGATTACCAATATGACTATTTTGGGCCAATTATCAGGTCCCGTAAGATCCATTTGGGCTACTGACAGTGCAAAGGGACTGTAAAGCTGGTCTAAGAGGCCAACTAAGGATTCCCCCAGTATAGAGTAAATCCTCAAGTGGCATATCCAACCCTATACCACCCCTACAGCCATTGGAATAAGGAGTGTGACCAGAGTGCTTCAGTGATCTCCAGCTGTCAGAATGGCCATCAACGGGGACAATGCAGCTAGGTGCAACCGTGGGACTGGTCTAAATTCAACCTGGAGTTAATTCAGGCCCCTGCCACCTCTTAAATGTAGCTTTGCACCCATCCCCCACCTTGATTCTTAAGTCAAATACAGCTCAGTATGATCCAAGAACTGTGCCCATCTTATTTACATATCTTCTAAAAAGTCTTTATCTTGAAGCCTGCCAACCATGTACATTGCCAGTTTATGTAATTATGTGCACCTGTCACGCTTTTCTGCATCCTCCTGCCTCCAAACATTCCAAGAGTTTGTTCAAACCCATTTGTTGACTCTCGCCTTAACTTAGAGTTCAAGTTCTTAGGGGTAAGGGCTGCCTCTAAGCTAGGTGTTTGTACTGGTTCCAGACTAATGGAGTAAATATCACTGTGATTTCTTAGAAAACCAATATGAGGAGGTTTAAACAGTTATTTAGTAGCAACCAGTTTTGAAGATTCATTACATGATGATGTGAACAGAGCCCTTCCCCATCAAGTTTAAATTTAAAAAACAAACAAAAGATTCCATGTTTAAATAAAACCCTTTCTCTCCCCCCCATCATGAATTCATACTAATTCATTTCAAAATAAAGAAAGGGGGAAAACAGAACTGTGACCAAAAGAAAATTTAGAACAGAATACCAGTTGGTAGAAAAAGCCTACTAGTGAATGGAAAGAAATTAGCTTATAAACTCTTCTACTCACATCCAAAAGTATATAATTTTAGTAGTCTTACTATCCTCTAGATAATGAATACTTATATTTACAATATTATTTATGTTTTATCCTGTGGTTTATTTTGCTCTCAGCATCACAAATATCTCTTTCCCTAAGGCCCACCTTCAATATACCTGGTAAATGTGTTCCTTTGATAGATGAGGTCAAGGTGGTGGGCAGCTTTCACTGGAGACAACGTTCTTTGTTTTGAAAGTGCACCTTTGTCTCTAAGCTGAGGGCTACTACTTCCCAAGTTGGTGCTCCTGATCTGGGACTTCACCATTACTGCAGAACAGTAAAGTAGCTTAAGTGGGACAGTAGGTTCTCATTATTGGAAAATGGAGGAAGGAGTAATCAGTCTCACAATTCCAACAATGTGTCATTTACTTGAGATGTGAGACACTTTCAGACAGAAAAGAGATGTTGTCTTTGAGTTATTTTTAGAAAATTGATCAGGTTAAGTTTTAGACTGGCTTCTTGGAGCATTATGGAAACAATGTTTTGAAGACATTCCCTCTTTTAAATGTGATCTTAAAGCTGAAATGGGCGATTTCAATTTATTTTATATCTGAGGCATAAAAAAAATGTACCCCACATTTCATAAATTTTGCAATATTCACTCCTACTGAAAAGTTCTATTTTCAATTAATATGACCGCATAGCCATTAAGAGTACTCATTCAGGATCACTATCCATACATATTAAATACCTAAAAAAGTAAAATACTTACTGCCTTCAGGATTTGATGCAGACAAGATAATGCTGTGTTTCTTTTTAACTTCTTCCACATTTTGTGCTATTTTTGCTATACTGTTTCTGAGTTCCTCAACCTACAGGGAAAGAAAAATGTGGCAATGAAGATGCTAGAAAAAATTTATTGCCAACAGATTAGGAAGAAGAAATGCATCAGAAATGCTTAAAATCAAAAGGAGTGAAAGGATAACTAGTCATTAGGATTGTCTAAAGGAAGGAAATGCCATACCGTAAAACCATATGAAGGTCAAAAGAAAAATATCAGTATTGTAGATTCTTACATTACAAACCAAAGTTATTCAGATTTGAATACCAGGGACAAATGCTGATGGGCCAAAAATGCAGACCATGAGAAAACGCAAAGAACCTTTCAGATGAGCTGTAGCTCACGAAAGCTCATGCTCAAATAAATTGGTTAGTCTCTAAGGTGCCACAAGTACTCCTTTTCTTTTCGCAAAGAACCTTCTACATCTAAGGAACAATCAGTCATGATTTGTGTCTTTCCCAGACTGAGGGTACATCCATTTATGGTTTCCCAATATAGAGAAGGGAAATCCCTTTTTTCAAATACAGACCAGGTTCTGTCAGTATTTTAACACAGATAATATAAATAATTTAAGGTTAAAAAAACTACATGCTTAACATTAAGATCAGTAGGCAGGGTCAGGAAGAATCTTTCCAACCCCCCACACCAATATTGCACAATATTCCTCTGAAGCATCTGGCATTAGTAATTGCTTAAAACAGAATACTTTGTCACTGCCGGCATGAAAATTCCTACATACCTGAAACCGAAGGCAAGATATAGTAAAGGAAGTTTCTACCAAACAAATTTGACTTATGTATTTTGGGTTGGAATTTTTGTATTGTGAATAGACTGACTATTTCAAAGATCTCTCTTTTACAGTGTACATTAAAGTCATGGGAACCTCAGGGACTTAGTGGTGAGTTGACTTAACCTGAGGAACCATTTGAAACACCAGTTCAGAAAATCTTTCCTATTCAGATCAGCACTCAATCATATCCTTAACCTTAAGCATGTTTTAAACCAGGGGTCTCTAAGTGCCGGCCAACAGGCCATCTGCAGCCCAAGAACCTCCCCACTGTGGCTCACAGAAAGTTTTTAAAAAATTATTTCATCTAGTCCTCATGGCTGCCAGCCGAAGGGTGGGGGGCAGGAGAGATTCACATGCCCCTCCCTCCAACGTTGCTGCATCCTGCTGCTCCTGTGACTCTCCCAGTGGTTGCACGTGGCAACATGTCATTCACCTGGGGTGGCTCAGCTCCCTCAAGCAGTTCTCTATCCCTGCTGTTGCCCGCCAAGCTGTGAAGGAGAGACCCAGGCAGCCACGCTGCTAGCTGTCTGCTGCAGGCACAGCCCCCCACAGCTCCCACTGGCTGGGGAGCGGGACAGATATCATCACTAGTCGCTGGGCAGAGTCAGCCATGGAGACAGCCGTCACTAGTCGCTGGGCAGAGTCAGCTGGAGCAGCATGAGGCCAAGGGAGCGACGGAAAAGAGTGGGAAATGGGCTGAGAGGTGGCGTGAACACCATCGACCCGCTGGGAGGATTTGAAGACTGGCACTGGACCTAAGGTAAATTGAGTTTGAGACCCCTGATATAGATGAAGTAGTTGAAGCTGATAAAGAAAAAAAAGTGATAATAAAAAGCAAGATCCTTGAAGCGTTGGCTTGCTGCCTTTCTTTTGTAGCTGCTATGTGTTTGTTTCATTTGTTTAATTTCATTTTTCTTTTATAACTGTTTAGGTTTGAATGCCAATATAATATTGCTAAAGAAGGTGGTAATTATTCTTTCATTTTTGAGAACTTCATTTCATTGTTTCACATTTTTTTGAATTAAAATAATGTAGTTAAGGTACTTGTTTTTGTAATTAGGCATAAGTTTAAGGCTAAGCCTATTGGAGACCATAAAATCTTGCTTTTTTTGGTAACGTTTGTTGTTGTTTTAATAAGTTAGTGCATTAAGATAGGTTTCAGAGTAGCAGCCACGTTAGTTTGCATCTGCAAAAAGAACAGTAGTACTTGTGGCACCTTAGAGACTAACAAATTTATTAGAGCATAAGCTTTCGTGGGCTAGAGCCCACTTCGTCGGATGCACAGAATGGAACATATAGTAAGAAGTTATAATTATACACACATACAGAGAAGGTGGATGTTGCCATACAAACTGTAAGAGGCTAATTAAGATGAGCTATTATCAGCAGGAGAAAAAAAAACTTTTGTAGTGATAATCAAGATGGCCCATTTAGACAGGTGACAAGAAGGGGTGAGGTCCTTAGAATCTAGAATTGTAAAATTTAACCTTCTTCCCCAGTTAAGCATGAATTAAGTTAATTTTGAAAAAAGTCATGTCCCCCCGTATATTATGCAATTTCTTTGAACATGATTAAAACATAATCCTGAACATACATATGATTTTCTTGCTGAAAGATCTCTTGCTCTATAGTATCTGTTCACATTTTTACTACAACCTTTTTGCTCTAGCACAGAGCAGCACTTCTTAAAATAAATCAAATACCTAACTACCACATGAGAGCTTCCATCCATCTATAACAACGCAAAGCTTCACTCAGTTATATGATCTACCTGAAGTACCTGCTAAGTATATGTGTTTGACACTATACACTAAAGTAAGACTGGTGAGAACGTAGCTATGTTTCTACTTTACATTCCTAGAGGGAAGTTGTGCTAGAGTGATTTTAGTAGGAAGTCCTGCAATATATTGGCAAATAGTACTCTCAGTTTTGCTATTTGTTTGGTTTTGTATAGTGATTTTAGCCATCGTGGTTATACGCTATAATTTCTGCAGTATTATTTTTATATAATCCACATTTTCTTTATATTATGATGCCTCAACTTTTCCCTCCTGAACTGACAAAGTTGGCTGATATAACAAAAAGTAAGGCTTAGTTTATTTCGGATCAGAAGGAAACAGGAATAATTTACAGAATATGGTATTAAAAACGCTTTTTTAAAAAAGTTGAATAGTAAGAGAAAAACCATTCCTAAGACTGCAAAAAGAAAAGGAGTACTTGTGGCACCTTAGAGACTAACCAATTTATTTGAGCATGAACTTTCGTGAGCTACAGCTCACTTCATCAGATGTTTTATTACACATATTTTAAACTGGTAAGTGTTGGAGAAAATTATCTGCCCCTTGTTTCATTTTACCTGCTGGAAGAAATCCTCCATAAAATGATCTTTTTCAACAACAACAGTTGTCTCTCCATCTTCATTTTTTTTACACTGTAAAACAAAACAAAAAAGTGATTTAATTTGAGCACGCCTACAAAATGAAGCACGGGGACATGTTCTGAAGCAGAATTAAACTGATTACTTCTAGTTAAATAGGCATAGCAACAAAGCTATGACTAAGTACTACCGCTTTGCCCTCTTTCCATTTACACTTTCCATTCTAAATCTTCACCATAGCAGCCAACATTAGCAGTAAACATGAGCAATATAGGCAGTCAACATGAGCAATATAAGCTAATGTTTCCTCTGCCATACTTATGATTCATGGGCAAGTAGAAATGCAACAGCTTTTGCTGCAACACAGACACATTGGGGAAATAGTTATACATCAAAAGCTCTCTTGTATAGTTACAGTTCAATATACTTTCCCAATTAAACGATTCTTAGTGTTCAGGCTAAAATCATAATATAAAAATCAAATATTTGACTTTTATATTATATTTTTCTCTTTTTCCCTTCCTCAACAGAAAACATTCCCAAAGTTAGAAGTCACTGGAAAAAAATGTTACTATGGCCCAAATCCTGCAAACATTTACTTACATACTTAACTTTCCTGTTTTCACTGAGAATATTCACAGTAGTAGTTTAGCATATGCATAAATGTTTGCAGGATTTGGGTCTATATTACACCTTAAATATGTATGAGACAGGCTGGCTAAGTGACAGCCAACCAGTGATAGGAAAAAAAATGACAACTCCTCAGATATTATATTTGAAAGTTGTAAACACCCAGGAAATGTAGATAGTACAATGGATTAAAATGAAGAATAATAGGATGAAATCAAGTAAAGTTTAGTAAGGAAAAAATCCTAATGATAATTATAAAAACTATGGAAGAGTCTCCCATAGGAATTAGCAAAATCCTGAATCCTTGAGATATGTATAAACAGACAAAGCAAAGCACTAGAAGATATATCATAGGGATCCACTATGCACTACTGTCAAATTTATTGTCCTATCTAATAAATACATAAGAACATGGAAGAAGTCTATGTGTAATATCACCCATTATGTGCTAAGTGCTTTTCAAACATTTAAGAGCACAGTTTCTGCTACAAAGGGGCTCGTAATCTAAAAGATAAACAAGTAGACACATTGGGGAAAACTACATCTGACCAGTACAAAATTTCAAAAGCTAGAGTATTTTTTTCCCTTTACACAAAATACCTCAGACCAAAAAGAAAACCTACTGTGGATTTTACAGATTTTAGGATTCAAAACCACCACCAATACCAAAACAAAACCACCCACCAAAAGTTGCAGTTTCTGTATCATAACCCACATTTTACAAAGATACTAGTGGACTGACATAAGCACTGAAGATATTTTCACCTGAGAAGGCCATTCACATCAGGAAGGATAACAGCCTACTTCACTAATTTCCAGATATGAGGGCGTGTCAACTATTCTCACAAAATCATGTACCAAAAATGATGTAACTGCCTTCTCCATCAACTAGTCAATCTAATCTCTGTCCAAGAACACCTTAGCCAATAGAAGAAAATGGTGTCAACCTCTGCCTACTACCTTTAGTTCTTGGGTGCTCCATTCAGAACTGACATCCTACATTGATTCAGATGTGTTCACTGTGCCCATCCAAGACTGTTCGTGTATTATAAAGTTTTCTATAAAAAACAATTTTAACATTACACACAGTGTCCAATGAGGCCTACACCCACTGATGACAACAAGATCTACTATATCTTTCCATCACTGCTTTATCACGTATGTTAAAAGATAAATATCTTATTCCACATAAGGACTAAAACATTATAGTAAAAGCTGTGTTATCTGGCACTTTATCAACCAGAAAGCTATCTTAACTGGCATTTCTGATCTCTCCCAATAGAAATCTTCAATCTAGTAATCGGGACTAGTATATTGCCCAGGAGGTTATGCAATTCCACATTCTGCACTGTACTTTTATGCAAAAGAGGCAGAAGACAAGCAAGCTGCTATCAGGGATTTATTCAAAAAAGCAGCATCCAGGTTGTGTCATAGGGTCATTACAGATTCAGCCCAATCTCCTACACCTTCTACATCTACAGTGATAATTGATGTTGATAATGATGACCCTGAGGCACAGCACGATCCTGAAGTGCCTTCTGAATCATAAAAGAAAGATTAAATTATGTTCAGTACAGTTTTACTGTTAAGTGTATTTTTAGTGATCTGGGTGTACTCCATGTGCTGCTCATAGTAATATGTAGTGTCATAAGATAACCTACTGTATAGAAAACTTTACCTGTATACAGTACACCTAAGTGCTTCAAGAAACCAATCACTTGGCAGTGCAGGACTACTACTGGATTGGTGAGTAGCTGTATACTTTTTATAGTGTATTCATTTTATTGTATTCTAATTCTTTGAAAATTGGTATTCCATTGGTAAGTATAACTGTTAGTTAACTGGAATTTTTGACTAACTGGCACCCCTATTCCCCCAACATGCTGGATAACAAAGCTTTTACTGTAATAGTGTCACAAATGATAAATGAAAGTTAATATTTGTATTTCTACTATGGTTCTTTCTCCCCACAAATTCTGAGAAGCCACCTGAGCCCAATGCCTATGCTAGCATCATAAGCAATCCAATTTCTACGTTCAAGGGGAGCTATAATGTCCAAATTAAAATGAGCAGAAACCTACAGTTTTTGTTATCCTCCCTCCACAAAAGAGGCCTGTCTACAACACCAACTCTATCCAGGGGCGAGATCATATTATTATAAAGGCACTAGCTCTGTCTCCATAGTTAAGGTTGAGGTTGAATCCTTGTTTCAAGGGCAAAATGGAACACAACCTGTTAAAAAACACAGCATATTCTCCTCAAAATTACTGAGTATAAAATAAATTTTCTGAAAATTTATAAAAAAGCCTGTTTATATGTTAAAACTGGATCATTTAAGAAATTTAGCATCTGAAGGATCTTAATAATGGAATAAACTATCTTTAAACTTTCCATTTAGTTAAGACTCATTGAAATCTTGTGCAAAGACTATAGGTGAAGTTAGGGTGCAACTAAGCTAATTTATTAATAACTGTGTTATAGGTAGGGTCCTACCAAATTCACGGTCCATTTTGGTTAAATTCAAGATCAGCAGATTTTAAAAATAGTAAATTTCACAGTTTCAGATATTTAAATCTGAAATTTCCCCCTTGCAGCAGGAGAGAGCTAGGCCCTCAGAGAGAGCTGAGTACTGGTGGCTACTCTGAGGAGACTAACCCAGTTATGGATTATATAATAAAGAGCCCTGTAACACTGATGCAAGTTATGGGGTTTATGGTAAAGAAACCTGTGACCCCTGCACTGTAACCAATTAAATGCCTAGTACAGGAGAGTAAGGGAGATGGCAAGTAGCAACCCCTCCACAGTGTTAAAGTTTAACGAAAGTTGAGGCCTAGTGCTTAATTGCATGCATATGGGTGTTCTCATTTTGCCACTGTGTCCACATCAGTTACTCACTGCTCACTTTTAATTCTCTCTTCTTTAAGAGTACTGTGCATTAAAATAGCAGTCCTGTAAAATTCCAGCTTGATAATCATGGATAATGATGTCCTCTGCCTATTTATGCTAGATCCACTGCTCCCATTAAAAATACTTGAGGCTGTTGGCCCTTTTAACTCTGGGCTAGGACCCATTTACTGAATCTGTATTTTAGAACATGAAAAACATCACCACATACATGGTTTAAGGCTGGTTCAGACTAGTGCAAGTTAAACAGCTTAGACAGAGAGTGAATTGGATCAAACTATGTTTAAATCAATTAACATGAATTGTTTCATACACAGTTTAATTCCCAATATGGACTTTTACCATATAGGAACTGTTTATCTCAGAGAGATGAATGGCAGGAAAGTAAGCACAGGATCACCTGGGAGCTCCTGGAATAACTATAAGCTGGGGAAGGGAGAGGAAAGAAGGAGATAAACTAAGTTTCCTCACGGTCAGGCACAAGGCCATGGCTCCCATTCTCCTTAACCTTCTGTGGCACCACATGGGCCAGGAGCTACAATACAAAGTTCTATTATATATATGCAATTTAAAAAAAAAAAAAAAAAAACTTCCCCCCCTTTAAAAAGCATAGGGAAGCTGCATACTAAAAACCTACATTAAAAAGAAAGCTATTTAGGTTGCAAAAATCAAACACTAGAAAGATTTAAGTGCTAGATTTGTGGTTGCCCATCCAACCTTAATTCAACAACCTTGTGCAATATACAGGCTAGTCATTACATGAACACAAACTATTTTTATCCTAACACCCATGCCTCTCTCAGTACATAGGACGAGCACACAAGGGAGCAGAAGAGAGGTTGCATAGGCAACCATAAAACTGGCACTTCCTATCTTTCAAGTGCCTTGACTTTGCAACCTAAATAAACTTCTGTTAACATATGTAATTGCTTACATATTATATATACATTGTAGTGTATCTTAATGTAAGACTGTAAAATATATTTTTATTTAATATTTATACTTGATTTCTCAACTCTAAGTTTTCATTAATATCAATTTCTGCCTGCAAATTTTAACAATTAAAGCATTTCTTCAAACACACCACATGAAACACTGAGAGTCAGATTCCCCAAAAAGCACTGATCCAGATATCAATCAATATGCACAGATCGGAAAGGTCTTAAATATGTGATGTTAAAGTGTACAGAGACCTATTTACACTGACACTTGAATAAAAGACTTGCCAATTTATCAATCTACAGACAGTTTAATAGGTTTATCTCTATGCAAAGGAGCAAAGGAATCCTGTCCACAAGTTGAATGCTTTTTCATGTTCTTTGCACTGTTGCAATTCTACCAGTTACCACAGCATTCCAGGGATTTGTAGTTCATTTCTTCTCTCCCCCCAGCCCCATACTCCCAAACATATTTTACCAGTCATTAGTTAACATAAATTGCTTCATGTACATTTAAGATGCATTGTATTAAGAAACTATCAATATCTTCAGTTCTGTTCACCAAGTTACAATCCCTTTATATTTTAAAACTAAAGCACGATAAATAAATAAAAATGTATTTCCCAAAGGCATCAGTTACACTGATAAAGAAAAAGACACAGGGTAGGTTTACGAAGATGGCAGGATGCATTTAACATGATGCAAACAAAGCTCAAAGCAGACATGACAGATAATAGGATGGTAAGCTTTACACCAAATTGAGAAAAAATACACCAAACATTTAGCTTCCTTAAAAAAGAGAAGGTTTATATCTAGACTTTTTAGAGTGACTTTTTAAAATAGAAAGAAAAAGGTTTGCACATTTTATTGAACAGATTATTAAACGGTCGTTGGATTTTAAACCTTTATATTGCATGTGTATTCTGAGCTTGTTATTTTAATACAGACTATAAAAATACAAGATTTCTAAAATATATTACTATTCCTTTGGTGGGGCAGGTAGAAGGAATCCAAGACTGAACTGGATTAGGGTTAAAGATATTTAACACAAAGCTTTGGACTTGAGTTCCAGTGCAGTTCAATTCTTTCCTGGGATGCAAAAAAAGATCATTTTCAGTTTTAACCATCCACAGAGCAGACATTACAAAACTGCCAAGAATAATTTGGAAATATCCATACAAGAGAAATAAGACATAACCCCCCACAAAAAACAACAAACGCATCCAGGACCGTTTTCCTCTGGAAGGACATGTGTGACTACTGGGTATTCCTCAATACAATGAGGGAAAACTATGTACATTCATATCTGAATGTTCCAGTTGCTCTTTTCACATTTGTTCCGCTTTAGGAACTGTTTTAGCTAGTGTCACCATCCTATCCAAAAATTCCATAATTTTATTTGTCTAGAGACCAGACTTACCAATAGGGAAATACTTGTTAACCGTATCAAATTAATGTACTATCTATTTAAAAAACCACGACCCCCATAAATAACTTAATATTATAGTTGACAAAAGTAGAACATTTGCTCTCAGTAATATTTAAAGAGCAACCAAAAATTAGAAGTCCTAAATTTAACTACAGAGAATCTAGGATAGAAGCTTTCCCAAGGTGGTTGAAGTACTTTCACTAAATGTATTAATGTAGACTGGATAGAACACCATGACATCTTAAATTATTTATGCAGCATATCAAGCACATTGGCAGTGGGAAACAGACTATTTTACACTAAATTGATAATTTGCTTTTTTATAAACAAACTCCTTTCCCTCATGTAGGAATGCTAAGTGATTCCTGAAGGTTCCCCAGGCTTTGGCAGGTTACTGTTTAAAAACTACAGAATATAATCCTATTACACTTCAGTTAAAATATTTATTGAAATCAAAATGCAATGAAGCTATATTAAAACAAAGACAGGCTTAAAAACATAGGTAACAACATTCATATAGCTCCCACGATTTCTCCCGGTGGAGATTTAAAAAAACAAAACCAAAAAACCCAAAAAACCAAACCTATCATTTCTGTGCTTGAAAAAAAGCAGAAATGCACTCTGACAAAAAAGCTGATGTAGTGATGAAGACACTCATTAATATTAGCAAAAACTTGTCATTTGTGATATTACAGTGAGGAAAATTTTGGGGAGATGAGAGGGTGATGACTTGGTTGTCCAAGTTTTCTCTTGAAGTTAATTTAGCCTACATGATATCATCCAGCATGTGTTCTGTTTTACATGTGTCTCAGAAAGTAAAGCTACACATTTTTAAGTGATAAAGTTTGGGTTTTGATGGTTTTTGCTCTTCGGACTAAAATAAGTGTTGAAACACTGAAAAATTGTATGCAGGTCAATCCATAACAAGCACCTTGGGATTTTAAAATGAATTTTACAGACTGCACTTGAGTTACACTAAGGCAAGTATGAAGTATTTTACTACTACACATAGTGTTTACTCTAAAGTCATAATTACATAAGTGTCATACCTGTTTCATGTGTCTTTGAGTGAAGCATTACTAGATGCTAACCTACAAACTACTACAAATGGATAGCATTTTTTTTTTAAATTAAATGTCAAAGTTAACTCTGTTCTAAATGAAAACAACATTGTTACTTCCCCTCCCATTTCCCGTCAGACTGGGCTTTGAATATGCTAAGCATCACAGATCTAATTCAGATTGTTGCTGCTTTCTTCTCTCCCTGCCCCCTTTTAAAAGTGTGCACTATATTATAATTTGACACCATATAATCTGTAGAATGGAGGTTTAGAGTTAAAAAAAAAAGGAGAGAGAGAGAGAGAGAGAGTGGAGGAAGAAGAAAATCGCCTGAAAAAAATACACTTCTCATTAGGACAAAGACAATCCTGACACACAGTCTTTTCTGGTTAAGATTACTGTAATAAGCATTCCAAAAGGCCTCCCACCTGTACAGAGAATAGAGGAAAGAGACTACTTATTCTATTTACAAGCACAATTTCAATAGCTGAGTTTTTTCTATTCCAGAATACATTATTTTTAAGTCAACTGGTACCCAGTCCTGCAAGCAACTTGGCATAAGCGAACTCCTATACACACCTGGAGCCCTGACTGATTACAGAAACTCCATTTGATGTGCATTCTCCATTTTCCCCCTTCTGAAATATAATCAAAACATTCTTATTTTGTTGGAACCATATCCTGCTGAAGTCAAACAAAAGGCATTCTCCCCAAACTCCTTCCTCTCTTCTTTTCAGGATAAGAATGAGAGGAAGGAAAAGAATACAGAAACATACTCAACTACCACTTTGTAAATATATACAAAACATACAGCTGACTTAGACATCTTATTTCTTAATGGGATAACTTAAAACAAACAAAGAAAAAGAGACAAAGCCCTTCATTTCACTCTTGCATTTACTATCTCACGGTAGATAAGTCAAGCACACAAAAATTATTACCCGTTTCCTCTGTCACTCAAATATTAACATTTGGGTATGGGGGAGGGTCTTCACCACCACCTCAAAAAAAAAAAAAAAAACCACAGGATTTGAAGTTTGTACCAGGAGCCCCAAGAGCTTTCGAAAAGTCTCCCCATCTCTCAAGAGTGGATATCCCGCCTCCTCCTCCTCCCAGAGACGAGAGCTGGAAAGGAGCCTGGAGCGGCTCAGCGACCTCGCTGCCTCCAGGGACGTGTCTGGGGCGTTGCCTAAGCGGATCTTAGCAGAGAGGCTCGCGAAGGGTCCCCATCTCTGACCGCCAAGCCCTCCCCACGGAACCCCTGCCATCGCTGTCCCTGACTCGCTGCTTTTTGTCCCCTCCAGCACCCCCTCCGCCCGCTACCCCTCCCGGCCTGCCCCGCACCCCGGCCCGGTCCCTGAGCCAGCCCCCTCACCGCTGTCAGCTCAGCCAGCCGGTCCCTCATTCCCGCAGCCGCTCGGCGCCTCGCCCGCGCTTCACACCGTTACTCGTTGGCCGCCGCCTCCTGCCTCCTCCTCGGCAGGGCTCAGCGGACGGGCCGCGCCGCCTCCCCCCACACCGTCGGTGGCTCAAATCCCCCTCTTCCTATGCCTGCTGCCAAGGCAACCACCCCAGCCCAAACCCGCTCTGCGCATGCTCCGCGCTGCTGACTCAATCACAGCTGTGGGGGGAAGCGCCAGGACCACCCGCTGTGAGGAGGGCTGTGCAGAGGTGGGGGCGGAGCTATGCAAATATTAGCTTCCCAGCGCCGAGGGTGACATCAGCAGGTAAAGGGCAGCATGACCAAGAGCTGGTTGAAGCAGGACTCCTGGGTTCTAGACCCAGCTTTGGCACTGAATGTCTTTGGATTGGAGGTCTGTGTGCGCCACTGAAAAAAGTGGGGGTTTTGCCAAGGGGAGCAGAATCAGGGACTTGGAGAGCTCCAGCTAATTACTGCACCTGATTACACCTCATTTTCTCCCCCTGAGGTATCAATGAAATGTAACATGCATTCTTACAGGAAGAGAGCTTTATCTTAGGGATAGCAAAACGCTTCATGGCTCAGACAATCAGTGCAGAACTCTTCGTTGCACTTTCACCACGTCTTCAGGGGAGATAAAGCAGAATCTAAGACTGTGAAATTGCTTCAAATTTGCTCCAGACATAGAAGGCAATAGCTGCTATGACTGGGGTTGCCGGGGAGCCACACTGAGGTTACTTAATTAGGACAATCTGCACAGAATGGGGCAGACAATTCCCAAAGCTGGTGGTCCTTCCAGTACTTAGATCCAACAAGCTAGCCTCAAAACAGCTTTTATAATACCTTACTGGTTACCCAGACACCAAACCACAGTTCCATTAAAGCAATCCAGCCTTAGGCCTCCACCCAGACACCCAAGTCAAATATGATGAGGATACTGAAAATCTTATTCATCATCTAAGAAAGTTTTACCAATCCCAAAGGATTGTATACATTACCTCCCAAGTTTCAGAGTAGCATCCGTGTTAGTCTGTATTCACAAAAAGAAAAGGAGTACTTGTGGCATCTTAGAGACTAACAAATTTATTTGAGCATACGCTTTTGTGAGCTACAGCTCACTTCATCAGATGCATCCGATGAAGTGAGCTGTAGCTCACAAAAGCGTATGCTCAAATAAATTTGTTAGTCTCTAAGGTGCCACAAGTACTCCTTTTCTTATTACCTCCCAAGTTAATGAATATTTCAGATCTTACACAAATACATGCTTATAGCCAATTCTTTTTAAATAATATTTTTAGTTAATAAGAAAAGAGTATTGGTTAAAAGATCAGCATACATACAGACATGAGTACCATTCTGAGATAGGCTTTATAGTAGAGATGGTGAGTAGAGATGGTGAGCTTTGTAAAAGAATCATTTCAGAATTGGTTCATACGTTATATTCCAATGTTCATATTCAGGGTGATCCAGGTGGGAATGGAGATCTCAGTCTTACGACTCAAGCTTCCCCTACATAAAAGCATCAAGCACATCTGAGATGAAAGGATCAGGTCCCACAAGCCTTTTATACAGTTTTCTAGCAGCCTCTTGACCATGCAGTCCTGGGTGAACAATAGGCTTTTGATGTAACCTTCTGTTTCCTAAACATCACTGGTAATTAACTGCATGGATTAACATATGGTAATTTATCCATTTTTATCACAAACTTTAAAGAGACATATGGACAATGAAATTATTTCACCTAAGATTCATCTAAATGTTAATATTCACTTTTGATATCTGAATCAATGGTAATAGTATAGTAATAGACAGGAACTATCTGTTTACCATAACCATAAGGGTAGCCTAAAATTCCTCCTTACCTGTAAGGGGTTAAGAAGCTCAAATAACCTGGTTGGCACCTGACCAAAGGAACCAATGGGGACAAAAGATACTTTCAAATCTGGGGGGAAGAGGCTTTGTTTTGGGTTCTTTGTTCATTCGCTCTTGGGGCTAAGAGGGACTGGACATCAACCCATGTCCTCCAAACTATTCTGAACCAGTCTCTCATATTACAGAAATTCAGGTTTCAGAGTAGCAGCTGTGTTAGTCTGTATTCGCAAAAAGAAAAGGAGTACTAGTGGCACCTTAGAGACTAACCAATTTATTTGAGCATAAGCTTTCATAAGCTACAATAAATTGGTTAGTCTCTAGGTGCCACTAGTACTCCTTTTCTTATTACAGAAATTGTAAGTACAGCCAGGCAAGGTGTATTAGTTTATCTTTGTTTTCCCAACTTGTGAATTTTCCCTTTGCTGGAGGGAGGTTTATCCCTGTTTTGTTGTAACTTTGAAAGTAAGGCTAGAGGGGGTTCCTCTGTGTTTTGTGCATCTTTTGTTACCCCGTAAAGTTATCTTCCAATCTGATTTTACAGAGGGGATTTTTACTTTTTTTTTTTAATAAAATTCTTCTTTTAAGAACTGATTGATTTTTTTTTCCAGTGTCCAAAGATTTAGGGATTTGGGTCTGTGTTCACTTTGTAACCAATTGGTTAGGATATTATTCTCAAGCCTCCCCAGGAAAGGGGGTGTAAAGGGCTTGGGGGGATATTTTGGGGGAACAGGAACCCCAAGTGGTCCTTTCCCTGATTGTTTGTCTAAATCACTTGGTATGGCAACATACTGTTCAAGGACAAGGTGGAATTTTTGCCTTGGGAAAGTTTTTAACCTAAGCTGGTAAAAATAAGATTAGGGGGTCTTGCATGCGGGTCCCCACATCTGTACCCCAGAGTTCAGAGTAGGGAAGGAACCCTGACAACATGGCTAACATCTAACAAGATATAAGTAAACACATACAATCACCTTTATTTTTCTAACAATACAGGTTTGCATTTCAAAGCTCTAGCCTGTCTAACATGGAATGGCCTTAATTACCATTTACATACTTTTCTAACATGTCTCTAAAGGTTGAATCTGGGTTAATTAACCTGTGAGCTGCTTAACCCTTTCTGGCTATGTGTCACGGTTGCACATTCATACCCCTGGCATATCTCGCAACTCCTTTCCACTCCTACAACATTTCTGAGGGGACTTGGTAAATAACTTCACAGGGTATCTTGCTGGTCTTCCCTTTGCCTTGTTGAATAAGACCATTCTCAGCCTCTTAGTCACCCACCTTAGTATATAACATCAACAAGAGTCAGGACAGCCTAAAGTGGATGTAGAGATTATTATCCAACTGACCCCCAGTCACCTCTCCAACACTATACAAGCAAAACTGCAAATCCAAACTGGCAACATAATTTCCCCTCCCCTCCCCTCCAAAGCACAATTGCAAAGCCAAAGAGCCCTCCCCAGGCACTTCCAACCTCTGAGGTTCCCCCAAGCCTGGGAAGACTCTCAGGGAGAGAAAGTCAGAAATTCATATACAAAAAAAGCTACGATAGCCTCTTTGGAATATGAACAATAACCACTCGGGTTTTTTCCGAGTTCCATAGGCATAGCACCTGCAGTGTTCAGACCCTCAAGGAGAGGGCCTGTATCAAAAGCTGGGAAGCTGGCTAACCTGAGGAGGAAAAATTTGACACCTCATGATGAAATGCTTGCAGCTCTCATTTCAGAGTCCCAAGGAAAAATGAGAAAAAAAAAAAAAGAAAGATGGAGGCTGTACCTGACAATGGGGGGGGGGGGGGGGGGGGAAATGGAGCTCTCCCGAGAGATCACTGGAGTGGCCAAAGACAGAGTTACAGTGGCCCAGGACAGCACTGCCATGACAAAAGACAGTGCTGAAAAAGACAGCGATGCAGAGGCAACTTCCTGAGGCAATTCAGAGTCAGAATGCTCTGCTGCAGCACATGCTGCTGTTAGGGCAGAAGGCAATGCAGTGCTGTAAACCAGGACCTAGCCATATTCTGTAGCCTCTGGAAAACACAGGGTACTGGCCACATCAGCAACTCCTTCCTGCTAGATCCCTGTTGCTGTGCTCCCAGAGGCCAATCTTTCCATAGCACTAAGCTCAGGGCAGAGAACAGCTGCCGCTGGGACGGGAGCTCAGCTCTTTAGAGCCATCAAACACCCCCTAATAACTTTGAGCCTTGCCACACAACACCAGAAGGCCCAAAACCAAGAAGCATCAACAGCAAGGCATATACTCACCTGTGACCTGAATGTCCCCTCCCCTTGTTGTGTTCTGCCCTCCACCACATTGCATCACTTTGAGTTTGTTTCATAATTGTTTTAATGGAAGGTTTATTTCTGTTTCCAAATATAAACACATTGTTTCTAAATTTTAATGGTTTTTATTATTAAAGGGTCATCATTACATTTTACACAGAAAATACTCAAAAGTAAAAGCGACAGGTATCGCTGATAATATTACCTCGTTTCCATTTTCTATTGGACACCTTGCTGGTACTTTTCTGCACCTCAGCTTCCCATCCATTGTTAAGGCTTTCACCCTTACTCTCACAAATACAGTGCAATACATAACATGCTGCTGTAATCTTAGGCACTTTTTTCCAGCTACCAACTCATTCTAATCTTCGGCATGTTTTTTCAGCTACTAACCTATTCCACAAACAACACTACCTTTCTTTTAAATGGCCAAATGCACACTCCAGTACCATTCTGCAACTATGACACAGGAGTTAAAACAGTTCCTTTCTTCTGTCCAAATGGCCTGTGAATAGATTCATTAACCAGGGAGTCAGAGGTTAAGATGGATCTCCCAGGATAATTGGAACAATCTCTACACCATTAATGTCCATAGCAATCCTAGGAACAAACAGTCCTTTCTCCTTTAAGGTAAACAGAGCGAAATTCCAAAAGATCCTAGCATCCTGGAGCCTTCCAGATCACCCTGCTTTTACGTCTGCAAAGCTACCACAGTGGTCAACCAGCCCTTGGAACACGCCATAGGCTCCACTCACCCTTACAGCGCTTCTTCCTGGCTGGTCAGGGGATTAGTGCCATCCAGGTCCAGCACCACCTTTATTTACTCTCACTGGAACTCAGCATGTTCCCTCTTCATGATTTAGTTGTTCCCTTTCTTCATGGCTTAGTCCTCTTGCCAGGTTACTATCCATTTCCACCCTTCTGGGGTATCAAGGTCCCACAGGGCAAACCATCCCAGGGAGTCTTCAAATCTATTGATCTGACTGTGCCACTTCCCCAGTGGCTGGTAGGGGGAATCCAGGCCCACCCTCTATTCTGGGTTCTAGCTCAAGGACCCTATAATTAACAGCTAAGGTCTGTAACATCCCAACTTGCTGGTGTTTCTCTGAGCCTTTTCCTATTCCTCCTCTCAGACTTCTGCTCCACCACCCTTCTGGGTAAACCCTTCATTCAGGGCCTGGATCTCCTGGGTTTCCTCCTTTCCCACTCTAATACCCAGAGAGGGGCTGCAGGCTTCCTCACTGCAGCCTCTTTCTTTTCCTGCCATTTATAGTGTAGCAGTCTCAGCATGTGAGGCTATGACCCCTACCTACTTCCATTTTCACATAAGCTAAAAAACCTATATCCTCTCCCCCAGTACTGTATCCTTAAAAAAGCCCAGTACTCCCACTGATCCTTTTGGACAATATTTTTTCCACCTTGAGGCATATCAGTTCTTCATAAAGCATCTCCTTTGTATGTCAGTTTAGATGAGCTATTACCAGCAGGAGAGTGAGTTTGTGTGTGTATGGGGGTGGGGGGGATGTGAGAAAACCTGGATCTATGCAGGAAATAGCCCGACTTGATTATGTAAAGAGTTGTCACTTTGGATGGGCTAGCACCAGCAGGAGAGTGAATTTGTGTGGGGGGGTGGAGGGTGAGAAAACCTGGATTTGTGCTGGAAATGGCCCACCTGTTGATCACTTTAGATAAGCTATTACCAGCAGGACAGTGGGGTGGGAGGAGGTATTGTTTCATATTCTCTGTGTATATATAAAGTCTGCTGCAGTTTCCACGGTATGCATCTGATGAAGTGAGCTGTAGCTCACGAAAGCTCATGCTCAAATAAATTGGTTAGTCTCTAAAGTGCCACAAGTACTCCTTTTCCTTTGTATGTAGTTCTCCCTGCATTGCCACAGCAGCTGCTCAACTGTTTCTTGGATTTTGCATGTATTGCATAACCCAGCTTTATGCTGGTTTAGTAAATATAAGTTACAATTCAGATAACAGTGACCTGTTAGTGCTCTAAATATAGTTACTTCACTTCCTCTATCAAGTACACCATTATCTTCAAGATTAGGACATATTTCATAGAACCTTCAACTTTTTGTCTCAAAAGGTCATTGTTCTTGCCATTCCTTCTTAAGTTCTCTCTTAACCAAACTTTTGAAGTCCTGTTTATTCTGAGAGATCTTTATATCAACCTCCTCATTTTGAGGGCATTTTTTTGCTGTTTTATCTACCATTTCATTGCCTGGTATCCCAACATACACTAGAATCTGTGCTATTACTACATTATACTATCACCATAGTGAAGAACAATATTTCATTGAAGTCATTTTTGCTTTCTGGGGCTACCCCTTTCTGCTGCCAACTTCCTGGCTTTATACTAACCCCACCTGATCCTTCTCAACTGGGCTCCATCATCAGTACGGGTTACTTAGGCCACTTCATTCCCCTAAGGTGTGTCCTATCTGGTAAACTAGCCCTTTCTCAGCCTCATTTACCTTTCCCAGGCTAGCATGGGGTGAACATCCCATCACAGAACACAATGGAGAAATACATCTCTCTGTTTATAAATTCTGAGGGGGTGGAGGAGGAATAATAGGCACATGGGTCCTATCAGTTGCCCCAGTACAGTTTGGGAACGACATGCATGCAAAGCCATCAGTAAACTCCTGAGCGTTACCAAGTTTTAGAATCAGGTGCAACAGTACCTCTTCTGTGGCATCACATACCTGCATGACAATGGCTCCAATAGTTGATCTCCCCTTGCAAACTGGCTGGCTACAGACCAGTAGCATTCGAGGGATGGCCAACTTCTAGATGGCAATGGTAACCGTTTCTCCACAGGTGTGGCGCACCACATGTTGGTCGGCTGCTGCTTCTGCAGCTCCAGGGCTAGTTCGGCACGTATCTCAAAAAAGATTGCCCTTGCCATCCTGAAATTCTCTTGCCACTGCTGGTCATCCCAAGCCTGCAGAACAATTCTTTCCCACCATTTGATGCTGGTTTCCCAACCCCAGAAATGGCACTGCATGGCATGAAGCTGCTCTACAAACTGCTCCTCTAGTATCAGTTGCTTGGTCTGCTCCTCATTTTCTTCATCCTTGTCCTGCTTCCTCTGCCCCACTGAAGCTGCTGCCGCTGCCACCACCACATCTGTTTGGTGCAACCAGCGAAGTCTAATGCCAAATTGTCCAGCTATGAGTGCTGAAATACAACCCAAGCAGCTTCTGCATATTCAGAGTTGCCAGCATTGCAGCTGGAACATTGTTGGGTCGATGCTGGGCAATAGCACTAACCCACTCTGAAAGGAATCATGGGGTAGAGACAGCAGAAACATGGGAATTTTTTTTTCAGTTTGAACCTTTTTGGCTTCTGCTATGCATCCCACAATGCCCAGTGAGAAAATTCCCATAATGCACACTGCTCGGCAGCAAAGCAAAGGATCATCAGATATTCTCCAAGAACACCACATGCTTATTATACAGCAAGCTGCCAGTGTATGTACACAGTGATGCTGTCATGTATCAGGCCTGCAATCTAGTCAGTCTCCAGGTAACCTGAGGAGGGCAGCTAGTAGTAGGCTGCCTAATTGGCTACACTGCATGATTGGTTGGAAGAGTCAGCAGGCCAGCTGTTAAGATCAGCCGCAGCAACAATTTAGTGGCTGGCTGCTCAAAATATTTAATCCAGGACTGTGATAGTGCCTTGTCTTGCCTCGCCTCATTCTAGGTAACCTTGTTTTGACTCTCAGCTCTGATTTGTAACTTCCGACTCTGACCTTGGACTCTGAGGGTATATCTAACTAGCAAAGAAAAACCCATGGCTGACCTATGCCAACTGACTTCGGCTTGTAGGACTTGGGCTAAAAGAACAGGAGTACTTGTGGCACCTTAGAGACTAACAAGTGTATTTGACCATAAGCTTTTGTGGGCTACAGCCCACTTCACTGGATGCATAGAATGGTGCCTTGTAGATATCTAAGCTCAGGCTGGAGCCTGAGCTTTAGGACCCTCCCACTTCACAGGGGCCCCAGCCCAAGCCCAGACATCTACACCAGTGGTTCTCAACCTTTCCAGAGTACTGCACCCCTTTCAAGAGTCTGATTTGTCTTGTGTACCCCCAAGTTTCACCTCACTTAAAAACTACTTGCTTACAGAATCAGACATAATAATACAAAAGCGTCAGCACACTATTACTGAAAAATTGCTTACTTTCTCATTTTTTACCACATAACTATAAAGTACATTGATTGGAATATAAATATTGTACTTACATTTTAGCGTATAGTATACAGAGGAGTATAAACAAGTCAGTGTCTGTATGAAAGTTTAGCGTGTACTGACTTTGCTAGTGCTTTTTATGTAGCCTGTTGTAAAACCAGGCAAACATCTAGATTAGTTGATGTACCCTCTGGAAGATGTCTGTGTAACCCTAATGGAGAATCACTGATCTGCACAACAATGAAACAGCCTGGCAGCCCAAGCCCCACAAGCCTGAGTTGGCTGGCATGGGCCAGCTGTGGGTGTTTAGTTGCTGTGTAAACATATCCTGATTTGGGTTTTGACCCAGTACTCTGATGCCTCATGTCCTGGGTGCTGACAGATGTGAACAACAACAAGACACAGCTGTTCTGTCTGTATACCATTACTGCCAGTTATGTACTGCCAGTTAAAAAAAGTGTGTCAAATGAATCCAGTTTAATCCCTCCCACCCCCAGCATTGATTAAGCCTTTAGCTTCAGTTTTGAAAATCTAACATGTAGGTGCCTTGCTTCCTGATAGACTGCACAGTGATGGATTAGGTACCAGCCTCTTTATACAGTGAAAGGGGAGTGAGGTGGCTAAGACTGGAGTTCATAAAACCTAGCAAGTTTAGCTAGCGGGAAATTCTGAGGAGAGGGGTATCTAAACTCTGGACAGGTAGGAGGTGCCTTCCTCCACTTGAGATTCACATGAGTGAACCCTCACCTATATTTAGATGCCTCAGCCAGCTCAGCTCTTCCCACAAAATGAAGTGGTTTCCTTTTGTTCAGTGGTTATTGCACTCACCCAGGATGTGGGTTTAAATTCCCCCTACCTAATTCGTTGGGCCAGAAAGAGAGCCAGAATGACTCCAGGCCCAGCTCCAATGAATATTTGTAAGTATCTTACACAAAATGGAATAGCTCCAACAGGAGAGAATGAAAATAATCCAACCTATCTTACTTTAAAGCCTGGTGGTTAGGGCATCCTGATGGGAAAACTGGGTTCAAGTCCCTGCTCCAAATCAGAAAGAGTGGGGATTCAAAGCTGAGTCTCCCACATCCCAGGTGAGTGCTCTACCATTAGGCTAGAATGTGTAAGGGAGGGTGTGGCAGCATGTTTTGGGTGATGCCTGATCTAGTAGGTGGCATCTAGTCACACTTATTGGATCAGGCTAGATAGGTGAGAGAACACCTAGGTTAAGGATCTTGCTATGTCTTAGGGCATGTCTACACTTACCGTGGATCGATTTAGCGGGTCTAGTGAAGACCTGCTAAATCGACCACAGATCGCTCTCCCATTGACTCTGGTACTCCACTGAAACAAGAAGCCTAAGGTAAGTCGACGGGAGAGTTTTTCCCGTCAACCCAGTGTGGTGCAGACACCACAATAAGTCGACCTAAGCTATGTAGCTGCAGTTGCGTAACTTAGGTCGACTTAACCCTGTAGTGTAGACCTGCCCCTGAGGGCACTGATTTGCTCAGCAGTGTCAGGATTTAGGCCGCTTTGCACATCCCCGCCAAAAGAAATTTAGGCACCTTTCTTATTGGCAGAAACTTAACTGCTCAGGAAATGTAGGTGCCCCCGAGGGTTAAACATGGGCATGGGAAATTTTGAGGATATAAATTTTGGGACTTAAATCTCTTTGCGGATCTAATGTGGGGACAGATTATCCTACAACTGCCTCCAGCAGGGTTCTCATTCAATCCTCTGAACCATCTAGAATTGGCCATTGTCAGAGACAAAATACTGGCCTAGACAGAGACTGAAGCAGTATGGCACTCTGTATGTTCCTATTCATAGACAAATGGTCTTCCTTTTCCAAATCCACACTACTGTATTTCTCTTCCTCCTCCTCCCCCCCCCCGCCCAATCAGGCTATATCCATACGTAGAGATTCCCAGCTCTCTCAACTTGAAGTAGTGTGCTAACAATAACACAATGTAGCTGGGGTAGCACAGGAGGCATCTTGGGCTAGCAGCCCCGTGTATTTATCTCACTGGACTCCCTGCATATGTACTAGGTTGGCTAGCCCAACCTGCCACCCTGGCTCCACTGCTAATGGTAGCACACGAGAGCTAGTGCAGGTATGTAAGCTGGGAATCACACACCCCAGCTCCAAGTGCAGAGATAGCCTTAAGGAAGCCTTTCGTGCTCTCTAGCTCTCTGTATGTATGACCTGACAAAATGTAATATATATATTTTAATACACCCACAATTTTCTCTCTCTCTCTCTCTTTTATATATATATATATATATATATATATATATATAATCCTAAATCAACACATCTTCTGTGAACTAAGATCCTGAAATGTATTCACGGTATTTCTAAAGCATTTCAGATCACTGAATTAACTCAGAACATCATTCAATGACTCTGTTTGAAGTCAAACAACGTTTACTAATTACTCTGGACCAGTATTTAGAAACTCATAAAATCTGTATTTAACCACCATACAAATAAAGGTACAGACTGAAATGTTTTCTGTATTCTTGTTAAAAGCTGCTATAATGTTCATGCAATTTATTGTTATGGACTTCGGGTATTAAATACTTAGCTCCTACAGGCATACTTAGTTTTAAGGAAGAAAGATGTGACTCAAACGATCATTTGGTACAGGGGAGGAGTGCTTTATAAAGAATTCTGCTGTCCTGAAAGAATTTAAGGTGAAAAAAGCTATGTATACTGAATGTGATTAAAAAAATCTCTAAAACCAATTCCTTCTTGACCTCTAGAAGCAATGAGAAAAACTACTGTAGGGGAACAAGCTCTGTAATTCTTTACCAAAGGAAAACATCAGTAACACTTTGCATTTACAATACCATCTTAAATACATGGAAATGGCAACAAACAGTACAAGGCTTTTAAAACCTTGATCTTAAACTCAGTATACGTTATATGAAAATTATCCACATAGAAAACCAACAATAAATAATAGATTATGTTTAATAGCACAAAGGATCTGAAGCACTTAATAAATTATAGAAATGCTAAAGTGGTGCTATCTCTCAAGTAGGAATATGTCAACTAACTATTGCAAAGAATAGGACAAGGAGAGTATATTTTAGCCAAAGACCTATGGGAAAACCAATACACGTTTAACAAGGTTGCTGTCGGATCTTTGACGATGGGCCTTTTGATGTCCATAATCTCAAGGAAAACCCCTTAAACTACATGGAAGTTAGTTTATGACTGGTAGAACTGATCCTGCTAAGCTTTGAATGTGGGAAATGAGCTGTCTCAAGCCTGGTCTACACCAGGAGTTGAGGTCGAATTTAGCAGCGTTAAATCGATTTAACCCTGCACCCATCCACATGACGAAGCACTTTTTTTGGACTTAAAGGGCTCTTAAAATCAATTTCTTTACTCCACCCCCGACAAGGGGATTAGCGCTGAAATCGGCCTTGCCAGGTCGAATCTGGGGTAGTGTGGACGCAATTTGACAGTATTAGCCTCCGGGAGCTATCCCAGAGTGCTCCATTGTGACCGCTCTGGACAGCACTCTCAACTCAGATGCACTGGCCAGGTAGACAGGAAAAGGCCCGTGAACTTTGAATCTCATTTCCTGTTTGGCCAGCGTGGCAAGCTGCAGGTGAGTGCAGAGCTCATCAGCAGAGGTGACCATGATGGAGTCCCAGAATCACAAAAGAGCTCCAGTATGGACCGAACGGGAGGTATGGGATCTGATCGCTATATGGGGAGAGGAATCCGTGCTATCAGAACTACGATCCAGTTTTCGAAATGCCAAAACATCTTTCAAAATCTCCCAGGACATAAAGGACAGAGGCCATAACAGGGACCCGAAGCAGTGCCACGTGAAACTTAAGGAGCTGAGGCAAGCCTACCAGAAAACCAGAGAGGCAAACGGCCGCTCCAGGTCAGAGCCCCAAACATGCCGCTTCTATGATGAGCTGCATGCCATTTTAGGGGGTTCAGCCAACACTACCCCAACCCTGTGCTTTGACTCCGTCAGTGGAGTGGGAGGTAACACAGAAGCAGGTTTTGGGGACGAGGAAGATAGCTCACAGCAAGCAAGCGGAGAAACCGGTTTTCCCGACAGGAACTGTTTCTGACCCTGGATCTGGAGCCAATACCCCCAAATCCACCTAAGGCTGCCTCCCGGACCTGCCAGGCGGAGAAGGGACTTCTGGTGAGTGTACCTTTTTAAATAGTATACATGGTTTAAAAGCAAGCGTGATTAATGATTAATTTGCCCTGGCATTCGCTGCCAGTACAACTACTGGAAAAGTCTGTTAATGTGTCCGGAGGGGAAATCCTCCAGGGACATCTCCATAAAGCTCTTCTGGATGTACTCCTAAAGCCTTTGCAAAAGGTTTCTGGGAAGGGCAGCCTTATTCCGTCCACCATGGTAGGACACTTTACCACTCCAGGCCAGTAGCACGTAGTCGGGAATCATTGTACAACAAAGCATTGCAGCTTATGTTTGCTGGCATTCAAACAACATCCGTTCTTTATCTCCCTGTGTTATCCTCAGGAGAGTGATATCATTCATGGTCACCTGGTTGAAATAGGGTGCTTTTCTTAAGGGGACATTCAGAGGTGCCCGTTCCCTGCTGTTAGCCATGCCGTGGGGGGAAGCAAAGTGCGACCTTGTAACGAAAGCACATGTGCTACGTATGTAATGTTAACAGCAAGGTTTACCGTGAAAGAGTGTACCCATTGTTCTAGAAAATGTGTCTTTCTAAATACCACTGTCCCTTTTTTTTTCTCCACCACCTGCGTTTCAAGGATCACAGAATCTTCAAATTCCCAGAGGCTAGCGAAGATTAGAAGGCTAAAAAAAACCAGTTGCGATGAAATGTTCTCTGAGCTCATGCTGTCCTCCCACACTGACAGAGCACAGACGAATGCATGGAGGCAGACAATGTCAGAGTGCAGGAAAGCACAACATGAACGCGAGGAGAGGTGGCGGGCTGAAGACAGTAAGTAGTGGGCTGAAGAGAGGGCTGAAGATGATAGGTGGCAGCAGCGTGATGACAGGAGGCAGGATTCAATGCTGAGGCTGCTGGAGGATCAAACTAATATGCTCCAGCATATGGCTGAGCTGCAGGAAAGGCAGCTGGAGCACAGACCGCCGCTACAGCCCCTGTGTAACCAACCGCCCTCCTCCCCAAGTTCCATAGCCTCCTCACCCAGACGCCCAAGAACGCGGTGGGGGGGCCTCCGGCCACCCAGCCACTCCACCCCAGAGGATTGCCCAAGCAACAGAAGGCTGGCATTCAATAAGTTTTAAATTTTTTAAGTTTTAAAGTGCAGTGTGGCCTTGTCTTTCCCTCCTCCCCGACCCCTCCCAGGCTACCTTGGCAGTTATCCCACCATTTGTGTGATGAATTAATAAAGAATGCATGAATGTGAAGCAACAATGACTTTATTGCCTCTGCAAGTGGTGATCAAAGAGGGGAGGGGAGGGTGGTTCACTTACTGGGAAGTAGAGTGAACCAAGGGGATGGGGGTGTTTCATCAAAGAGAAACAAACAGAACTTTCACACAGTACCCTGGCCAGTCATGAAACTGGTTTTCACTGCTTCTCTGATGCGCAGCGCACCCTCCTGTGCTCTTCTAACTGCCCTGGTGTCTGGCTGCGTGTAACCAGCAGCCAGACGATTTGCCTCAACCTCCCACCCCACCATAAAGGTCTCTCCCTTACTCACAGATATTGTGGAGCGCACAGCAAGCAGTAATAACAGTGGGAATATTGGTTTTGCTGAGGTCTAAGTGAATCAATAAACTGCACCAGCGCGCTTTTAAACGTCCAAATGCACATTCTACCACCATTCTGCACTTGCTCAGCCTGCAGTTGAACAGCTCCTGAGTACTGTTCAGGCTGCCTGTGTACGGCTTCATGAGCCATGGCATTAAGGGGTAGGCTGGGTCCCCAAGGATAACTATAGGCATTTCAACATCCCCAACGGTTATTTTCTGGTCTGGGAAGAAAATCCCCTCCTGCCGCTTTTGAAACAGACCAGAGTTCCTGAAGACACGAGCATCATGTACCTTTCCCGGCCATCCCATGTTGATGTTGGTGAAATGTCCCTTGTGATCCACGGGTGCTTGCAGCAGTATTGAAAAGTACCCCTTGCATTTTATGTACTCGCTGGCTTGGTGCTCTGGTGCCAAAATAGGGAAATGGGTTCCATCTATCACCCCACCACAGTTAAGGAATCCCATTGCAGCAAAGCCATCCACTATGACCTGCACATTTCCCAGACTCACTACTCTTGATAGCAGCAGATCTTTGATTGCGTTGGCTACTTGCATCACAGCAGCCCTCACATTAGATTTGCCCACTCCAAATTGATTCCTGAGTGAGCGGTAGCTGCCTGGCATTGCAAGCTTCCACAGGGCTATCGCCACTCGCTTCTCAACTGTGAGGGCTGCTCTCATCTTGGTATTCTTGCGCTTCAGGTCAGGCGAAAGCAAGTCACAAAGTTCCATGAAAGTGCTCTTAAGCATGCGAAAGTTTCTCAAGCACTGGGAAGCGTCCCAGAGCCACAACACTATGCGGTCACACCAGTTTGTGCTTGTTTTCTGGGCCCATTAGCACCATGATGCCCACATTGCTAGAGCCCATGCTTTGCGAGAAGTCTGTGTCCATGTCCTCATCATAAGGCAGGGGCGTGGAGCGGACGAATTAATGGTGGGTGGCGGGTTGCACAGCGCGCGCAAACGGCGCACGCCCGCGTTCTGAGCACGGGCCACGAGCGAGCCCAGGACCAGAGCGAGCGTTCTACGTCACATCGCGTGGGCGGGGCGCGAGCGTCTTGATTCCCGCGTCTCTAGATCCGGAAGAGCGATTGATTCTCTTTTCCCTCTGTGCCGCTAACGTAGCGCTTGCGCGTGGTCTCCCAGCATTCCACCGGCGGTTAGAAAAACGCCTCCGGAAGCGGCGCGCGCTGTCAGAGGGAGGGAACTCACCGTCCACCCCTCCTATCACGTGACGCTAGACCACGCCCTCCTCTCACTGTGTCCGCGCGGCGTCGCACTCCGGGTATTTGAACCGCGCTTCCGCCATCTTTCCAGCGCCTAGTCACTGAGGGGAGCGACACCGAGAGACGTCTCGGGAAGGTAACGGGGCCAGGCCTCCTCCCTTTCCCCGTAGGGCTCGAGGGAAGTGGGTTGGGCTTAGGAAGGGATAGAGGGATGAGCGAGGGCGATGGTAGTCGCCGGTCGCTGCCTAGGAAGGGGGCTGGGGGGGGAGGTGAGGCCTGGCTGGGGGCCGCTCCCGTCTCCTTTCTTTCGCGATGGGGTGTCTGGGCCCGCTCGCCAGATGAGGCGCGGCAGAGGCCTGGCTGGAGGAGCAGAGCAGGAGCCTGATGCGGCCTGGGTACGGGCGGGGGGGGGAAGTGGCGCGCGCTGCTCTGTCATCGTGGCGCTGGGAGGCCGCGAGGCCCGTTGGAGGGGTGGGGGAGCGGCAGGCAGGTTGGGCCCCTCCGGAGTCCCAAGCCCGGGCCGACACTTGATAGGTACCGAGATGGTCTCCCGTGAGCGGCGGGATGGTGGCGCGGAAGGAGGGAACTGGGGCGGGCACCCCCGGGGGCGAGTCCAGGCTCATCTTCCCCGGGGGGCGCCTTGCAGGCCCCGTGGCTCAGTCCCCCCGTATGGAGCCTGGCGAAAGTGGGGTTCAGGCGGCTCCCTCTCTAGGATGGGGGCGGGGGGAAATGCGGCCGCCATTATCGCTCGTTCTCGCGCCCCATGCGGCGCGGCGCTTCCTGTCCCGATGAATGGGGCCGGGACCACGCGGGCAGTTGGCGGGCTGGGAGGAGCCCGGGCCCCTGCGCCGGAGGCGGCCGGTGAGCGCAGCGCAGAGCACCGGGCCCTGCGCTGTCTGGCGGGCTGAGCTCTCATGCTGCCATTTCTCCCGCAGACCCAGCATGGCCGCCCAAGGAGAGCCCCAAGTGCAGTTTAAGGTAAGGAGCTGGCGTTGTGCGGGCAGGTCTGACTCGCTGGTGTTAGGGCAGCCGTGGGTTTGGAGCGGAGGTTTTTACTCTACTTACCATTGTACAGTAAGTTTTCACAGGCTAGGGCCTAGAGTGAATTTCCATTATGCCATGCATGTTAGCTGTTGTTCCTAATTCGAATTGTAGTTTGTTTAAACTTTTTAAATCGTTGTGGTGCACAACATAAAATCTAAGCCGATTATGAATTAAAAGTACTTCCAAATGCTTCCTCTCCCTAGTTCCTTTGTCACTTTTTTGCTCTGAGGTAGTCTCCTAACTTACCCCATTACTTTCCTGTGTTGTGTGGAAATGTCAGATGGCAGGAAAAACTAATTTGAGGTAGTTTGCTGTTTAGTGCAGTGTTATAGCAAGGAGTCTGAGAGAGTGTGTATAAATCTTGGGTGTTTGTGGTTGTCTTCCTATTTTACACAAATTATTTATTATTTAATGTCCTATTAAACACTAGGGAAGGTAAATAGTTTTTTCTTTTCTAAAAACTCAAATACTGTTGCATATTTCTTGGTTTGGACAATGCAAGTCAACTTCATGCTGTGGCTCTAATGTGCTTGTCCAACACTTGTAGTGTTTGAATTACAGGCACTGTAGGAGGGTCTTGTTAACTGATTCAATTTTTTAAAATTGAAATGGTTCTATACAACATTCTAAGAAGATGTTCTTAAAGAACCTGCACTCTAAGGCCAAATCTAGAATGTTCTTTTATCTGGATTTAATAATCTGTAACTGATAGAACCAAATTTAACACTTTTATTTACATTGAAAGCTATATGGTGTTGCATAAGGCAACTTGAAATTGAGGTAATGTCAAAGAATGAAATATATAACAAGCTGGCCATTAACTGCTTTTAGGTAGCTTATAATTAAAAAAACGAAACCATGTAATCCCCCTACATGGAGAAAATTTATAGGATTGGTGTTTTAATTAAAAATTACCTAAAAGTGGTTAATAGGTGACAGTTATTTTATAAAGAGACTTCAAAATGTGTTGGCTTGATTTGTTTTCTGCAATCTTTCAACAGCTTGTCTTGGTTGGCGATGGTGGTACTGGTAAAACAACATTTGTAAAACGTCATTTGACTGGTGAATTTGAAAAGAAGTATGTAGGTATGTTTAAACACTTGGAGAATTCTAGTACTAGTTTCAAATATTACATAAGCAGTTTCTAAATTTAATGTTTTAATTACAGCTACACTGGGTGTTGAAGTCCATCCTCTGGTGTTCCACACCAACAGAGGCCCTATTAAATTTAACGTATGGGACACGGCTGGTCAGGAGAAATTTGGTGGTCTGCGGGATGGTTATTATATTCAGGGTAAGTGTAAAACTGCAGAATATTTACAGTAACTCCCCCATAACTTCACAGGGAGGGGTCAGAAATATGACAATAGTTGTACAAAAAAGAACATCCCACCCTAAGCAAATTGTAGCCATGTCAGCATGAGGAAGTAGTCACACTATTCTGTATATTGTTTTCTAATAATCTGTGGAACTCTCCAGTAAAGTTAAATGGCATAACAAACTAATCAAGAAATCACTTGCCAGACTTAAAGTGCCCCCTTAAAGAGAATTGGAAACTGCATTAAACAGGAGTTTTTCCCTTTAAATTTTTCTAAATTCCTTATGTATTTGACTCAGTTGAGCGTATTTAATTGTTTGCAGAACATCTTTAAAGAGTTTGTCCTCTTACCTGCCTTTAGAAATATGAGAAACAAAGTCTGGCCTCTTCGTTCTTTGAAAAGCTCCTTGGACTAGGGTGGGAGACAAGGTCATCCTGAGATGTACCATAAGCTCTCAAGTAGCTCAAGGCCAGAATAGGTTGTCTGAGACAGGGTTACACCTATTTGAATCATGTTTTTGATAAATATTTGGGCAAATCAAACTTCTTGGGGAAGCCTCTGTGTGTGCCCTATCCACGTAATACCATGGTTTTCAATAGGATTACTTGCATGAATACATTTACTGGGTGCCTTAGTGTTTGTAGGATTGGACCCTAAAATGCGAGCAGGCAAATAATCCTGGGCTGGCCTAAGGAACTCCTATATTCTTTTTGCTTATTAAGCAGGAGGTATCCTGACAGAATTCTTAGGCGGAAAATTAGAAGTGTGAAATAGAGTGGACGGATGGAGGGCTGTACTTACAGGAGGACCACCCATTCATATATCTTTCATCCAGCACTAGTATACATTTCAATAAATAAATAATATGAAAGCTTGAATTATCTTTCAGCTCAGTGTGCCATCATCATGTTTGATGTAACATCAAGAGTTACATACAAGAATGTACCTAACTGGCATAGAGATCTGGTACGAGTATGCGAAAACATCCCTATAGTGTTGTGTGGCAACAAAGTGGATATTAAGGACAGAAAAGTCAAGGCAAAGTCAATTGTCTTCCACAGGAAGAAGAATCTTCAGGTATGATGGCTGTCTGTTTTCAGGAATCTTACGTTTTGATTCTCGTCTATTGACCTAAACAGTACTATTGCAGCCCTTTTATTTTGAAGGTAAAATGCAATGCTGCGCACTTATGCATTTCTCATTACCAATGATAGTTAACTACAAATGCAGTAAAACATCAAATCGCTTCTTTTTTTCCATAAGAACAGAATTGAGGATCTTAACAATTGACTCAGATAGGAGATTAAAGGTGCTATATTCCCTTCATTAGGACTAATATTGACTTCTGCCTGAGATGTAGGACCCTGACCTCAGTCTTGATATAAAGCTCTTCATCATTTAAAGAAGCTGATAACACAGTAAAAAGGGTAACATAACATTCATTAGAATTTGATAAAAATTCAGAGCAGCCAAATGTGAACCTGTTCAGGGTGGACCTCTTCACAAAGCCTTGTGCACTTAAGAAAAATAAAAACAGATTCTTATTAGAATAAAAATCAAGGTTTAGGTCCAGAAATCTGTTGCCTTGATAGACAACTGAAATGTCTTAAATTGCTTTTTTGTTACGGGACTGTTTAGTGGCCTGTTTCTATCGTGTGCCAAACCACTTTAGCTTCCCAAAAATCACTGGGAGTAAAGCAGGTGAAGACCTTGCAGTTGAGATGCTGGTCAGAGCCAAACTTAGCTGTATAACAAGGTCTGACTTTCCAACAGTAGATGTGTTAACATATTTTGTGTGTGTATATATGACCGTTCTCTTTTGCAGTACTATGATATCTCAGCTAAGAGTAACTACAACTTTGAGAAGCCCTTCCTGTGGCTTGCCAGGAAGCTAATTGGAGATCCCAACTTGGAGTTTGTTGCCATGCCTGCTCTTGCACCCCCAGAGGTTGTTATGGACCCAGCATTGGCAGCACAGTATGAGCAAGACTTACAGGTAACTGCTCAAACAAAATGGTACAGAGTTGCAAATGTTTGTCCATTTCTCTAACATTGATGCCTGAGAAATCAACTGCTATAAGGAGTTCAAACTCTATAACTAGTTGTAAATATAATTTTCTCTGTTTCAGATTGCTCAGACCACTGCCCTGCCAGATGAAGATGATGACCTGTAAGGGATGAAGCTGGAGCCCAGCGTCAGAAGTCTAGTTTTATAGGCAACTGTCCTGTGATGTCAGTGGTGCAGCGTGTTTGCCACTTTATTATCTAGCTGAGCAGAACATGTGCTTAATCTTTGGGATGCTGAGAGATGAATGGGCTTCGGAGTGAATGTGGCAGTTTAAAAAAAAAAAAAATTCCTTCATATTTTGGACCTGCATATCTAGCTGTTTTTTTGGACTGCAATTACTTCCCCCTTGAGTTTCAAATCTAACTAAGACTGCTGCAGTCACATCACAGTATTCAGTGGTAAATCTTGTTTGTTACTGTCATTCCCATTCCTTTTTTGTTTAGATCATAATAAAGTTGTATTTCAAATATCTAAACAAGTGAACTTTCATGCATTGCTAGGAGTAATTTAAATGTCTCCTATCCTTGAATAGATGCTAATATAGTATTGAATGTTAATTTGATTTTTCACACTTGGAATACGTATGCAACAAGTAGTAAATTAAAAAGTAATCTAGTAAGCTCTTACAAGCTGCTCGAAGCCTATCTGATTTAAACACTGACTTTTAAAACCTGAAGTGTAACTTAACTAGGGAAAACAAAAGCAGGGAACACCTGAGGGCTTGTCTACAGGTTAAAGTAATGTGTGCTTGGGGGGGATTAGTCTGCATAGACCATGCTTGTGCACACTAAAAGTTCCCTGGTGTACGCAACAGGGAACTTGAAATGTGTACAAGTATGGCTGACATGGGCCAACTACTGCATGTGTTAATATGCTTTTTAAAATCACCACCCCCTTGTGCACATTACTTTACCATGTAGACAGTCCCTGAAGGATTGGCAAGTGTAAATGGATTGAAACAAGTGTAAAATGCAGGTCTAAACCTGTTCCTAATAGCTGGATTTGAAATACAGATACTGCTTGCAGAGATTCTTTTCTAGGAATACAGTACCAAGCTCAACCTCCATGCTGCCTTTTAAAAAAAACAAAAAAAAACAACTAAACAATTGCAAACCAGAACTGAAGATTGATCTATTAAAATGAACTTTGAAATTCAGAGGGCTCCATACTATAGCAACCAGAAACTAGTCCTCAATATACCTGTTTATATTAAGTGATGTACAAATTATAGCAGAGCTAGTGTTCTGCTATAGTTAAGGCTGAGTGTTCCTCAGTGCATACAGTGAAATGGGCTCTTTGCTAAGCATTGTAACTCACTTTCCACTGAAGTTACAATTAGTTAAAACTTGAGTCAAATTCCATGCTTGACTGAACTACATAAGTCTTTACCAAACCACACTGCAAGTTCTAAATTTGAAAATAGCTTATTGCAGCACAGATAGTGGAAAATGTCAACTTTAACACTAAACTTACTGGCACTTATACACACCAAAATGGAAGTTTTTAAGGGAAATAATTTTCAGTAGTGTTCAATTAAGTACATGAATCCATCAGTTTTGTATTTTTGGTTTCTTAATAAAGTGGAGCATTTCATTTATTCCTCAACTTGCATGTTTATGTACATAGTTATTACTGACAATGTTTTTTAAACTTGGATAATACCAACAACCTAAAGCACCCTTGTTACCAGCAACAAGTGGACTGTCATTGTCACATTTCCTTCCAAAAACATTTAGACATGATTAGTCAGATTTCTAATGGTCTAGATTCACTTTGGAAACTAGTTTACAAATAGTTATGGCTTAAGGGGAGGAGCTGAAAAGGTCCTTCACAGGCAGGATTAATGGTAGCCTTTTCATTCTGTATTTAATTTTATCTGCAGTCAAGATACCCAGGTTCTCTTCTAAAGCTTCAGCTGGACTGGTCTTTTCAATAGCAAAGTCTGCTTGAATCAAACAGCCCCTGGACATAGGCTTCTGCCTCATGTATTCTGCCACTAAGGTTTAGGCTATGGCTACAGTTTGAGGTAGGGCTGTGATTTGATTCCTAATTTGAAGAAAAAAGTGCTAGAATTGCACCCTAAACATGAGTGGTCACAGCAGCATGAGCAATGGGATGGGCTAGTTACATGGAATGTGGCTGTCCGAGACCCTACCCCTGCACTTCAGACAACTAGCCCCTTGCACTACTGTGGCTAAACTGCATTTAGCATGGTAGTTCAATCAGAATTAATGCATATTTTGCCTTGAAGTGGCAATCACACCCCCTAAATCAGTGGTCTCCAAGCTGGGGTGAGGCATGGAGGAACATTTAGGGGGGGCATAGCTGGACCTAAGCCACTGCCCATGGCTCTGACCCCAGCTGAGGCCCTGGGTTTGACCTTAACCCTAGCCCTTCTCATGGCTGTGGCCTCAGCTGCAGCTCTGGCTCGTGGAGTGTGGACAGGTTACATTATGGCTAAGTGGGGACCACTGCCCTAAATGAACACTATTCACTACTGCTGCCAGGTTTAACCTCACCGATTAGGTTCTACAACATAGATTTTTGCTTTTAAAGTTCACTAGTTCCTTGCTGGAAATAGATGAATTTCAGTCTTCATGTCTTGTTCCATCAGTACATACAACTAACTTTATGTACTAGTTAGTTTTCAAGTTGGCCCTAGCTGCCTGCCCTTTCTGCCACTCTTCCCCTCCTCCACCAAAGTGGTTTCTTGTCACCACTTTTACCCCTTAATTGTTTTAGCAGGAGAATCCCTAGTAGCCGTGACTTCTTTGTTTTGCATGTATTGTGGCTTCTGCAAAGTAGTGGAGTATAGCTACATCAGGGGTCAGCAACCTTTCAGAAGTGGTGTGCCGAGTCTTCATTTATTCACTCTAATTTAAGGTTTCGTGTGCCAGTACTACATTTTAACTTTTTTAGAAGGTCTCTATAAGTCCATAATATATAACTAAACTATTGTATGTAAAGTAAATAAGGTTTTAAAAATGTTTAAAATTAAAATGCAGAGCCCCTGGACCGCTGGCCAGAACCTGGGCAGTGTGAGTGCCACTGAAAATCAGCATGCGTGCCATAGGTTGCCTACTCCGAGCTACGTTATAGTTTTGTCTGATGTGCACATACTTTAAATGTAAGCTATCCAAAGCTCAAACAGAACGTCATGAAATAATGATTTTTCTAAAATGCCATACACTGGATCTTTCAGTTGCTGGAGTTTGACCTCTAGTGACCTTCCCATTCATCTCTCTCAAATCTATTAGTCTTCCTGGACCTTTTCACTGCAATATCATTTGGCCTAGTAAAGTAGGCTGAAATCTTTCTTGAAGTCTTATTGCAGGTTTTTCAGGTGACTGGAGGATGGTGCTGTAGAATAGCAAAGTTATTCCATGTTTATAGGGCTGAGTTCATGCTCTGTCCACAGCATTTCCAGGGTTGGTTAGACTAGGGACCTGATCTGATCCTGTGTCAATGAGGCCAATATAGTCTTAGTGGGTACCTGCACAATTACAACTTTTGTCAGATTTTTTTCATATACCCTATTGTGATTTGTAAGAAATAAGATTTGTTTTTGCTAATGTTTCAGGATTAGTTTGTGTTCGAGGCCCATTGTCTTGCTAAATTTAAAAGCATGATGAAAGTTTTAACAGTCTTATGATGGCAGCTTGTATATGTTGTTAAAGGGCTTAACTGAGTTATGTTTTAGAGCTTCCAGCTGATAGCATTACTTGAACGTATGCAAACATATAAGAGAAAATTAGGTAGAGCATTTCCTGATCATTCAACACACTCTGTATAACCATGTCTTTAAATCATTCAAATCCACTCATCTCAGCCTGAACTACTGTGGTGCTACCGCCGGATAATATTCTATTCTTCCTATATATATATAGCACCTTTTGTCCTAAAGTGATAAACTGTTGCAGGGATACTTTTATTCTATTTATTTTCTTTGGTTTTTTTTTTTCTTTCAAATGTTGATATTGCTTGTCCCTTAATAAATGGTCAGGAAAATAAAATGTTCCTTAAACTCTATGAATACCTCCACCTAGTGGTATGAGTTACACATTAGAACACAGTACTTCACTTATTCCAAATGAATGCCTTAATCAGTTAAAGCCAAACTTTTCACTTTTTGATATTCCACTTATACAGCTGCTGAATTTTCATATTAACTTGGGATACAAGAAGGGTCACTTCATATGCTGCCTATTTCAACTTTATTTAAGTTGGCAATCTGCCTCTGTATGAGATTTCTAGTTTTTGACATTTTGCAACCTGAACCAAATATGTTCATTTTTTAAAAGCTTTTTTATTTTGTCCTTGAGGTTCTGCATTTTTGTTCTAGCTTTCAAATATAGAGTGGGGTATTGGCAAATATATTATGCCTGGTAATGTGCTGAAGCTCCAGTATTTCTGATGCTAAATCTAATGGACATTGTTGAAAATAAAACGTGAAAATGAGGCAAAGATCCTGTACAAGATTTTTCTATTAAATTTGCTAATGATACTGAGCCATGCCCTGGGCTATGCTAAGCATTCATTTTACCACTCCCATTGGCAAAGGAGAGTGAAAGCTATTGAACATTTCCACAGGAAATCTATAACCAAGCACTGGAATGCGTTGTATGCTATTTTCACCCATTTTGGGCCGAAACATGTTTTTTGAAGCTCTGACCTTTGATCTTTTGTTGCTAAAATGGGAGGTTGTAGGGCAGGGCACAATTTGGACTGTCAGCTGCTTTATAAAAATACACATGCTTAAATTAAAACTATTTTATAAATTCAAGTGCTTTGAGCATGGTTCTTCTCTAACTTTAACTTCATTGCAACAGTGGAGGTATTCCTATTTATGCAATGGAACAGAATTGAGCCAGGGTCATTTTTGATGTATAAAGTTAAAATAGCATTTAAGTCAGTTTCTCTTTCTTGTCTGGTGTCATAACTTAGTATGGAGAAACTATATAGGATTATATATAGTGGGTACCTGCACAATTCCAACTTTTGTAAGAAATAGAATTAGTTTTTGTTGATGTTTCAGGCTTGATAGGATAACCAGCCTTGTGGATAGCGGGGAAGCGGTAGATCTGGTATATCTTGACTTTAGTAAGGCTTTTGATACTGTTCCGCCTGACCTCCTAAACAAACGAGAAGGGTATATCGAGTGGGGTCCTTTAGGGATCAATTCTAGGTCTGGTGCTGTTCAATATCTTCATCAGTGATTTAGGTCATGGCATAGAGAGTACACTTACAAAGTTTGTGGGCGATACCAAGTTGGGAGGGGTTGCAAGTGCTTTGGAGGATAGGATTAAAATTCAGAATGATCTGGACAAACTGGAGAAATGTTCTGAAGTAAATAGGATGAAATTCAATAAGGACAAATGCAAAGTACTTCACTTAGGAAGGAGCAATCAGTTGCACACAACAAAATGGAAAATGACTGCCTAGGAAGGAGTACAGTAACTCCTCACTTAACTTTGTAGTTATGTTCCTGAAAAATGCAACTTTAAGCAAAACAATGTTAAGCGAATCCAATTTCCCCATAGGAATTAATGTAAATAGGTGGGGTTAGGTTCCAGGGAAATTTTTTTCACCAGACAAAAACCTCTGTGTGTGTGTGTGTGTATACACACACAGTATAATTTATAAATTTTAAACAATTTAATACTGTAGACAGCAATGATGATTGTGAAGCTTGGTTGAGGTGGTGGAGTAAGAGGGTGGGATACTTCCCAGGGAATACCTTCCTGCTTAGTGATGAACTAGCATTTGGCTGAGCCCTCAAGGGTTAACACGTTGTTAATGTAGCCTCACACTCTACAAGGCAGCACGAATGGAGGGAGGGGAGACAGCATGGCAGACTGAGACACACACCCTGTGTGTGGGGGAGAGAGAGATAGATGCATTGCCCTTTAAGTACGCTGACCCCACTCTAAGTACATTGCCTTTTTAAGTAGACCAGCAAGTTGAGACAGCAGCTGCGGCCAGCAAGCTCCCTCCGTCGTGAGCCCTGTCATGTCCCCACTCTGCTCTATATGGAGAAGGGGTAAGTGGGGGTCAGGGGGGACGGGGACACCCTGACTTTAGCGCCCCCCCTCCCCCCAGCACAGCAAGCAGGAGGCTGCCAGGAGCAGTTCCAAGGCAGAGGGCAGGAGCAGCACAGGGCAGGTGGGGGAGGGACAGCTGAACTGCCCGCAATTGATAGCCTGCTGGGCAGCTGCCCACAGGGTACTTAGGGGAGCAGGGAGCTGAAAGAGGGGCTGCCAATCCACCCTGGTTCCAAGCCCCCCACCAGCTAGCTGCAACGGGCTGTTCTTCCTGCAAGCAGTGGACAAAGCAGGTGGCTGCCCAACGTTATAAGGGAGCATTGCGCAACTTTAAACGAGCATGTTCCCTAATTGATCAGCAACGAAACAATGTTAACTGGGATGACTTTAAGTGAGGAGTTACTGTACTGCAGGAACGGATCTGGGGGTTATAATGGATCATAAGCTAAATATGAGTCAACAGTGTGATACTATTGCAAAAAAACCCAAACATCATTCTGGGATGTATCAGCAGGAATGTTGTAAGAAAGACAAGAGAAGTATTTCTTCCACTCTGTGTTGCCAAGGCCTCAACTGAAGTATTGTGTCCTGCTCTGGATGCCACTCTTCAGGAAAGATGTGGACAAATTGGAGAAAGCCCAGGGGAGAGCAACACAAATTATTAAAGGTCTGTAACACATGACCTGTGAGGAAAGACTGAAAAAATTGGATTTGTTTAGTCTGGAGAAGAGAAGACTGATGAGGGACATGCAGTGGCGAATTAGCCACTGGACCAATGGGGCCTGCGCTCAGGAGCCCTGGCCAATTGGGGGGCCCTGGAAAAATGGGCACCCCTGGTGTCCCGCCCGGCTCCGCTCACCCGCCCAGCGCTCCTGCTGGGGAGTGAGGGAAGCACCTGTGCCCTGACCCTGCTCCCCGGCAGGAGTGCCAGGCGGGTGGGTCAGGGCCAGCCCCTGCACCCCAACCCTGCTCCCTGGCAGGAGCGCTGCACAGGTGGGGTGGGGCAAGCCCCCATGCCCTGACCCTGTTTCCCCAGCAGGAGTGCCAGGGATGGGAAGGGGACGACTGCCCCCACTTGCTCTGGCCCAGAGCCCCACAAACCCATAATCTGTCTCTGGGGACATGATAACATTTTTCAAGTACATAAAAAAAAACATATTGTTACAATAAGGTGGGTGAAAAATTGTTATCCTTAACCTCTGAGGATAGGACAAGAAGCAATGGGTTTAAATTGCAGCAACAGATTGCAGCTGCTACTCTGTTTCCTAACTGTCAGGTAGTTAAGCACTGAAACAAATTGCCTAGGGAGGCTGTGGAATCTCCGTCATTGAAGGTTTTTAGGAATAGGTTAGACACCTGTCAGGAATGATCTAGTTATTATTTAGTTCTGCTTTGAGTGCAGGGGACTGATTAGATGACCTATTGAGGTCTCTTCCAGTCCTACACTTCTATGATTCTACAATTAGTGTTTTCTTGTACATTAAGCTGTTTATCCATACAACAGCTTGCCAATGGAAACTAACTAGCCCTGATTATTTTCTCTTGGCTTCCATTTGACTGATTAAGGCATGGTAGGCTGGATCATGAAAAAACAGCCTGCGCAGTGGGGTTTGGCACAACTAGTTTCACAAATGATAGGATCTTGCAGAAGGTTAAATCCTGTGTTTCTTCTTTGTTTTGGCTTCTCCAGGTCGACCCCATGTGCAGTAGTTTACAGTTCTATTTCACTGAGGCTAAAAAATTGTTTGTTCTCAAGAACATTAAATTGCAGCAGATTTTCCTGACAAAATGTGATATATTTGAACATCTAAAAATTGGAAATTGATCTTGCATTGTGCATGGTGGAAACTCCAGGAGGTTTTTTATTATGCGCTCAACCAAAGAATGATGAATCAAATTGGGAGAAATTGATGGAAACATAAGAATTGTTATACCAGATCAGTCCTGTGTTTGAGTAGTTCAGTATTCTATCTCTGACAGCCCCCAGTTCCAGGTGCTTCAAAGGAAGGGTTTAACACACAACAGCAGGCAATTATGAAATAACCTAGCCATCGGGGAAATTTATTCCTAATTCCTGGCAGCAAGTGGTTGTCTTATGCCCTAAAACCTGAGGGTTTAAATCACCCATAAATATAATATCCTAGCTAATAGAATTGTGGCCTCCCCAACCTGCTCCCCATATCATCTCCTTGCTGTTATACCAGAGGTGGGGAGAAGGCTGGTGCAGGAAATGATGGAGCTGAATTTCCAGCTTCCACCATTGGAAAGTTTTCTGCGCAATGGGAGTTCTCTACTATCTGTCAGCAGTTGATTAAGGCCAATTTGTACGCTTATTTGGTGCAAAGGGGCCTTAATGGACCAGAAAAAGGGTGATATGAATTACTTAAAAAAAAAAAAGAAAAACAAATGATTACTTTTGTAACAAAAGAGATCACTAATGAAAAAAATACAGAAAATAATAGCATATTTTAACAGTGCGTAAATGTAAAAACACAGAAAAATTATAGAAAAGCAGTCATTTGAGAGAAATGACTTTGTTCTGTCTATATTTTTTATCCAACATATTAAACAGATACAATGGGGAAAAGAATTCAGTCTATAACTATGTCCTACAGTTCTATCACACTGTAATGGGATTCTGTCCGATCTCACAAGTTGGGTAGGGTCGGGAGAGGATGAAGGAGAGATCTCCAACAAAACCTGGTAGGTGCTGGGAGTAATGTCAGTGGATTAGTAAGGTTGGAAAGACACTTCATGTAAGTACTGATCCATTGGTCCATTATAGAGCGGGGGTCCTATCTTTTGAATGAGGCATAAAAGTCCAGATCAGATGCGGACATCAAATTCCCATGGCATCTATCTTGAGTAGGTACATTAATTAATGTCTTAACCAAATTCCAACTTGGGTCAATACATTATACCTACCTAATATTGTCCCAGCAGTATTCTTTATGTCCTTCCCTAAAATGTTAGGTAAGGTAACATTGGCATGCACTGTTAAAAAGCTATATTTCAATGTTGAGCAAAGCACTTGTTCATAATTTGTACAATGTTTTGGAATCCTTTGGGATGACAATAAATATATAAATGTAGGTTTTGATGATGATAGCAACTTTATTGTCACCAGCATTAAATGCCAAGGCAACTGGTACTATAGAAATACCTAAGATGAACAATTGCTGATAAATACATTCTTCAAAAAATCAGCTGCCCGTCTGAAACACGGAGAAGGCGGGTAGTCGAAGATAATAGCAAACCACAAAAAAGGGTTGCCAGCTCTAGAGATTATATCATACGTCTTGGAATATCTGGTGTTTTTCTTTAAGCCACAGCCCTTGAAACCTTGTGATTACCTGGGAATCTCAGCTTTTTAACTCTTGTGGTTGGAAATAACACAAATATAATAAACACAAATGTCAGGGTTTCTGAGTCTGCTTTGTTTGCATGTATATTAATATTATGCTGTATTCCTTCTGGCATAGACAGAGGGTAGCTAGAATGAAGATCTGATTAGTTTGCAGGAATAATTGTTTAGAGAAGGAGGAGATCATAGACATGAAGCTCTTGGGATTCATGAGTTTTAAAGGGCACTCTAATTGAAGCAAATAACTTTTAAGAAGAAATCTTTAAAGGTGTGCCTTCCTTCATAATCCAGATGGTGAGAACACTACTCATATTCCTTCAGTGCTGCCTGGCTCTTCCTGTATAACACCTATTCTGACTCCTCTGCCCAAAGTTTGGAGCAAAATAAAAGGACAAGGAATTTGGCTTAAACACACGCAAAGCAAGCAGCCACACAGGGCATGATGTCCTTTGCAAGATCTATAGTACATGAACTAGCCCTACTGCCTTTCTTTTCTCTCCATTTTATCTTTCTGTTCTATCTCTGTATTTGCCAGATGTCTCCAGCAGCTTCCCTCCCTCTTTAGAACACTAATAATTTCAACAAAAGTAGAAAGTAACTCTGCCAATTTCCTCATTTCTCAGCTTAGGTAAGTAACAAGGCTGGAGAGAAGCAATATTTCTTGTAAAGAGTGAAAGTACAGAAGGAAGAGAACTTGGTGGAAGTTTTTTATTGGATGATGATGCATGAACCAAAAGAACACAGCGTGAGTTTTAGATATCATGTGGGGTTTGCAAAGTTGGTACAACCAAAATAATTAATCTTGGACATCCAGAATCAGCGTTGAGGCCTTTCTACCCTACACATGGCTTGGAAGAGAGGAGCAGGCATCATCTGTGAGAAGGGAGGGGCAACTCCAGGCCTGCATTTTCCCTCTTCTTCCCATGAAAGTTAAGCTAATAAAAAACAATGAATGCGACTGTGGTACCACTTTTAACCACACGATGGGGCATGACATCCATGCAACTGCTGTAGCTGGGTTGCTCCGATCAAATGAAATTGTATTAAGTGGTCAAATGCTTTCCAGGTTGCACAAACATACGTTTCTGAGGGAAAAAAATGATATGGATGCTTTTAGGTTGATTAACAATAGCAAACGACTGCAATACACTTTCACAAGTTATTCAGTAGAGAAGAGCAGCTCCACATGTGTTAGCTGCCAGGACCAGTGAGGTGAACTAGATATGGGAGTTTAAAGTGGGCGGAAGAACAGTATCATATTCTTTATGCAATATTTCTATTCTTGGAAAATAAGCTAAATATAATGGTATTTTTTCCTAGTTACTTGTTCATCTTAAATTAAATCCACCCAGATGGCAAAATAGAACAACTTAGAGAATTACTGTTCTGCCATCCCACTGCTGCTGACAAAACATGGTTGAGTTATTGGCACCTTATACTAAGTCATGTTTTCCCGTCATGCTGCAAACGTAGAGTAAAAAAATGTAGGTCAGTAAATGGAACCCATCAAATATCTTGATAAATGATACTAATTCAAATAAATGTGGTGAGCTAATAAACCCACTAAAGAACCTGCTGACTCACTAATGTTGGTGCATAAAAGAATTATCCACGATGTACTCATCAAGTTTAATTCAATACAATCTCCTATAATATCTGAGTTAAGACTTAATCTTGCAGTCAAGACTCAACACAGGTGCCAGTGACCTTGCAGGATTGGGGTCTTAAATATTAACTATTCTCTCCCACTGCTAAGAGATTTATGCAAAGGAGAAAAGTTACATCTTTAGAGATCTGAAATAAGATAGAGGGGGAAGTCACCCCTGCACAGTGTCCACTCACTCCAGCTATGTTGAGACAAAGTAGCCAGAAAGGGGCCCAGAGAATATATCAAGCACAGGGGGCATCATAGCCTACATGCAGAAGACTATCACGCAGAGAATTTATTGGGGGTGGGAGAAGGTGTAGCTGAGGTGTTCCCTCACTTTGCAGTTGCAATGAGGCCCATAGATGCCATGACAGCCAGAGTGCAAATTTAGGGAAGCTCTAGCCAGCATGGGGGCCCAATCGCTACCTGGTATCCGCTGGAGCAGGAAAGGACGGGCAGCTTCCTCTCTCTCTCTGGTCCAGGCTGAATTCAGCCCAGAGAGTCAAGAAGGCAGAGAGACACAGGAGAGTGTTCCCTTTGGCAGGGACTTTGGAATAGGCAGCTCTGGCATTAAGAGGGGTGAGATTGTGAGAAGGGATACAGAGAAACACAGCTTGGTTTACAAGAAGGGCATCCAGCCTAAAAGTCCTGTATGAATTAATATGAAAAAAGTAAATTAGGGACATAGAATAAAATATCCTTTTATCTGCTGCAAGTTGTGGCTGCCACCCAGCTGCTAATGATTAACACACCACTCAGTAGCAAAACAAATTAGTAACAATTATGCTTAATAAGAACCTGACCTTAGACATCAAAACAAACTGAAGGAAGAGTGACAGCCCAAGGAAAAACTACACAGATTAGACGAGTGGGTGAAACATTAGGGGGAGGGAGAACTCTGCCCAGCGGATTGATACCATCAATGGGAATGTTGCTGCTTTAGGGAAAAAATTAACATCTTAATAATAAGGTCAGATCATCTCCCCAACAGAAGGCAAAAGCTGCCTAAGCCACCCATGACAGGAGCTAGTCATGTTGCTTCCATGCATTGTTGGAAAGCACTTAGATACTACACTGAAGATCACAGTGTAAAAACTTGAGGAGAAGAGATACACTGTAACGCTGAAATGTAGTTGGGCTACTTACTCAGCTGATTTGGATTGGCACTGGTCGACTGACTTCATTAGAACTTTGCAGATTTACCCCAGCTGAGAAGCTGTCCCAAAATTTCCCACGAGCTAAGGAAGCCTTGCAAAAGTGAGTAGTTCTCCGCAGTTTCTTGTAGCTGATAAACTCTTTTACTTTCCAGATCAAGCATTGTTTCTATAAATGGTGTGGATGTGTAAGAACTCTTAAAGGATGAATAATGCTATTACTGTAGACAAATACTTCTGTGCTACAGTTCAAGCTTTCATTCATCCCCAAGGCCATATATTTTCCTATGTCTGTTTTCATAAGTACTCCTTTTCTTTTTGTGAATACAGACTAACATGGCTGCTACTCTAAAATATGCCTGTTTTGTTATTTGCTTCTAGTTATGTGGGTTGATCTGTTTTCTAAGTGTTCAGTGCTACATACTATTATGCTGAGAGGTACTGGTGACTATATCCATCACAAATCTCTTTGAGGCTGTGTGTGAACATTACCTTTCAATTAACAAAACTGTCAGGATGAGTTAATGAGAAGCCGCCCAGACTGTGACAAAAGTGGGTGCTGAACCCACCTAGGAGTTTGGACTGTGGGAGCTTTTGCTGAAGATGGAGTGTATGCACAAAAGCCAAGCGGTACCCTATGACTGGAAAAAGAAAGCTTTTAGGTCTGCTCTGGGCTAAAGAGGCTTGAGGCTGTAAGCTATAAAACTGCTCCCTTTTTTCTTGGCTCCTCCACTGTTTAAAAAAACAGGAATTAATGTATTTCTTGTAAATAGATATGACTGTATCAAAGAAAATACCTGACTATCCCCCAATGTTTCCTTCTCACTTGAACATTCCTAGGGCCCTGAACTTTGGCTAGCCACTCAGGTCAAAAAGAGGCTACAATATGCAGAGACAGTAAACTTGTTTGGGAAAAGCCTGTCTTTTTTGATATATGTTTATGTGTGTACAGTGCCTAACATGAGAGAGACCTGATCCATGATTGGTGCCTATAGGTATTATAAAAAACAGTGCATTTTCATTAAAATACATATCAGCCTTGTAACATTGTTTAATGAAAACAAAAATTTACCAGCCCAGGTATAAAACCTACGATCCCACTTCACAGTAACGATAGAGAAAGGTAATCTCATTCACTTGGGTTGAGTGGTATTTTGCAAAACTGTTTTATATTTTAATTAGCTATTGCTCTGCAATAGAGTGGATACTTACGTAGCAGCCATACAGTATTTACAGAAGTCTAATAAATTAGCTCAGTAAAGTTGTTCCTACAGGTACCAGTTTATGGCTGTAATACTTAATAGAATGAAGCAAGGGATAAATGAATACAAAGATGAAAGGATATTAAGTCAGCACAGTAGGTATGCTCTGGATTGCCCTGGTTTTTGTTCCTTGTCTAAGTTTCTTGCTCCCTGTCCCAGCAGGGGCTGGGATTGATGCAGAGGCAGTATGACTGATAAACCCTAGAGAATGGAAAGGAATATCTAATCTCTTTGCAAAGCTCAACATTTTTGATTAATTAAGGACAGGTTTTGATCAGCTCTGAAGGAGGACCCATCAGTCTTCTTCAGCTGCAAGGGAATGACTGTGAGAGACACAAAGTTCTATGGGAGGGGAGATTTTAAAGCAAGAAAAATAGGGGGAACTGTCATGAGTTTGGAGGACCCTTCTGGAGAGGATGTTTTCATAACAGTATATTTGTCTAATCTTTGGTCTTATTTTGAAGCATAAACTTACCAGTAGGCTTAGAAACACCACTTAGAAACAGGGGTGCTGGAACAATTTGTATAGTTGGGGTTCTGAGAGCCATTGAACCAAACTGTTAACCCTATATATATAATAGAAACCACTTCAAGCCAGTAGGTGCAGCAGCACCCCTAGTTCCAGCACCATGCCACTAAATCTATTCAAGGAATGAATACACCCGTTTTGGCTCATTGGCTTCCTAAGCTAAGTGGAATGCCAGAAATTGCCAGGATGGGCTGATAACGATAAAAAATCACAAGTTTTGAGGAACTTTTTTTTTTTGGTTTACTTTTCTGCAGAGCACAAAGAGGATAGTGACAGGAAATAGAAAAATCAATAACTTAAACTGAGGCTCCAAAGGAACAAAATCCCTTACAGCAGCAATTTCAGCAGCAGATGAACTGACTGAATGTAGTAAATACATCATTATTTGCCATTGACCAGGTGTCATTAATATACTAATCTCTTTCCTTTGGAGCCCTAGATTCTGTTGTTTATGTCGCAAGTGATATGAGTTTGGAAGACTCAGACTGGTAGTAACTGGGTGTTTCTTTATCTTATACAAGGTACCCACCAGTTTATTACTTGTTAAGCACCGCCAGGGTGCTCAGTGCAATATAAGACTAAAACAAAGACATGGCTCTCAACTGACAAAAACCAGACAAGACTATCTGACTTGGGAGACCTGGAGGGTAATGGTAACACAGGATATCTTAATAAAATGTAATAGAAGGAACAGAATGAAAAAGACTCCTCTTAAGCCTGAAGCAACAGCTTATCACAGCATTGCTTACTGTCATGATTTTATCACAAACCTCATGATAATTGCTATTTTTCTTAAAACCCCAAATCCTGGAGTCATTATTATGTGAGAATCTCTGCTTTCATTTTTTAAAAAAAGGTAAGGTTAGTTGGTTGCAGAGCAAAGTTTGAAAAATGTGACTTCCTGCCCCAACAACACAAAGGCCAGAAGAAAAATAGAAAGAACCCCAAATATATTATTTTTAAAGAATTCCATATTTTTTTTTTTAGCCAGTCCCAAGAATTTTGGGGGCCTGACTTGTAAGTTTTGAATGCTTGGGATTGGCAGTGCAGCTATCACATCTAAGTGTTTTTCCAATCATGTGTACAGACTTACTGGGGTTTCTAATAGAAATGGGTGATGGGCCCAAACTAAAACACTAGATCTCAATATGCATGTTCTTTGTGTGAAAGAAAATCTGAACCAGGACCTGAATTTCACACCTGGCCCCCTCTGTTTATAATGAGTTAAACCAACACTCCAAATTTGAATATACCCAAACTTTGTGGGTTTCAAAATCTAGATCTGAACTCTGCTGCTCAAATCCATCTCTCCTTTCTAACTCATAACTTGATTACATTTCAAGTTTGGAACTAATCAGATCTTAACAAGAGCTTGGATTTGGCAGCCACTATGCCAATATTTAAGTCATCTATCTACTCCCCCCCCCAATAACTACTTAGAGATCTATGAACAAAATGGAGTTTATAAAAGGGAAGAATCATCTTTCTCACATAATAAATAGTCTTTTTAATGTTTAGATCTATCACAGGCTCAGATGTTCTTGCTGCAAAACAGTTTGCAGATTGGCTTCTGGGTTTATACTCCATTTGTGTTAGACTGAATGGTAAATTTAATTTACAGAGCAGCTGAATGAGATTTTCATGCATTTGTTTTCACTCAGAAGGGCAGCAGAGGAGTTAACATTGCAACAAAACAGAGGTACTGGCACAAATTCCAAAGGCAAAGGAAGCTTCATCATGGTATAATATTTTTCTGATTAAGAAAATCTGAAATTCATGAGTTGATGCCAGAAAATAATAGACAGCTAATACAGGCGGTGGCTTTTGGCAAATAAAATTTGGATTTTAATCATATAAACTTTTTTAAAAATCATGTTACATTTATTATAATACTAGCCAATTCTGTGTCGGCTTAGCATGTATCTCTTATTCCTAAAACAATAAGCCCAAGATCCTCAAAGGTATTTAGACACCAAACTTTAATAATAATAATGGGATATCTGTAAAACACTTGGGGGGCTTATATGTGTGGAAGAAAATAGCTTAGCACTGGTCTAAACCTCTCAACAGTTAACCAGTTCAATCCAAACCAGTTTTGTGCCAGTATGGGTACAAACAAACTGAAATGGTTCAATTTCTCCTTCTGCTGCCCCACAGAACATTGGTGTCCTTGTGAAATCTCTCGGAATGCACTGAGATAGGTACCCAGAAGGAATTAAAATTGAAATTGTTTTGAGGCAAATCACTAAACTTGTACAGTGTGGATGCACTTAACATGGTTCACTGCTCTAATGTAGCCAGTGCCTAATGAGCCAATGTTACTCATGGAATTGGTCAAAATTTTCATTTTTTTTTTAATGAAAAGTGGCCTTTTTCATAAGAAAAAATAATTTTCCTCAAAAGTTTCAATTTTTCTCAATAGAAAACTGAAAAAAAAATTTTTTTGGGCAAAAACAAACAGATAAATGGAAACCTTTGAAAGAAACTTCAATTTTTCCTTTAATTTAAATTTCTTTCACAGAAAATTTTTAACCAGCTCTAGTTACTGACTTTGAGATGAGATTTTAAAAGTCAGTCTCCCGTCTATTCTGCATAGACCTTAAGCACGTGACATCACAATGATGTGCTTAGTTAAGCAATCTAATATGTGTTAATTTTACCATGAGCTCCATGGCACCCTTTTGCCAGAATGTTTCCTATTCCCAGTTGTTATGCAGGATGCTGGCTGGTCACTGACTTCCGTGCGGGGGGACTTTCCCTTTAAGGGACAGTCTGGTCATAATCAAGGAGTGCCTTGCCCTCCCCTGCCCGAAAAACTGGAAAAGGAAGTGTGGGGGACACAGCAGGCTTGTTAGGCTCTAGATTGTTAGTCTCAGCTAGGTTTACAGACTTGTTTTTCTGATCATAAGTGTGGTTGCTCTGAGGTAAGGGCCTTATGACTTGTAGTAAGCAGCTCCTTCTCTGACTTGATGCCTAAGGGAAAGGGATAAAGCCTGCTTGTCTCCTAGAACAATAAGAGGACTAAACTCTGCTGGCTGGGGTCAGTTTGGGGGCATTGCTAAAAGGAATGTATTTTTTTGTTCATTTGAATTTGGTCTCTCTGTGCTTTTATCCTGTATACTCTTCCCCCTCCTGTGTACGCCTGAAGTTCAGTGTGTGGATGTGTGTATCATTTATTTATTTATTTTTAAAGTGCTTTGACTCATGGCTGTATCTATAATTTTGAAGATAACAATTGCATAGGCTGACAAATGTATTAAGAGTTACCTATTGTTAATCACACTGACCAATGTAGGGTTTTGTACAAGGCCTTATGCCTCACTTAAACCCAATTTAAATCTCTACCTGCAGTTGTGTAGGACCTCATGTGAGCCTTTTGCTGCCCTCTAATAATTAATAAAAGCCTGTCAAATAAATGCTGTCTTTTCTCCCCAAACTGGAGAGTCTCAAACTCACTGTCCCAAACCCCAGAATGGGAAATATTCAGTCATGGACTCATGATAGGTTTAAGGTCTACTAGTTCACAACTCTTCAGAACTAAAACTTTAAAAAGCAAAGCTATATATAATTAGAAAGCATGGAATCCCTCATTATTAATGATAGAAGACTTTTGTTCTAGCCCTGGTAAATGTCTGATATTGCTTGCTAAAAATCATGATATTAGTGTGTATGAAAAAGCTATTAAAGGGTCAGTTTTAGAGGTTTCTCATATGAATTATTTTTCTTTGTCTCTAATACCCTTATAATTGGACTCTTGGTACTAAAGTAGCCTGGATCTATAGTAGAGAGAGAACATCAAGAAACAATTCAAAAACATTTCTAAAATATGTGGGATATATGGGCCAGATTTTAAAAGGTATTTAGGTGCCTAAAGATGCAGATAGGCACCTAAGGGATTTTCAGAAGTGCCATCTGCATGTTTAGGCACCTGCATTTGTTTAAAATTCTGGTCTATCGAGAATACATGATTTTGGGCTCGGGAGTAAAGATTTTATTGGCACCCATCCTTTGTACCCCACTTTGTACCCCACTCATACAATAGCATTTTCTCTCTCTCTAACACACAGTATAGATTCGCAAAAAGAAAAGGAGTACTTGTGGCACCTTAGAGACTAACCAATTTATTTGAGCATGAGCTTTCGTGAGCTACAGCTCACTGATGAAGTGAGGTGCCACAAGTACTCCTTTTCTTTTTGCGAATACAGACTAACACGGCTGTTCCTCTGATACCTGTCAGTATAGATTTGGCAGACCTTAACTGTTTGTAAAACTAGTACAAAATCATTGTGTAATACTTTTCCAAATGGCCCCGAAGTCAGCAGCGGATTAAGCTGCTCTGTATTTATTCTCCTTTGTGTAGGTTGTTACTCGTAATGCCGTGAGGTTGTTTTTGTGTGCTTTGGTTTTAATCTTTTTGGCCATTTCTCTCTTGGCAGTCCAAATCAATTACGTTTTGGTACTCACCCTTGCTTGACAAAGTAACATTCTGATAATTCTTTAACCTCTTGTCTGCTGAAGAGAGTGGAAATTCTGACTGTTGAAATATTTACTACTTTTCCTTTTCTAAAGGTAGTACCACGTGGTGATAAGAAAAGCAGTGAAGAGGAAGAATATGTAAAGTATGTGAATGACCTTGTTAAAAAGGATCATTATCCCAAGATAAATTGAGTGCTACTAATACTGCGTAGTGTATAATAGCATGGGTGAGAGCAGGAAATAGCAGGGCCTCACAGCGTACAAAATTGATTAATGTCCTCACTGCTCCAAGAGTTTAAAACAATGTACAGTTTTGTGCATTTCATTATATATTTGAAAATGAGCCCATTTTCCCGGGATCTTTGCCAAGTTACTTGAGAAATTGTTCTTATTAATTTAAAAAAAAATTCTTTATTATTTGTACAACACCTATGGCAATGTGGTCCTGGTCCTTGACTGAGCTCCTAAGTGCTATAGCAATACAATCAATCTCAGATTGAATGGTCTTTGGAGCAATCAGTCAATTTTTGATGGGGGAAAAATATCCCATTTCAAGAGAATTGTGGCTTCAAAAGTCAAAATATGAAAGTCAAGCTCTGAATTTTTGCATGAAACTTTAAATACAAAAATAGCTCTTTTATTGATTTTTTTTTTTCCAGGAGAAAGATGCCCTATTTTTGGTCTACTACTCTTTTAAACTTTGACTTTGGTTGAATTTGAATCAATCCTCTGGTTATTCTCCTCCTTGCTTTTGGAATGATTGCCTCTTTCTTTCTCACATGTGCATGTTTTAGCATTTTGTTATTCTCTGTTAGAACCTTAGTGTTGTCCCTGCTGTCCATCTTTTCTCCCTGCCTTTCTCTAATGCTAAAACTCTTTCACATGTGACTTATTAATTGCAAAACTTATTGTTGACTTGACTGCAAACTGAAATAACCAATACCACTGTCTTCTTGCCATCCTTACTCAGTCAAAACTTCTCTTGAAGCTGCTGGGAAAGGACTAAAGGATAAGGCTTTAAAAGTTTTACTGTTTCAGTGCTGCTTAATATTCTACGAATGTGTGGCAAATTACACCTCCACTGCTGCCCTATCTACAGGTTCCCAGGGATAGTTAATATTTAAAAGAATATTGCCGTTTTCTGAGCAGTGTAGAGGTTGCAGCAAAGTCTTATAATGAAAGGGTTAATGCAATGCTACCAGATGCTGATACAGCTGCAAGGAGAAATACTAACTCAGAGTTTTGGGTTTTTTGTTTTGTTTTTTTAGACAAGAAAACCTCAGTTATGTCTCTTGGTTTTGCTTTGAATGTGCATTCCCATGCTATAAAACCAATAGGGGGCTCGCTATGTTTTGAATTAAAATAAAACATATTGTTGACTTGATTTTTCCCTGGTAGTTTAACATAATGCCCAGCAGGACTATGTAAGGGATAATAAACAAAAGGGATGTAGAAGTTGGATGCTTGAGAATAAAGGTCAAGTATTTCTTTCCAGCACCCAAGAAGAGTTATAATATATTACAATAGGTACCTGTCCATTTTTCCACAGGCAAAATAGAGGCAACTTAAATGCAGTATTGCCAGCCTCAATAGTTCAAAATTGGGAGTTGGGTGCCCCAAAATATCCTGAGATTGTCTTAATAAGCATGAGATTTTATAAAATAATGTTGAGGGATTTTTAATTTGTCTTTTGGTTTTTGAGGCTTTAGCACTGATATTTCACACTTTTCTCCATAAACATGAAATGAAAATGAAAGCTGGGATTCTTTCAGGATTTTATTGTGATCCTCTTGGTATTTTGGTGGTTTTCTTAAAGCCCCAGCTCCTGGAATCCTGTGACTAACGGCCAGATTCTTGTGCATCTGTGTGCTTGTGCAAAGAACATCTCTTCTTCCCCCACTCCTGCACCAGGGAATGCTAGGATCATAACAGAGTTAGTCCCTGCTGGTATCCCCATGAGTATTAAATATCTGAACAGAGGCAGGGTGACAGCATGACCATGGTTATTCAACATATCTAATACAGGTTGTTTTGTTTGTTTTGACACCTTTGGAGGGGATTTGGTGCAGTGTATTTAAATCCTGGGAGGCGTCTGCCAGAACACCAAAAGGCCAGCCTCCTCAGATGAGAGTGGGCCACAGAACCCAGAATTTAACCAAGGATGGGGAACAAAAAATGAACAAACTGGGACAGAGGTGCAGGTCATAGGATCGAAAAGAGGGCCAGGTTGACAGCTCTGATGACTGAAGTCCTCTGTTTATCCATGGAACACTTACAGCCCAATCAGCAGCAGTGCCTTCCTTTCTTTGCATGTTAACATTGTTGTGTTGGTGACCTCTCCAGGGGAGGAAGTAATTCATTCACCAAGGCTTTGGTCTCCCTGTTGAGAATGACCACACCAAAAGTTGCTGATATTTGGAAGGTGGCTGAGTTGCTACAACTAGTTAACCTTTTGGCCAGATGCTGCTTTCAATGAGTGTAATTCATTCCTATGCAGAGATCCAGCACACGCCTTCTGCACCACTAATGTGAGGCGTAAGCCCTTTTTTGAGGGTTTAGGTATATCAGCATAGCTATTTCCATGTGGGAAGGAGAATAAGCTATGCCATTATATGGTACCTCTATAACTCTGTGTATGCTAGGCGATCGTATAGTGTAACTATATGGGATAAAAAAAAAAAAGAAAAGAAAAAGCACACCCTTACCCAAAATATGACCAGTACAAAAACTGTGTGTAGAGCAGGCCTTAAATGATGCACGGGTCTTGTGCTGTTCCTCTCCACAGATAGCAATTTCATCCAGTTACATCAATGTAAATCTGGAGTAATACCAATTAAGTCAATAGTTACTCTGTATTTACATAGTTACAACTGAGAGCAGAATTTGCCACCAGGTATCCCTGATCCCCACAACTGCAATTAAATAAAAAACAACTTCTTGTTACTTCTTACGACATTGTGAGGCAAGCCAGGAAATTTAACATTAAAGCTACAACTTGTCAATTGCGAGTGTGTTTTAGAAATATTTTCCTATTGGTACTGTTTGTAAGTGACTTTAATATTAATCTATTACTAATTTAGAAATAGTCTCACTGGAGAGCCATTCAGCTGGAATGTTTAATGGAGTATCAGTATAGATGGGATATTAGACAGGTTTGAGATTAAATCCAACGGCTAGAAACTGCAGAGACTTTGTTCAACTGTTCTCTTCTATAACGTTTGTTAAATATTTCAGTGCCAAATATTTACTGAGATCCCCTGGACAGCTTTACCGAGGGGAGGAGTAATTCCAATAAAAACAGTTAGAAAATTGCTTTACAAATTTTCTGTCTTCTACAGTGAAAAATAAATTGGGTAAAAGAAGCTCTCTTTGCTTCTTCTTGCACACAGAATTTCAATTTAAGGGAATTTCAACATCAGGGTATTTTTCTTTTCCTGGTGTGTGTCTATCTGCTACAAAATTAGCTAATTTTCTCGCTTCTTAATATCATCACCCTGAATGTGCCTGTTGTGAACAAGGAGAGCTGAAATTGAAAATTTAAGTTTAATTGCCTTAGCTCACCATCTTTGTTTAATTTTAAAAACTGACACCCATTCTAATACATTATAAGCCTTGCAGAATTGTTATAATTGTCCTACCTCAGGCACAAAATCTACTTGCCAGCCCTGTGACATGACTGACTGTAATGAAAAGAAGTTTACTTTAACATTTAAAAAAAATTACTTGCTCAAGGCATGTAGAATTTTGCAAGGCTGGGTGCAATTCTCTGAACTCCCATGTGGACAGAGTAATTAGGCAGTATGTACTCTGGTGAATTAAATCCATGCATTCATCTACAGAGTAGGCTTCAGTTCAGTCTCTATATGGCCCTCCTTGGCCAATAACTCCATGGAATAGCAGCACCTGCCACTAGGTGGATTAGCTCAGATCCAGTGGCCCTTCACTGTGCTGTTCCCCACCCCCCAGCATTCCTCAGTATACTAGCATATCCAAAGCGGTCATGGATTCTGCCAGTTTGGCATACAAAGAGCGTAGAGCCCCTGCTCAGCTGCTCCAACCACCTCCTCCCTTAAGGGGGTACCACAGGTGTTATATGGTGCACTTGGCTCTTCACCAATGGAGGGATTTCATGCATTATTCTCAACTAAGCTATCAGAGTGAATAATTGATTCAATGGACTGAGTTTATTTTTCTGCTCAGATTGTCTGCAAGTGATCTAATTTATCTGATGATCAAAATTATCATCCAAGTACTTTCTGTGAATTGTGTTTGGTCTGAAGGTTGTTCAAGACCAGTTCACTGTGATTATTTGCCTTTTGAAATTCAAGTTGGGTTGGTTAGTTTTGACAGGACACACAAGGTGCCTGGTATTGCTTCAGTTTCTTGGTTGGAATAGTGTAACTCTTCAAATCAGGTTTCCAATGTATCACATGTACAAGTTTAAGATTTGCCTTTTGCAGATCTTCTCTGATATCTGTTTACAGTTTGCTATTTCCACACAAATTCCTACCAGTGAACGTGCTTGCTTTGATTCCAGCAGATTTTTTTTCTGTACGAACATCTACTTTCCCTTAATAGGCCTCTTTGCAAATATTGTAAATTCCTCTCTTTCACATTTTAGCTCTTCTCATGATTTTCAGCTGCAGCTGTTTATAATTTCTAGTAGAGCTGTCAAGCGATTAAAAAAAATTTATCGCGCGATTAATCGCACTGTTAAACAATAATAGAATACCATTTATTTTAATAGTTTTGGACGTTTTCTACATTTTCAAATATATTGATTTCAATTACAACACAGAATACAAAGTGTACAGTGCTCACTTTATATTTATTTTTTATTACAAATATTTGCGCTGTAAAAACCAAAAGAAATAGTATTTTTCAATTCACCTAATGCAGGTATTGTAGTGCGATCTCTTTGTCATGAAAGTTGAACTTACAAATGTAGAATTATGTACAAAAAATAAATGCTTTCAAAAATAAAACAATGTAAAACTTTACAGCCTACAAGTCCACCCAGTTCTACTTCAGCCAATTGCTCAAACAAACAGGTTTGTTTACATTTACGGGAGATGCTGCTGCCTGCTTCTTATTTATAATATCACCTGAAATTGAGAACAAGCATTTGCATGGTACCTTTTTAGCTGGGTTTGCAAGGTATTTACGTGCCAGATATACTACACATTTGTATGCCCCTTCATGCTTCAACCACCATTCAAGAGAACGTGTGTCCATGCTGATGATGGGTTCTACTTCATAATGATCCAAAGCAGAACGGACCAACGCATGTTTATTTTCCATCATCTGAGTCAGATGACACCAGCAGAAGGTTGATTATTTATTTATTTATTTATTTATTTTTGGTGATTCAGGTTCTGTAGTTTCCACATCTGTGTGTTGCTCTTTTAAGACTTCTGAAAGCATGCTCCACACCTCGTCCCTTTCAGATTTTGGACGGTACTTCAGGTTCTTAAACTCGGGGTAGAGTGCTGTAGCTCTTTTTAGAAATCTCACACATGTACCCTCTTTGCATGTTGTCAAATCTGCTGTGAAAATGTGCTTAAAATGAACATGTGCTGGGTCATCATCCGAGACTGCTATCACATGAAATATATGGCAGAATGTGGGTAAAACAGAACAGGAGACCTACAATTCTCCCCCAAAGCGTTCAGTTACAAATTTAATTAATGCGTTGTTTTTTTTGTTTGTTTGTTTTTTTTTGATGACCATCATCAGCATGGAAGCATGTCCTCTGGAATGTTGGCCGAAGCATGAAGGGGCATACGAATGTTTAGTATATCTGACACATAAATACCTCTTGCAACGCCTGCTACAAAAGTGCCATGCGAACGACTGTTCTCAATTTCAGGTGACATTGTAAATAAGATACGGCAGTAGTATCTCCCGTAAATGTAAACAAACTTACTTGTCTGAGCGATTGGCTGCACAAGAAGTAGAACTGAGTGGACTTGTAGACTGTAAAGTTTTACATTGTTTTGTTTTTGAGTGCAGTTCTGTAACAAAAAAAATCTACATTTGCAAAAAGTTACACTTTCACAATAAAGAGATTGATTGAAAAATACTGTTTCTTTTGTTTATCATTTTTACAGTGCAAATATTTGTAATAAAAGATAATATAAAGTGAGTACTGTACACTTTGTATTCTGTTGTAATTGAAATCAATATATTTGAAAATGTAGAAAAATATCTAAAGTATTTAATAAATTTCAATTGATGTTCTATTGTTTAACAGTGCGATTAATCACAATTAATTTTTTTAATTCTGATTAAATTTTTTGTGTTAATCGTGTGAGTTAACTGCGATTAATCGACAGCCTTAATTTCTAGGAGTGGTGTTACTTAGCAGTTAATGGTTTTGCAAAAATCTTAGCTTTTCTCCTAGGCAGCAAGGGACTTCTGGCTGTTGATAGCAGGTGGGGAATAGGGTTGAAAGATGTATGGTAAGATTCAAAAGGAGGGGAGGCAAGGGTCTGACAAGGGTAGAGCCACCTGGGGGATAGAATTTCAGTTCTGCAAACAAAACTTTAAGTTTTTGCACTTTTTTTTTTTTTGTTCCAAATTGGGATGAAAGGCCAAAAACTCAAATTTTTCACAGAACTGAAATTCTGAAGGATTCCATTTTGGAAACATTGAAATGTTCCTGCAGTGCAAATGTGTTTTGATGTAGCAGTCTACCAGGTATGCTGCTGGGGAGCCCAGAAGTCCAGGGGGCTGGGCAAGAAAGCTAACAGCAAAGCAGATGGCTGGCTGGCTAGCCTAGTTTCCATCAAAGCTTTTGAGGGCAATTGACACACTTCTGCAGAATGTTTCAGTTTTTTCACATCAGCATTTTCAAATGGAAAACTGTCTGTCAGGAAAAATTGTGACCAGCTCCAGACTAGAGGCCAGGAGGGGAAGAGTAAGGTGAAGCCAAGCACCAGAACTGGGTGAGTCAAGGAGGGCATAGGTACCAACTCTGTTGGAGCTTCGGGGCTCAAGCACCCACCACAGGGCCAGATTAATCTTTTGTGGGTCCTGGACTGTGGCCCGATTTCCCCCCTCTCCTCCCCCCCCGCTCTGCCTGCACTCTGTCCAAGGCTCTGCCCCTGCTTGGCCTCTTCTCCCCTCCCCCGCCCCCCGCCGAGGCCGTACCTGCTGCTCGCACCCCCTGTCAAAAACAAAAGTCCATGCCTGTGAAGGAGGGTTCAAGATCTGGAGGGGGTGGGCCTAAAGGAAGGCATCAAGGATTAGAAGTGGCTGGTACAGGGTCTTTGAAGGGGAGGAGTAAAGGGAGGGGTGTTGGGAGCAGGAAGGGGTAGTTTTCTGATGGGGGGGTTGGTCGGGGAGGCAGAGGAAACGGTGGAGGAAAAAGAGGATGGGGGAAAAAGGCACAAAACTGAAAATTGTCATCTTTTCTCTGAGAAAAACACAGAATTTTAAAACACAATTCTGTGGAAATTTGTTTTTGAAACAAGACCATTTTTGTCCAGAAAAGTGTAAAATGAAAATTTTGACCCATTCTAGTTATCAATGTTATGTTAAATACAAAATGACTGTTAGTGCACACAGTATAGGTTAGAGCAGTGGTTCTCACACTTTTGTACTGGTGATCCCTTTCACCCAGCAAGCCTCTGAATGCGACCTCCCCCTATAAATTTAAAACACTTTTTTTTTTATATTTAACACCCTTATAAATGCTGGAGGCGAAGCAGGATTTCGGGGGTGGAGGCTGACAGCTTGCAACTCCCCCACATAATAACCTTGTGACCCTCTGAGGGGTCATGACCCCCAGTTTGAGGAGCTCTGGGTTAGAATAAAACCGAGGATCTGAAAAAGGACTACTCGGGAAACCTGTTCAGTACAATTTATTCTATCAAAACTGAGGGCGAAGGGCTTGTGGCTAACGTACACAACTTGGCGTTAGAAGCGCTGGGTTCCATTTCCACATCTTCCATAACCTTCCTGTGTGATCTTGAGCAAATCAGTTAGACTCTCAGTGCCTTAATTTCCCTATTTATACACAGGGCTAATAAAACTTCCCTATCTCTCAGGAGTGCTGTGAAGCTTAACCACCTTACATATACTAATGACTTTAGTTCCTCAGAGACAAAAGCTCTGGATAAATGCTAAGTACTATAATAAACGGTTTGTTGATTGTCTCACAAAACTTGTGCCCCAACCTATTTTATGACTTTTAAGAATTTGAAATATTAATATTTGTACTGGCTTTGTTCCTTCTTTCAGTGTGCAAACTTGCAAGAAACAATTTGGGCAGTGGTTTCTTTAATCTGTTTTCTGAACTACATTGACTTATTTCCACATGTTCCTAGCAGGCTGGTGTTAGGACCCAGAAAGGAGACAGCAGCAACATGATATAAATAGAGTACGAGAATGGGACAAAGTTTGAGAAGAAAGCATGACATCACTCAGACTTTCTCTCCACCCAAAGAGATCTTGGATGAAGGTGCAAACGTGAGTCAGACAAGCAAGAAGTTCGCAACTCATTTCAATCCAGTTCCTATCCAGGAAATAGTGGGAGTTTGCCTTATGTACAATAAAGAGGTATTTTTTTAATTGAAGAACCAAAACTGACTTCGGATCTTTCACAAAGTGAAAACAGTTGAAAGTAAAAGACAACGATAGAAAGCAAAAGTTGAAAAATAAGATCTCTCTTTTTTGGCACCAACTGCAGCAGAATTGTATGCATTTTTTCTGTGGAACTGTACATTTTTGCAACTAATAGATTTCATCTTATAATTTTGCTCCAATCATAGTAATACATTTATGAATAACAAAAGGAATCCAAGTTTGAAGGAGGCAAATATTTCTGAAGGATCTGGAAGCATATTTTGCTGTCACTGAAGGAATGGACATCTTGAACCTGTGTGGAAAATGCCTCTTTTAAAAGAAAACAAAGTGGCAAAGGAAAATTTGTGTTTGTGATTGAAATCTCAAAGGAATTTGGTCTCAGTTGCACTTTTAACCTCGAAAAGACCATGAACAATTTGTTGTCTCTGCTCTGTCATTATTCCTTGCTGATTCTATTTCAGTCTAAATATCAGGTAATATTCTGAACATGATTAACATTAAGATTTATTTGGATTTCCTTTTAGTGATATGTTCACTTCACAATGTCTTGTTTTATGTGCAGGTGTATGGAAACAATTCACGACTATCCAAACACCCAGGTAAGAAATTTTTTGTTTTATCATTATTATTACTGTACGACCATCTTGTGCTTAATTGTTACAGTATGTTTACTAAAACTTTTGCTTTCTGATATGCACATCTCATTTTCTTACATGCATGAATAAGTACCGTGCTAAAATATAATGTAGGGCAATCAGTCTAGAATACTAGACTACCGTAATCTATTACAATTGCAGTTCTCACTACACTGACATTCTGCATAAACAAGTACAAAAGGAAATGCTGCTTGCATTTACACACACTAGTTTACAAACCATTGTGTTTTGAGACTCTGTTTACAACTTTTTGTTTTAACCTTGAGCTGCTCTTGGAATCGGCGCTGTGGTAGCATGCAGCACTTCAAATTCACTGACTTCTACCGCTAGAGATGCCAGTTTGTAAACTTTATGGTGCATTTGCATAGCTTCAGTCTTTCTTTCTTTCTTTTTATTTACAATTAAGTGTAATTTGCTCAGGACTGAACGTAAGCATGTTTTTCTTCTGAGCTCCAGTCATCTGTTTTCAATGCAAAAATCACTCTGACTAATTTTGTGTGTCTGTAACTGGAAAGATCTTCCATTCACACACACACACAGTTTAACCTCATGGTGGTGTACAAGTACAACCTTACTCTTTAACCAATCCACAGACTGCCTTGTGCTTTTAATTCCTACCCGTACGTATGTACGTATGTACTTACAAAATTAAAATCCTGCTTCTAGCAAGAAAAGCTCTATGGTGCTATTGCAATATGTCTGTCCCACCCCCGCCTTGTTATCTCAGTCCTAATTACAGTATGCCTAAACTATTGCCCTTGCTCATGTGAGTTTCTTTTGTTTCTCCTTCGTCTAGCAAATGTTAATTCATGGCCTCAATTCCTATAGATAAGGCTGGTCAACCTTTAGCTGGTGAAGCAATATAAGAAACCTAGGTTTTAGCTCAACTTTATATATTGGGCAACCCGGTTATAGAACAGTTACAATTTTGTAGTTTGGAAACCTAGTATGGGGATGTAGCATCACCCGGATCCCTAAATCATACTATGGATTTGAACTATGTTGTAATTTGGTCTTCTGGCTTGGTTCTATGGATAGCATAGACAGATCCTTAATGGTGGTTACAAAACAAAAGGGATATCCAGGGAGCAGGTATAGTAGTGGTTTTCAAACTGTTATAGCCCCCTCAGGATGGATTGGTCATCAGCTGGAGTGGCAGTGTGGCTTAATGCATAAGATGCTGGACTGGGAATCGGAAAGATCTGCATTCTAGTCCTGGCTCTGCCACTGGTCTGTTGTCTGATGCTAGGTAGGTCAGTTCCCCCTCTGTGTTTGTTTTCCCTCCCTAGGTTTGTCTGTTAGGACGGTAGGCTTTTGAGGTAGGGACTCTCCCGATGCGTTTGTAGAATGTTTTGCAAAATGGGGCTCTGATCTCAGTTGGGGCCTCTAGGTGCTAGTGTAATACAGCTAACGATAATGAAGTGCCGTGTTGTGTCGCGGTTAGTTATTCCTATCTGTTCATTTTCTCTTTGGCTTTTTTGATTTTCTTTGGTAGCTCTGAATCCCTTTTCTCATTCCTCACTCATTTGAAAATTAAATTTTATTGGGAGTGGTAGATATCTGCGCAAAGGAGCATCGCAAACCAGTATGCACGCTCTATGCTTTGCCCGGTTTGCTGTCAAAAAGAGTTGGAGCTGCTAGACTTCATGGGAAGCAGATAGAAAAATTGGGTCAGCATCATCTGCCCATGTAGAGTCTCCTGGTGCCCTGGAAAGCTGCTGCCCTCATTTCCTCTGGAGGGTGCCGGTGTATGCTCTTGGAAGACAGAACTAGGGCACATGCCAAAGCTTCAGGGACCCAAAGGAAAATAAGCCCCCTCCTAATCCTATACCTCATTCCCTTGGGATCCTTTTCACACCTAAACTCCCAGGAGGAGCAGGGGCTTTGGATGGTTGTTCAGGAAATTAGTTCAGATTACAAGAGTGCGTGTGTCTCTTGTGGTTTATCTTTCTGTCTCCCAGCTAGGTCATAGGTTTTGCAAGTATGCAAAGTAATATGTGTGGCACCATTTCGCCTCATCCACACCTGTATCACTGTGTACCAATGACATGCTTTCTCAGGCTGTAGTTTCTTTGAGAGAGGTTCTCTGACCACTGCAAATGTTTCTAGGCAAGGAGGGCAGATGGGGATTCTAGTTTCTTGTATAATCAGTGGTGTTAGATGGATGGTTAAACAGGATAATACTTGGGCTGGCAGGTTAGGTGTGAAGCAGGGCTGCAGCAAATGAAGCTGCCTTAGTTACACAGGCCTAAATTTACCACTTCTGATTGTTGCACAACCCTCCCCTGCCTCTGCTGTGGTGTTTAGTAATCACATCAGCACGATTCCCTAATCCAAAAGAACCCTACAGTCTTCAACCATTACAGCTCTGAAATTGTGTCAAGGGGACAGAGAAGAGAGCAAAATCTAAAGCAAGACATTCTTTGTGCTGGCTACGGTTTCACGGAAGGGGTGGACAAAACCCTTCAAGTTTACAATGAAAATGAAAAAAAATCCCTGTGTGTCCAAAACCTGGGTCCATATGATGACAGAACCCCTGTAACACTGTCAAGGTGAATGGAGCTTTGGGGATGAGCTGCAAGTGGCAGGGAAAATCTGCTTGTGGTTTGTTTTTAACTTACACACCCAAGTTTTATAAGGTCTTTGGAATGTTTGGCTAGCATACGTACTGTATGTTCATTTGGGCAAGTTCTGCACCCCTGTTACTATGCTCACTCTGTTTTCAACTTGCCTTTCTGTTTCCCACCCCCTGTCCTTCCTTAGGTCCCTGAGAGATTGCTAGGGAACCTAAAGAAATTCTAGACGAGTGAGAGTTATTTATATGAGAGGGCCACACTAAATCATTCTGATACCCTTTTTTGGGATCAGTAGTAGTACTTTACTACTTGGGTAATCCCACTGAAGCCACTTCTTACCTTTTGTGAGCTTCTCCTTATGTGAGCAGTCCTACTGGCTTACATGGGACTACTCTTGTTAATAAGAGTTTGCAGGACCAAGTCTTCAACTGGGCCTCCAAAGTGCAGTCCAAACATAATAGCAAATATGCATCGCAATAATATATGTTAGTGTGTGTGTGTGTACACATGTGAAAGGTAGGGAGGTAGGTTTTCTTGTAGTTGGCTTGTTTTGTTTTTCCTCTCTTTTACTCCTCTCTGCTGCTTTTTTGGCGGGGAAGAAATGAGGCAAGATGCTAACATGGAAAGGTTTAGCAGAAGTACTAGGTTTTGTGCAGGGAGCTGAAGAACGATAGGGCTATCATTTGGCAAGCAAGACCAGTGAGGGGGTTCTAGGCATGGAAGAAGATATAGTGACATGCCTGGGACAAAGAGCAGTTGGGTAGGGGGTGTGAGTACATTCTAGGCATTTAGCCATTGAAGGTGACTGGAAGACAACAGTTTGTCTTGTAGCTGGTTTTGAAATTTGTTTTTGTTCTGCATTGGAAGGAAAGACTTTTGTGTGTTTTGCTCTATAGTTGGGTGGTTAGGGCACTGGCTTACGCTGTGGGACTTCTAGGTTCAAGTCCTGCCTTCCCTGAACCAGGCTAGTGTTTTTCATCCCAGATCACTCCGATACCAGCAGAGTAGGGACTCAAACCTCGATCGCTTGCGTCCCAGCTAACCAGCCAGCTATAGTCTCTCTCTCCCCCGCCTCCCCCTTCGCCACAACAGTTTATTGGAAACTGATAAGTCCCTGCAAAATGTTTCATCTTCAATGAAAGAGCATATGTTGTTGAAATTTCATTTTGGCAAAAATGTTCCAACCAGCTCTACTATTCCTGGTGTATCTGTTTTGTGGTTTAATAGAAGACTTGGCTCTCTGGTACTTCCAAACTAGCACAAAATTCAATTGAAAACACAACTGAAAAAATAGTAAAAAAAAATGTAACCTCTGTAAATGCTGGATTTGTAGATGTCTTCCCCCACCCCACCCCACAAAAAAAGCATAAACAGATTAATTTATGCCAATAGAATTATTTGCCACCATGATGGACAAAAGAACCAACGCTCATTTGCAATAGCAAGAGGGTTTTACTGTATGACTGTTTCATTCTCCTACAACTTTCATTGCTCTGGTTGATTACACATTCTTTTCCAGCACAGCTTGCTAAATTAGTTATTCTAGGAATAAAAAAGTTTCTTACAAATAATAATATAACATAAAATACAATCTGTATTTGCCTTTATTATTAATGTTCGACCCTTAAAATAGAGCATTACCTTAACACGCCATTTAATTGCTCTGGCCAATCTGTTTCTGCTCCAGCTTGAGAATTCACATCTCCCTAAAGTGTTCTCTAGTTGACATCAATTAGATTCTCTAGATAAATCTGCCATTGGAAAATGGGAACCATCAGATGTTCTTCTTTTGTCAGCTTGTCCACCTGGAGCTCAGTGTAACCATCTGCAACTGAAGAAGACGTTTAGGGAAACAAAATGTTCCTGTTAGCCATAAGATTTATTTTTCACTTTTTGGGGAAAAGAAGGTTCTGAAGAAATAGCAGCTGCTGCATGCAGAGCAGTTAACTATTTTCCAATGCCACTAAATATTCTGGGACCCAGTCAGGAAACTCCTTCCAGTGAAGAGTGTAGTTCTGACATCTTAACCTATGCACCCTCCCAAAATCCCCATGGCGTATCCCTTGCCTGTGTTTCTGCTGCTGGTTTCCACCTCCCTGGCTTGCCCCAAAACCTGGACAACATGGCCCCTGCAGAATCCATGCTTCCAGCAGTCAATTTACTGGGGTTGCTCAACACCCATCAGTAGAGGAAGGTCTTCACAGGCTAGAAGTGAAAACCAAACAGATCAGTATAGCCTCAAGGTGTGTTAACTTGTGCTGCCTTCCCCTGTGGGTTTTGGGGAGAGGGGGAAGAGTCTTAAGGCACTCAGCTGCCTCTTCCATGCGCCCCTTGAATTCTGCAGAGCTGGAACACATGTGGAGAGGCTCCCACAGGTGTAAGAAAAGGAGAAAGGGTGCTGTAGAAAGGAAACTGCCATTCTGCACATTGCCCTGTATGACATTTGGGGCCCTCTCTGGATATTGTCCTTAAAATGATCTAAACATTGTGGCTTAAGCTTTATGGGTATGTGTGGGGGTGCATGAAATATAGAAATGTATTTGTTAAATTAAAATATTAGGATCAAATCCTCAGCTGGTATAAGTCAGAATGTGACTTCAGTACAGCCATGCTGATTTCCACCAGCTGAGGGTCAGGTCTTCTATCATTATGCAACATAGAATCAGAAATCTAGGACTGGACAGGTAATGAGGAAGTAGTCTAATCCAGGACCCTATGCTGAAGCAGGAGCAAGTAAACCTAGACCATCCGGGCTGGTGTCCATCTAACCTGTTCTTAAAAACTTCCAATGATGGGGATTCCATAACCTCCCTTGGAAACCTATTCCAGAGCTTAACTATCCTTATATTTAGAAAGTTTTTCCCTAATATCTAACCTAAATCTCCCTTGCTACTGATTTAGCCCATTACTTTGCGTCCTACCGTCAGTGAACATGGAGAACAACTAATCACTGTCCTCTTTATAACAGCACTTAATATATTTGAAGCCTTATCAGGTCCCCCATCAGTCTTCTTTTTCTCAAGACTAAACAAGCCCAGTTTTTTTTTTTTTAACTTTTGCTTCCTCATAGGTCAGGTTTTCTAAACTTCTTATCATTTTTTGTTGCTCTCATCTGGACTCTCTCTCCTGTTTGTCTACAAATTTTTCTGAAAGTGTGGTGCCCAGAACTGGAGATAGTACTCCAGCTAAGGCCTTATCCGTGCAAACCATCTTCTGAGTCTGATATACAACACCCTGTTAGGCTAATATCATTCTGAGTTGTATTTTTTTGCAACTGCATCATATTGTTGGCTCATGTTCAACTTGTGATTCACTGTACCCTCAGGTCCTTTTCAGTAACCGATTACTGACTAGTCAGTTATTCTCCATTTTGTAGTTAGGAAGGGGGGAAAATCAAATGCCCAAGTCTAGTACTTTGCACTTGTCTTTATTGAATGTCATCTTTTTAATTTCAGACCAATCCTCCTATTTGTAAAGATTGTTTTAAATTCTAACCCTGTCCTTCAAATGCTGGCAAATCCTCCCAGCTTGGTGTCATCCACAGATTTTATGAACATAATATCTTCTCCCTTATCCAAATCATTAAGCAAAATATTAATAGTCATAGACCCAGCACAGATCTTTATGGGACCCCACTATCCCCCCAATTTGACAGCGGACTGTTGATATGGTCTTTCAACCAGTTTTGCACCCACCTTATAGTAATTTCATCTAGACCACAGTTCCCTGATCTGCTTATGAGAATGTCATGCCAGACTATGTCAAAAGTCTTACTAAAATCAAGATAGACAATGTCCACAAGTTCCTCTCTAGCCACTAGGCCACAACCTGTTTCTACTGCAGCGAAGGTAGAGTAAGTACACAGCTTTTAAAAACGGGTCCCCCGCAATGTGCGATCAGAAATCTTGTTGCATAACACATGGCTTTAATCCCCATTGCTATTTATTTATTTTGCTCTATTTCAAATGCTCGCTCCTTGTATGCAGTGCATAGTTTACATAAAATGTTTTATTTTGCCTAACCATTTGATCCCCCTCTCTTTTTCTGGTTTCTACATTGAAGCATCTGTGGAGACTTGTTACACTTGACCTCGAATCCTGCGTTTCTGACCTTTTAAAATTTGTGTTTCCTTGAAAGGGTTTGAAGTTTTACAGACAGCGTCCCACTACTGGCCCCTGGAAGATATGGACGGAATCCATGAGTTTCGGGATACAAATGGAGGTAGAAGCAGGACTCGTGACAATGACAGTAACATAAGTATTTGTGAGAGTCAGTAAGTAGCAAGGGAGCTGGAGATATGAAAGCTAAATAGATTAGAGCTAAAGCCATGGCAGCTGAGATCTAATTATTCATCAAACGTTTTGACAGTCCAAATGATTTTGCATTTCAAAGCTGTAATTTTTTTTTTCAAAGTATTCTCAGACATTTTATGAGCATCCTACACATTCTTACGGTTATGAAGAGAAATTGTTGTGTGTTCCAAAGTGTCATTAAAATCCTATTATTGTTAGTTGCTTTGGTGTATACTTGCCCATGCACAAATACACAGAGTGGGTGGGATTTTCACTAGTCCCAAAGGAGTTCGGTGTCATATTGATTTACAATGGAAGTTGAATGCTTAACTCCTGTAGGCCCTGGGCTAGATTCACAAAGGGACTTAGGTGTTGCGAAAACTAACCTGAAATGCAGCTCTTAATAATTAATAATAATTAATAAGAGCAAGAAATACACAGTTGAGGCTAGGAAGTGCTCTTTTTCAAAAGGAGTGATAACTGCTGAAATTCAGAAGCCATTTCAAGCATATTCAAATAGTTCAATTTATAGGGCCTGATCCTAGAAACGTTCACTCATGGTGAAAAGCACTTGCTCACATGAACGCTTCTATTGCAATCAGTGGGATGACCTGTATGAATAAGGATTACTCGTGTCAGTGAAGGTTTCCAGGATTGGACCACAGTGTGTTTTCTGGAAGGGTGCCAAAAACATCAAAAAATGTTTGTTCTTTTGTGTGATTTTTTTTTCTGATGTTGAATTCTTTCCTTAATGTTGTTGTAGATAATCCCTTTTCTTAGTTTGCAGTTGCTTATATTCTATCCTCCAATACATGCATATAATTCCCATTGGCTTCAATGGGAGTTGCATGCCTGCATCTGAAGGCTGATTCTGAGACACAAGAAAGGGTTTCTTTATTGCTGTATTCTGCTGCAGGTTACCATTTTCCTGCTTTTTGATACCACTCTATGATTATGCAACTCTTTTATTCATTGCTAGAGTCTCTCATATTATTTTTTCCACTTGTAATTTCATGCAATTGTTTTCATCCCATGTTTCTTCTCATAAAACCTTGGAGCATCATAATCTTGTCCTTCATGTTAATCCATTTTATTTGTTGAAGTCATTGTGTGGCTGGAATCCAGTTTCATACCTCTCAACGGCTCACTGTTTTGGGAGTCAGTATCACCAAATTAGGTTATTTTTGTGCACTTTCCATACTGACTGGCTGTTATCTCGGGTCTATAGTGGTAATAGCCTAATGGCAGAACTGACTGAGGAAATTAAAGGGACATCCACTGATTTGGAATCTAGTGAATTAAAAAAAATCTAAAGGGTTTAAAGGTATTTTCAGGTGCTGCATCTGAACCTTTGTCCCTCTGCTAACTTTTTTCCTGCAGTTTTACATTGATATTTTTCTATTTTAAAATAAATTTTTTTCTCTTCTTTTGCTATATGAAATACTCCACTGATTTTGGGACTGATTCAAAGTCAACAAATGTCTTTCAATTGACTTCAATGGGCTTTGAATCAAGTCTTAACTGTCCGTGCAGGACAAACAGTGAAAATGACTGCATGCAAAATGCTGTCAAAAGTACAAAATAAGCAAATCAAAACAATAGAAATATGTTTTTCTCTAATAACTTTTATAATTTAGGACTCTTAAAATTATATAGGTAAAATATCTGCAGACCAAAATATGATTTTTTTTGATGCTGTCGTTTTGAAGTTACTGATAATGTCATCTGCATGTCAGTTTCCCTTAGGCTTGGTCTACATACAGATTTTGAACCAGAATAACTATGTTGGTTTCAGGAGATGATTATTATTATTATTTTTTTTTAAAAACTGATATATTTATACCAATACATCCCCTAGTGTGGATGCAGTTATAGTTTATTTCCCTTCCCCAAGGGAATAGCTACACTGGTGTAAAACATACAACTGTGTCTACGTTGCGGGCAGTTGTACCACTTTAACTATACTATCGTTAAAGTGGAACACCCTTTATGTGCAGACAAGCCCTTTGAGGGGAAAAAAAGATGGAGGATGTTATAGAATGCTAGAATGTTATAGTTTAAAGGGCCACTGAGTAACATTTGATCTATGCTGTGTTGAGAGATATGGACTGGACAATTCATATTGATTTTGTGTTTGTTCATTGTTTTGCTTATTTTCTTTTGTTGTTCCACCCAGCTTTAAGAATCCACAACTTCACTGTGCTTCCTTCCCATAATTCTACCTTTGTATATACCAATGACTCTGCCTACTCTAACTTCTCTGCAACCGTAGGTGAGGATTCAAGTATTTTTTTTCTGCATTTGTCAAACTTGGACTAGTCTGATAATGTTGGGTTCGAAGTTAACACTGTTCGGTTCATTCTTAAATGATCCTCTGGAGTTTATGGGCCAAATTCTGTTCTCAGTTATGCTGGCATAAATCTGGAAAAACTGCTGTGATGTTATTTAGTAACTCTGGCTTTACAGTGATGTAAGCAAGCAGAATTTGGCTTGGCTATGTACTGATCATGCAGTTCTTGCTCATCTGAGTGGTTCCACTGGGTTCAATGGAACTACTCACATAACTAAGGAGAGTAGGGTTTGTCCTCAAAAGCCCAATAAACCCCAAAACCTTTGAGATGAATTGTAAACATGGGCACTGAAAAAAAAAATCAGTTGGCATGAAATTTCAATGTAATTTGAACTATCTGTTTAAAGGAGTTAAACGTACTCTGTTTTTTATAAAGTTAAAAGAAAAAAGAGCTGTTTTTCTTCAATCTGTAGCCTTTAAAGTAACGTGTTAAAAAAAGAGAAACTTCAAACAATTCTGCAGGATGCAAGGGAAAATGGGAGCTACCCATCATGACATTTCTGATTAAAATAATAGAAAAAACAGGTGGAAGACATGCAGGTGTGTGTGGTGGGTGTTTTCATTGAAAACAACAACAACTGTTTTACGTCTACATCAGCCAATAGATCAAAGGGAGAATCAGCTGAGTGGAAAATGACTACCCCGGCAGGCACTTACGATAAAAACTTATTGGGAATCTTCGCTCACTTGCACCAGTATAAACCTGGATTCACTTCACGGAATTCAGTATGGTTTCTCTAAATTTATACTAATGTAACTGCAGTTGGAATCTGACCAGCTATCTACCTCAGAATTAGGTATCAATTTACAGCTGGCTGTTAGAAAAACATTTCTTGATTCACCCAGTAGATTTTGGGTGAATCAAGAAATGTTTTGGGCCAGATTCCCTGAAGGTGTCCTTTACACCTCCCTACACCAGCCTGTCCTCTTTGCCCCAGAGTGCGGAACCGGTTACTTGGCTGTTGGCTGCCCCACGTCTTGGTTTCAACTGAATATGGACAGCTTTAAGATTAGGCTCAAGAGACATAATATCCTCCAGTCACAGGGGGAATGCATATGTTGCACCATCTTTAGGGTGATAAAGCCCATTTCCTATAGCATACCTAGCCATCTCTCTGGATAAGTGTAGAGGGAAATGGGGCCATAGCCCTGCCTCTACATCTTTGGGGTGATTCAGGGGTGCCAGAGGGTCAAGACTCTGTATTCTCCTTGCGCATGGACTGTTATTGAGTTGGACCCAAGAACAGAGGGTACATATTAAAAAGGCTCCTTATGCCTTGGTCCTTCACCATGCATCTGTGCTAGGGCCATACACAATCTTTCCGTATCTCTATTGTTACATCCTGGTGATTGCAGATACCAACCATAGCCCTGTATCTGTATCTCTTAGCAGGAACAACACCAAATTACTCTTCCCACTGCCTGTCCATTGGACAACCCTAATCCTGAAAGTGCCTTTTTCAGAATGCAGTATTTTGGAGAAGACATAAAACAAAGATCCTGAATTCTCACTGTCATTATAGATCCATGGCACTGTTTGCAAAAGTGATGTTATTAACAGTACTGTCCAGGACAAATTCCAAATCAGGCAATTACATTCTTCCTCCCTAAACTGTAAATAAAGAAAATCCATGTGGTATTTTGTATCCTGCTGTATGAAGTGTTACTAAGAACTTGTCTTCAGTATTAAAAAACCTGCGTGTTTTACCTCTGGGTAACTAACGTGCATGAGTATCCTGAGGTAAAAACACAATGAAGTCAAAGCACTTCAGTTCTATTGCAAGGTAAATTTGCCAAGGTCCGCCCTATACCCAGGTCTGAGATTATCTGCGGCAAGTTTACCTCTTGATAAACCTAAAGTGCTGTGATTTTTACCTCTGGATAGCTCACCTCCATTAGTTAACCTGAGGTAAAAAACTGTGGGTTTTTTTTTAAAAGCAGTGAAGAAGATAGGCCCTAAGAAATCACAAGGAGTTACACATGATAAATGGAAACAGAGCCTTTTTGGATGCTAATAAAAAGTCATGCCCCTGGGTCTCTCAAAAGAACATACATGTATTTCTGCCTTCTTGCTAGAGTAGGTCTAATATCTTCCTTTAATATAGCCTTTTTGATCAAAAATGGTCAAAAAGCCATTTTCTAAAACAGAAATGTTTGTGGGAGGAAAAAATAAGTTTTTTGTCAAATTTTCTGAGGGGCGGGAGAGAAGAATTTCCTGATTAGCCAAAAATACCCTATAAAGTGCCGCTTGTTTTCAGAACTCTGGATACATAAACTTCACTCAGACTATTTTCAAGTAGTAATTTCTGGCCATGCTGGTTCAGCTATACAAATGATTTAGTTGAACAGGGGATTGGGGAGGGCAGATATCAATATCAATATCATTTTTACAGACTATACATGATAAGACTGTAAGCTGTACCTTTCATTTATTTTATCCTGAAAAAGGGGGATAGAAAGATAAACATATTAAAAATGCTTGAGTCATTTGAGTCATGTCCCAAGAAGCTGTCAGTGCACGAGAATGTTAAAGGACTACATTTTAATTTTCCTTCCTTAGATATTGTAGAAGGAATGGTCAACAAAGGAATTTACCTCACTGAACCAAAAAGAGTTACCTTTCTCATCTTTGGAAACTCCCAAAACTCTTGCATTAGTAATCCAGAAATGTGTGGACCTGAAGGTGAGTGCTTTGCCATCATTATTACTATTTGTTTTTATTATGCTGTAATCCTATCAGATGTCATGAGCTAAGTAGAGTTGGGTCATATCTGTATTTGGATGACAGATCATCTAGGATCCTCAAGATACTCTATTTTTTAAAGCCATTTTTTGCTGAAAAAACTTTGTTAAAAACAGCTCTAATTATTACACAGGGAACACAAAGTTATGAGGTGTAAGTAGTTAACACAAGGTCCTTATTTTGCAAATGGAAGTTCTCTCTAAAGTTCTAATTTCTGACTTTGCCAATTATTGAGTTAAAACAGTTTACAGCTAGATATGAAAAAAACCCACATAGATTTTTTTTATTCACGCATACCAGTTTAAATTAGGAGTAATTCCACTCAAATCAATGGAATTAGACAGCATTTAACTGGTTATTGTGAGAGCAGAATCAGGCCTCCTGTGTTCCAAAACAATGTCCCTTAGCACAGAGAGAACAGAAATGATCCTGCAAGCACTGCAGCATAACAAACGGATGTGTTGTCTTGCTGGTTTCAAATTTAGGAGACTAGTGTATGAAGTCCCTTTACCAAAGGTTGCTGTTCAGATTTAGAAGGGGGCTCTTCAGCATGCTAGTGACTAAGGACTTGGTATTATAGTCATGACAGTGAAGAGGAATTTTGCATTTATCATCACCGGGTGTAGGACTGGATCCTAAAGCTGTAGTACTGAGTTATGAAATTGACTACCTGTGATTTCTACAAAGCATCAGATGTGTCATTGCTGATTTTACTTATTAGCTAGAGTGCACTCGAGAGACAGGAATGGCATGATGCACAGAAAGTGCAGGAGTGTTCCGATTCATATTGCGAGTGTCACTTGATCAGTTCATGTGGAGAAGCCAAGACTCAGGAAAGGCTGTCTTGATTTACTTCTTGTTAGTGACTTGCAAAGGCTAGGAGACTGGCAGATAAATGTCCTTGGAGCGTTAGGGACTGTTCTCTGAAATAGGTCTAAAAACATGGTTTCCTTCCACCACTCTCACTTTTGTCGTTTTGCCAGACCTAAAAAACCCAAACAAACACAAGGATTTTGCCTCCCCAGATGTTTTTTAGAATTAACTTGTGTATTTTTAAAAGCCTCTTTGTGAATCCTCCTAAATGCCAACAAAGGCTGTGTTAGATCTCACAAGCTATGAGCTGGATGTGGCCAGCTGGAATATGTCCAAGACGCTGCAGATACTGGTGCTAGCAATTAAAAAAGGTGGTATTCTTCCCTCTGAATAAGAGTCAAATCAATATCCCAACAGGACATTGCATGAGAGCTGGGTGAAATTTTTTGGACAAAACTTTTTTTTGGAGAAAAATGCAGATTTGGCAACACAAATTTTGTGATTTTTGTGTCCGTTTTGCCAAATTGTTTGTGGCAAAAAGGGGGGTGGAAGAGAGGAATCCTGTGAAGGCAAAGCGTTACATTTTGAAATTTTTAGAAATGACTTTTTTGTTTTGAGATTTCATTTGACAGGAAACTAATATTTTTCTGACTCTAAGTTCACCTGAAATTTCAAAAAAAATTTCAATTCAATTTGTCCCAAACCAATTTTTTCCCCTGATTGATTTTTTTTTTTGAACTGCCAATGAACCAAAAAATCAGTTATTCACAGAGATCTGTATAGCACTGCTGCAGATGACTTTTTTAGGATGAGATGTAAAAACAAGGTCATATCCACTAATGATCCCAAAACACTTTTCAAAAGAATAAGGGTGTCCGTTAATAGGGACTCAAAGCGGTTAAGGGCAGGATAGCTTATACCAATTGCCAGTATGTTTAATTTATCTTCCTATCTAAAGTTCCCTTTTGGCCGCTTTCAGTGGATTTTCTTTTGTTTCTTGGCCCTATACAGTTGTGTTGTGTTGCTGGTGCTGCTAATGTGTACCGTTAGTCAATGGGAACTATTAACGGATTTCTGTGGGTGCAGAATAGGACCGCTAAATCTCACCCTGAACCTGGGATTTTGCTGGCAGGGGAAGTGAAGTTATCCCTGTAAGATATGTACCCAGGGCCCAATTCTGCACTTGGTTACACTGATGTAAATCCCCCTGAGCCAAACAGGCCACTGCAGTTGCCCGGAGCTGGGAAAGCTGGGTGAAATTCAATGGCCTGTGTTATACAGGTTAGTCCTAGATGATTAATGGTCCCTTCTGGCCTTAAAACCTGTGAGTCTCTGAATAAAGGGTTGTAAATAATATTTGTTGAGAATGTTGGCATTTTTTCCATGAGCAATTATCTCTGGATAAATAGTTTTATTATCCAGAGCACCTCCACAGAAGTCTATGACATTACTTTGGTTTTACACTGCGTAAATGAGAGCAGAAGGTGGCCCATTGCTTGTAATCCCATAATGTGATCTGAGGTTTGTGCAAGGCCCTCTATTAAATGAACAAACAATAGTGACGCAAAGTAAACCAAAGCCAGGTTGAAACTTTGGGCCTGCTATGTTTGAGAGGCCCCTTATTTTTGCATTTCAGGGTAGTTCTGACCTCCCCTGTGTCCCCACCGAATACTGTGAATACCCCATCTTAAACTCTTGCGCTTCGATAAAAAGATGGACAACACAATTCCACATGGCATCCTTAACTTGGTGCCGGTTATTGTGGGTTAGTCTCCATCCCCGGAATAACTAATAAAAATACCTCATAGGTTTAAAAGGGAAGAATTTACCCAAGGCAGCCTTGCCTAAAATCATGCAGCCTAGGTTTGGAGTCAAATGATTTTTTTTTTATATATGTGTGTACAATATGCAAGATCAACTTCCATGGCTCATAGACACTGGAGAGGCTGCTACAGGCTTTGCTGTAGCTGCAAGCCATCAGCATTCTCAACCTCTTCCCCCTGCCTCTCCCCCCGCTGTGATATAACATTTAATTTTTTTTCTTTTGTATTTTGTTACTGGATTCAAAAAACTGTCAACAGACAGCTAAAATATTTGCCAGATGTGTTATAGGGTTGGTTACACCAAGTGGGGTGTGGTTTAAATAAATACTACACAGACTGGGGGCCCAATCCAGGAGTTTTTACTCAGGCTAAACTGTGCTCTCTGCTTCCTTATCTCACTATGCACTGCTCCCTATGCCATGCTCCCTTCCTCTTATCTTTAGCAACACCTTTGTTTTCCTCATCTCTCCTCCCTTCTGCTTATTTTTCTCCCACAAATCCTATCTCTTCCTTTCCTCCCACCATATCACCGACCCCTTTTCTCTTAACTCTCCTCCAGTCCTCCTCCCCCCCCGCTCCCTGCACCCTCCAAATACTATCATTGGCAACTCCCATCAGCCCCCCGCCCACCAAATCAGGAAAATTCAGGAGGATGCTAAAGGGGACGATTTCTCAGTAAGCTTTTTTCTCACTGATATTTCCCTGCATTCATTCCATCAGGTGCAGAGGGGATTGATTACTCCCCACAAAACAGGCTTCAGGCTTGCCCTCAGACCAGATGGATCTCCAAGGATCTGCTTGGATCCCAGGGAATCAAGAGGGGGGCCAGGGACATTGTTCAAAGTTTCTCATGCCTCTCTGAGAATTCTGGGTGACCAGACACCCTTCCCTACAATGGGGTGGGGGGAAATCTGTATGCAGCGCGCTTTCTCCATGCATGGGTCTAGGGGATATGATTCAGCCCGTAAATTATAAATACAGGGGAGAAAAAAAGATACAGAACCATTAGGATGGTGCCTAAATAACCAAAGGAAACCACATGATCTTTTGTGGTAGCCCTTGCCCCTCCTCTCTATCCTTCCTATTTCTGTTGTTTTAATTAGTAATGTTGGATGGGATATTCAGAAGCACTTGTCATTTGGAATGTAGACATGCCCTGGGAGCAGGGTTAAGCCAGTGCTGAGCACTCTTGAAAATCCCTCCCATTATTTCTATTCCGAGGGACAGATCCTAAACATAGTTTATTCATGTAGTAAGTACTATATGGCTGGTAATCTGATGGAAGTACTTTGGTAGTAAGTGTTTGTAGGAGCAGGCATTGGCTTTTAGTTTGCAAGCTCTTCAGGGCACAGGATGGTTTTTTATTGGTCTGTAAAGCACCTAGCATGCTTTGGGTCCAGCAGTGTTGCCAACTTGCATGATTTTTACCATGAGTCTTGCAATACTGGATGCTTTTCTTAAAGCCTGAGCTGCTGGAGTTGTGTGAATACAGTACATCAGAATCTCATATTTCATTATTTAAAAAAAAGTTCTAGCCTTTGAGGTTGAAGAGAAAAGCTTGAAAATGAGACTCCTAAAGGGTGAAACACTAGAAGGCAAATGAAAGAACCTCAAACTTTATTTTAACAAGTCTCTTGATTTTTTTTTTTTTTTGAGGGTCTGGTCCTTATGACTTTTGAGTACCTGTGGCTGGCAATACTACCCATATCCTTTAAATCTACAGCATGCAAAGGCTTTATAAAAGTTGCAATACATTTCAGTGCTTCCTGAACATTAATTAAAAAAATACGCTTTGGAAAAATTATAAACTACAACACATGGTGGTTTTCATCTTTCGGTTGTTTTCACCCGTCTGTCCATCTATTGTTTGACTGTCTCCCCTAAGCAATTTTTTCCACTGAGAATATTTTAGAGCCCTCACAGTATGCTGATGCTGTAGAAGATTAAAATGACAAATAAAATTATGGTGCAAGTCACAAATTATCTGGTGCAATCAAGGTAATGATTTAGAGGAAAAGATTGAAAATGTTACATGAATGAACAAAACAACTATAAGATTGATGAAAAATGCATTGAAACTGTAGGGATCAATGTGGAATGGTGCATGTGATTTTTACATGGTGTAACTTCTGCAATACCTAAACTTAATGGGTAAGTTAAGTGGCAGTGTTAATACTGGATTTAGTTGCTTTGTTAATTTAGGCCATTCTTAAGTTACTGACAAGACATATGACAAGATTTTATTCATTCTGGCATGTATAGCAAATACTGTGTGTTACCACTTTTAAAAAACGGTAAAAATTCATACAACAATCAATACTTAGTTGCTACCTGAAAATGGAAGAGTAGAGATTATTCAGTATTCTGCTGCAGGCATATTTCTTTACACAATACCACATTTTATGTATATTTTTCATACCAGTGGGAAATAAAACCATCAATAAATCACATTATTTCTATAACTATAGTATAATAATCAGAGTAAATTTTATTTTTTATGGTGCCATTCCCAGCACCTCACAAACAAGAACATTAAAACCATAAAATACTGAAATATTCAGAAGATAAAAATGTGAAGAGAAGAATCACATAAATAGTTAATATTGAACCACAGCAGTGGGTAAACAATCTTTTCTAAAGGAGAGGTCTTCGTGCCTCCCTTAAACTAAACTAAATCTCTGGCAGTGATAGGCTGTAATTCTGTCCAAAATGATATCTTTCTTAAGATACAATAAACGTCTCAGTGTGCATTGGTTATAGTTGTACGGATTTGCTTTTAAGTAGAGCTGGGTGGGAAATGGTTTTCCAGTCCCATGAAAATTTTTGAGATGTCAATTTTTTTTTTCCTGTCCTGAATCCAGAGGAAAAGTTTGACCTCTTGAACACTTTTTTGAAATGAAAAAACTTTGGGTTTGGGACAATCAAAACTTTTGATTTCAATTTTGATTTTTTTAAAAATCCTTTTTTTGTCTTAATATACTAAAATTTTAAAAAAGAGAGTCCTTTTGACTCAAAAACCCAAAAGTTTCCAGTTTGAAAATGTCAAAATGAGATATTTGATAATTTTGCAACTTTTTCCAAACGTTATTCTAGTTGGGAGATTTGTCAAAAGTGACCCTGTTTTGCAAATGGTTTCGTTTTTGACAAATCAGCAATTTTCGGTGAAAAAATAGCTTGTTGAAAAATTCCTGACCAGTTCTATTTCTAAGTTTGCCCTAAATGTTGCACAAGAGAGTAATCCAAGTGCAGTTTCACAAGAGAAGGCCTTTCAGCGATCAGGTGGGAATGCAATAGGAAAGGTTGCAGCCAGCTAATATACCATACCTCAGATTAAAACGAAAAACGCCAACCTGACCATAATTGACCCTTAATCTTCTTAAATCAGACCCTGGACAAGAGCTGCCACATTTACACTGCACCTTGTCTCAGCCTGATGACACTTCTCTTCATCAAAATTTAGAGGCCTCAGGCAATTGTGTGCATCTGCCTTGGGTAGGTATGTAATCTCCATTATCCTAGTAATGGAGCGCCTCAGAATCTTTAACGTATTTATCCTCACAACACACCTGTGAAGCAGGGCAATACTAATATCCCCATTTTACAGATAGAGAATGGAGGCACAGGCTGACTAAGTGACTTGCCCAAGGTCACACAGAAAGTCTGTGGTGGAACAGGGACTTGGTCTTGGGTTCATGAGTTCCAGACTAGTGTCCTAACCACTGGACAATCCTCTCATCCCCTCTCCTCACGTCTCTCCTGCCAGAGCCTATCAATGTGAAGGAAAGTTTCTCCAAGATTGAATTTCTTACCATTCATAATACATTTGCTCAAGGAACATAGTTGGGGAAATGGAGAGTTGGAGACATAGACCGCTGGGTATTAGCAGCATTAACCTAAGCTGCACCTACACCAATGCATGACTCTTCTAATAACATTAGACACTATACCTGAGATTCTTAAAGCTGCCCCATGGGATTTGGATGCCCAAATCCTATTAGTTGTAATGGGAATTGGGCATCCAAATTCTAAAAAAATCTCAGCCTATATTACACTGTAGGCTCCATCGCTCTACCCTTATTCCTGTGGGGCCCTGGCTAGTGCTGTGTGAATTCAGAACTTGTCCCAGGTCACCAAAAAGTTCATGGAGGTTTGTAAACCTGGGGCAGGACTGTGCAAACATTTAGTCCTTCCTCCCAGGAAATTTTGGGGTGGGATGGTGTTTTGATTTGGGGTTAAAACCATGCTAAACTCTACAGTGTTGGAGGAGTTTTGTCTGACCTTTTTTTGGTTTATCCTAACTAAAATCTTAAAGGGGGAAGAAACAAACTTAGAGTAGGAGGACTTACATGACCTGAAATCAAGACGGGTTAGTGGAATTCCCAGATCCTTAAAGCTGATGACTATTGGTGCAGAACATAAGCAATAACCCAAATCTGTCTCAGGACTTGTCTATACAATAAGATTGTGTGCACTCTGCGGGTATGATTTCTAAACTGCACGAACATGTTGTGCATTAATTGGTCTTTGTAGACCCTGCTGGTTCTCTAGTGCGTTTTAACATAGTGCAGTACTACATTACATGACAGATGTTAATCGCATAGCTTAATGCACTAATGGAAGGCTGTCACATAGCACTGTACGGGCCCTGAATAAAATAGAATAGAAATGTTCCTGAGGACAGTAGTACACTTAGGTTTTCTTGTTTTTTGCCCCCCACTGTTGAGGTCATGAAACAACACATGAGAAGCAATGAAGGTGCATAAAAATGTAGGCACCTTCCTTAATGGTGAAGCTCTACTCTCATCTGAGCTGAGGACATTGTGAAGATTTTGGGTTTGATCTGGGGAAATCCTATGTACAATAAGCCTGTTGTAAATGACAAAGCTCTATAGTTCAACTCTCCCATTCCTTCCCCTCCTATCTATTTCTTTTCTTTTGTTTTATTTCACTGTGGAGGGGCTCCCTGCCTGGGGTTATTACAGACATCTGTCAAGACAGGATGTCATTTATATTTGACCATGAGGAATTTTTATATGCAGTCAAACTATATGGACAAAATGACTTTCCTAAATTCTAAGTGCATTTTTGTGATGAGATTTACAATGTGCTTATTTAGTTTCACTTTTAGGTTCATCATTTCAAAAAGCGATAAAGTGCATTTAAGGAGGATTTAAGGTTTTATTCTAAACTTCTGAGCTATAATTCTTCTTCATGGTGCTTATATGGCATATACTGGATGGTTCGGTAGTTCAGGTGTTAGCCTTGGACTAAGGAGACCTGGGAGTTCCCTACAATAGACACATAGCTGACCTCTGGGAAAATGTGTGGTAAGCCAAGGTGAAAGGACTATGATCTTTCACACTAAGCAGGGTCAGTACTTAGATGGCAGACATCCAAGGGAAACCCAAATCGGTATGGTGTTTTCAGCAGGTGACTCTATTTTCTCCGAGTTAGTATTGAATCAATGCCTCCGTCTTTTGTGAGAGTGCAGGGTCTTGCAGGAGCTGCTTTTCAGACAAGACATGAAACCAAAATCTGCTCTTGACTAGAGCTGTTCAAAACGTTGGCATCAGATCTCAAAGTCAATTGAAATGAGCCTTGGGCTGGGGGTTAACTGCATTCAGAAGCTTTGGCTCGTGCTGACGGAGATTTGGCAAACACGGGCTGATGTTGTTCGCATACTGATCAATAGCTAGGAAGCTGGTAAGAGCCAGCTAATATTTTAGTGGTGGGGAAAATGACTCCTTTCTATATAAATGTGTAAGGCACATTGGGAATGATGCTTAGATGCTATGTAGTGCTGGGTGCCATTAAAAGGACCTATACAGACAGACAAAGATAGATTAAATAGAAAGGCAAAATATACATATGATATTTATTCAGCAATAACAAACGCCCATATGACAACAGGAATATTAGGATTTTTGTAATAACTTGTCACTGGGTGCTCTGTTCCCCACTGGAGTACCTCCTTCTGGCCACATCTGGGATTACCTCTGCCAGTCCGACAACCCTTACTTCAGTAGCTTACTCCAGTCTAGCTCTTGCAGTCTCACTCCTTAGCTGCTCCTGCTTCGTGGCTTGGCCCACCAGCCAGCTCATTGTATTTTTCCCCTTCCTGGGTATCAAAGTCTCTTGAGACCCACTGTCCCAGGCAGTCTTTCTGTTCATTGCCCCTTAACGGCATCACTGCCCAATAAGGGAACCCAGGCCTGTCCCCTACATTGGGTTCCAACCCAGGGACCCTACAACAAGCAGTCACAGTCTGCACTGTCCTAAACCTTACTGATGTATCCTTAGGTTACTTCCTATGTGGCCTTCTCTCACCCTGAGTGACTGCAGCCCCCTTCTACTGTCAGCTACTGGGCTTTATCCAAGCCCCTCCTGTTCCTCTCCAGCTGAGCTTCATCTCTGATTAGTGCTCATTGCTCCCTGGTTTCTCTTCCAGGTGCAGCCTAGGTGGTTAATTGGCTCACCTAACCCCCTTAACCCCGTCATGCCTTCTGTGGGGTGCATACACCATCACAGAACTGTATGCAGGCAGCTGGTGGGGGAAAGAGGGCTTTTGAACACTGGAGTGGGTTGGGGTTTGCCTGAGCTTTCCCCAATACTAATAAGAATCAGGTAAACACCTATAAACATTCTATTGCACACCATCAGACTACCTGCTGGATTCAGACCTCAGCAGGGTTACTCTGGCATGATGCTACTGGGTAGCCTAAAGTCCTGTTTTATTTAGGCAGCCTATCAATACTTGCCACTAACTATAACTAAAATAATCAAGGCAGATGTTTTCACTGCACACAGCAAGTTTCTTTCCAGTCCGGTATTTTGTTTGTGGGCACTCATCTTAGGTTTTATTCCTCTTAGCACTTCATGCCATTATTCCCCAAGACCCATGTTTTTAGGAAGCAGTTAGTCTAGCCACTTTCTTTTTAATTGCTCCTGTCTGTCTGCTGAGCCTCTTTACTGCCATGCTGAGCTGTGAGGGATGCTTCCTTTGCTGTTTACAATTCAAGCAGCATTCCTAGGTCACCTTTATTAAAGAAACACAGCTATCATTGTGACAATTTGTGCAATTTTACAGTAGAAGAATATTCCAAAACCTTCCACTGAACTTAGTGGGACTAGTTGTGAGTGAAGCTACTCACGTGCAATTGTGCACCTGTAGTCAGGAGGGAATGTTTGATTTTTGTGCTGAGTTAAGAGTCTCAGATTGGGGAAAAGAAAGGTTTCTGGTTATGGTTTGTAAAAGCTGGTATCCTTTCCTGTAAACCAGTATCCCTTCCCATCACATTGATGCTCTGGTCCCTGCAATAACCAGAGGGAAGAGCCATGATGATCATAGGATTACAGGTTCAACACCTGTAAGAACTATAGCATAACCAGCTCCTTATTTATATAAGAGTTTTTTTAAAGTTTAAAAATATTAGTGTGGCTAATCTATTTTTTTAGTTATGACTAAAATGGGATACTTGGGTAGTAATGAGTATTATCATGTGCTTGGTATGTGCCAGTTTGTTATAAAACCAAGGGCAGATCCTTAGCTGGTGTAAATTGTCATCGCTCCATTGCTGTAAAAGTGCCCCACTGATGCCAGCATGAAGATCTGCCCCCACGAGCATATTCGCTGTGTGTACTCTAGGATGTTTGATGCTTTTTAATCCCACCTGTTTCTCATTAGGCACATCTCTTCTCTCATTTGCTTCCATCAGGAGTAACATTTTCCTTTTTCTGGAAGACTCAGGAGCAGAAGGCTAACTTTCCCCCCGCCTATGGTGGACAGGTCATTTCCAGTGGTTTCAAAATCTGCTCAAGTGAAGATGAAGGCTCTCTGGAATTTTATGCCCGTGGGAATTCAATGAAGTGGGAGGCAAGCTTTAGTCCCCCAGGTAACGTTCAGTTTCACTGTTGAGGGTTCGGAATGGAAATAAAGTAGTGATGAGCACAGCTCCCTTATCTGGATAGAAAGAGAAGATGAGGAAATAGGTGGATTGATGAAGGATGGATAGGCTTTAATTCCCAAGAGAGAAAGCAGGTATTAGAATATCAGGGACTTTGTGTACAGCACAGTTACAGTTCATATCACCATCCAAGGGTCTAATCCTGCACTCCCCAGTCCCTATTGAAGTAAAATTCTTATTGACATCAGTGGAAGAATAGGGGTTTACCTGGTGTCATAAATATAAAGGGAAGGGTAAACCCCTTTGAAATCCCTCCTGGCCAGGGGAAAACTCCTCTCACCTGTAAAGGGTTAAGAAGCTAAAGGTAACCTTGCTGGCACCTGACCAAAATGACCAATGAGGAGACAAGATACTTTCAAAAGCTGGGAGGAGGGAGAGAAACAAAGGATCTGTGTCTGTCTGTCTTATGCTGTCTTTGCCGGGGATAGACCAGGAATGGAGTCTTAGAACTTTTAGTAAGTAATCTAGCTAGGTATGTGTTAAATTATGATTTCTTTAAATGGCTGAGAAAAGAATTGTGCTGAATAGAATAACTATTTCTGACTGTGTATCTTTTTTGTAACTTAAGGTTTTGCCTAGAGGGGTTCTCTGTGTTTTGAATCTAATTACCCTGTAAGGTATCTACTATCCTGATTTTACAGAGGGGATTTCTTTACTTCTATTTACTCCTATTTCTATTAAAAGTCGTCTTGTAAGAAAACTGAATGCTTTTTCATTGTTCTCAGATCCAAGGGTTTGGGTCTGTGGTCACCTATGCAAATTGGTGAGGCTTTTTATCCAACATTTCCCAGGAAAGGGGGGAGTGCAAGTGTTGGGAGGATTGTTCATTGTTCTTAAGATCCAAGGGTCTGGATCTGTAGTCACCTAGGCAAATTGGTGAGGCTTATTACCAAACCTTGTCCAGGAAGTGGGGTGCAAGGTTTTGGGAAGTATTTTTGGGGGAAAGACGTTTCCAAACAGCTCTTCCCCAGTAACCAGTATTTGTCTGGTGGTGATAGCGGCCAATCCAAGGACAAAGGGTGGAATATTTTGTACCTTGGGGAAGTTTTGACCTAAGCTGGTAAAGATAAGCTTAGGAGGTTTTTCATGCAGGTCCCCACATCTGTACCCTAGCGTTCAGAGTGGGGAAGGAACCTTGACACCTGGGAAAGAGCGAGTGAGGAGTGCAGGATGAAGCCTTTGGAGTCCTCACTCAGTGCATTCGTAAGCTGGGAGTCCAACTTACCATTTTCTTTCATTTTAAACCTCTCTGGTAACCCTTTTGGGTAAGTATTCCATGCTTACATGATACAGTTGGCCATTTGTATGGTAAGAAGGAAGTCCTGGAAATGTATTTGCATGATTATTAATAATGTATTTTAAAATGAATATCTTATTTCTGTCTTCTGATCCAGAATGCAGGTTACTAATTGAGAGGCAATGGGGTCTAGTGGTTAGAAAAGAGCACTGGCTGATAGGACTTATGGATTGTAATTATGGCAGAGAAAGTCACTGAACCTTTCTTTGCCTCAATGTATCCACCTGTAAAATGGGGCTAATAATACTTCCTTACCTAACTCCTCTATAGCTGTGATGTTTAATAGTTTGTAAAAGTGTTTTGCAAGGAAAGCTGTTGCATGTATGTAGTTACTTTAATCCATGTGACAACTATTATAAACAATGTTTGGACCTCTTCAGCATAACATGTAATCTGCAGCAACCTTTAATTAGTCTTTATTTACATATTCTGTAGTACTGAAGTCCTTATGCAACCCTCACTGAAGTGGGAGTTCTGCCTGAGATAAGACTGAATAAGGACTTTAGATCTGGGCCCATAGTATAATTTATGCAATTGCAATGAGCCTGAGGAAGGATTCAGGCACAATGTCACTAAAGCCAATAGGGGTTCTTCCAAAGTATGGAGTGTCCCTTGTGAATAAAGAGTAATGTACATGATATCATTGCTCCATAATTCAGTATTGACACTTCCTTTATAGCTCCATTGCATTGCACAAATGAAACGCATTTTAACTGAGCTAAAATTTATTGAACGAGAAAGGCTGTAAATGAGGTTGATTCATGGATTTTACAGAGTTTTAATGTTTTGCAGGTCCTTTCTGGACTCATATTCTCTTCACATGGAAATCAAAAGAAGGTTTGAAAGTCTATGTCAATGGAACTCTAAACACCACCGACCCAAATGGGAAAGTTTCCTATAGCTATGGGGACCCCAACGCAAATCTGCTGACAGGGACAGAGAATGATCAGAGCAAACGCTATGTGAACGGGGCTTTTGATGAGTTTATCATATGGGAAAGGGCACTTACCCCCAAGGAAATTGAACAATACTTTACAGCTGCTATCGGTAAGTGGGAGCATACTCTGTATAAATGTTGATTTTTAAAAAGTTCATTAATTGAGATTTCATAAAGTTCAGCTGTTAAACCAGCTGTCTTAGTGGGCGATAATCTGCAGGCATAAATGTTTATAGGAATAAATGTTCATAGGAATCACTTTGTCAGTTTCAAGGGAGGTATTTTTCTCACGCTGGGGCACAGCCCCTCAGACGTGTCACCAAAGCACTCACTGAGTCTCACCTCATCTATTGGCTGGAAGAAAACCTCAGCAGAATCCAACCATTGCTAGGACAACCAAACCACTTCCTTTTAACTAATGTCAGAATAGCAAAGGGACCTATTTTTAAAAAAGTCATTCTTGTGATGGTCTTGGGAAAGCCTTCATTTGGTGCCTGAAATAGCAATAATATTTCAGTGTTATGTTTGAAAATATTAAAAAGATGTTTTAATAAATGTGTAATGTTTTAATCAGGTTGGCAAAAATTGCGGTGGTATCTGGTTGTTGTATCTATCACAACAAACAGGAGTTACTATAACACCATCAAATCCAAAGCTATTATAAATCTCACTTCCTGGATTAATATAACACAAGAATGTTGTGTTACTGAACTCAAGTGCTCTAGACTTTTAGATTGCCCCAGTCCATCTATATGTATGTGCTGTTTCACTGTCAGACAAGTATGGCTCTTGTATAAATATGCCAGAAGGATAGTAACTTTCATGAACACTGAAGAAGTTAAAGAATACACAAAAAGAACAGGAGTACTTGTGGCACCTTAGAGACTAACAAATTTATTTGAGCATAAGCTTTTGTGGGCTACAGCCCACTTCATCGGATGCTTAGAATGGAACATATAGTAAGAAGAGATATATATGTGTACACACACAGAACATGAAAAAGTGGAATAAGAGGCTAATTAATTAAGATGAGCTATTATCAGCAGGAGAAAAAAAAACTTTTGTAGTGATAATCAAGATGGCCTATTTAGACAGTTGACAAGAAGGTGTGAGGATACTTAACATGGGGAAATAGATTCAATATGTGTAATGACCTAGCCACTCCCAGTCTCTATTCAAACCCAAGTTAATAGTATCTAGTTTGCATATTAATTCAAGCTCAGCAGTTTCTCATTGGAGTCTGTTTTTGAAGCTTTTCTGTTGCAAAATTGCCACCTTTAAGTCTAGTACTGAGTGACCAGAGAGGTTGAAGTGTTCTCCTACCGGTTTTTGAATGTTATGATTCCTGATGTCAGATTTGTGTCCATTTATTCTTTTGCGTAGAGACTGTCCAGTTTGGCCAGTGTACATGGCAGAGGGGCATTGCTGGCACATGATGGCATATATCACATTGGTCGATGGGCAGGTGAACGAGCCCCTGATGGCGTGGCTAATGTGATTAGGTCCTATGATGGTGTCACTTGAATAAATATGTGGACAGAGTTGGCATCGGGCGTTGTTGCAGGGATTGGTTCCTGGGTTAGTGTTTTTGTTGTGTGGTATGTGGTTGCTGGAGAGTATTTGCTTCAGGTTGGGGGGCTGTCTGTAAGCGAGAACTGGTCTGTCTCTCAAGATCTGTGAGAGTGAGGGATCATTTTTCAGGATAGGCTGTAAATCTTTGATGATGCTCTGGAGAGGTTTTAGTTGGGTGCTGAAGGTGATGGCTCGTGGCGTTCTGTTATTTTTCTTCGTTGGGCCTGTCCTGTAGTAGGAGACTTCTGGGTACTCTTCTGGCTCTGTCAATCTGTTTTTTCATTTCAGCAGGTGGGTACTGTAGTTTTAAGAATGCTTGATAGAGATCTTGTAGGTGTTTGTCTCTGTCTGAGGGATTGGAGCAAATGGGGTTGTATCTTAGAGCTTGGCTGTAGACAATGGATCATGTGGTGTGTCCTGGATGGAAGCTGGAGGCATGTAGGTAAGTATAGCGGTCAGTAGGTTTCCGGTATAGGGTACAGTTATCATCCCCTCAAGTCCCCCACCTGCCTCCATGTACCATTCCAAATAGAGGTTGGAGCTTGGAAAGACTTTGCCGGGGATGTTCCCATGGTTGCAGTATGCAAAGTGTTAGTCTCATATTATTTGCTCCTAATTTTGCATTCTTTGGCTTAAATTTGAAAACCATGTGAGAAATTCAACCCTGCACCTAATATTGCAATAATGCTTACAATAGCTAGTTACAGACATTACCTATATTTTTGAAGAGTTACACAGGGTTTTAACTGTGAGAGATGCCCCCGCCCCCACCCCTGCTGATGTTCTGAGAAGAGACATGGATGCATCCCTAAGTGCTGCTTTGCAAGTTTGCGCTATGTTTCAAACTCTTGTGACTTTTTAAAAATAAATTCCAAGTCTCACAATATTTAATGTTTTTTTCTCCTTAAATCCCCAGTTCCTGATGATATGAGAGAATCTTGCCTTTCATTTAGAAAACAAAAGCAAGTTTCTAGTTCTCATGGTTACAGAGAAAAGTTTGACAAAAGTGCACCGTAAAGGCTCAGAAACTGGAAGGCAAAAAAAGACCCCAAATGTATTTATTTATTCTTTTTTTTAAGAAACCTTGGGATTTTTTTGTTTTTTTTTTAAAGCCAATTCCATTATATTTAGAGGCCTGGCTCATGATTTTTGAACACTTGTGGTGGCCATTACTGAGTATGCTTCTTTCTCATGGCTCTTTTCTCTAGCATGGATAGAACCCAGTGAATTAATCAGGCATTTTTATAGGCCATGAATCTCACTTTTTTTCCTTTTTTTTTTTTTTTTTAAATTCCCACAAGTGTTGATGTCCATGCAAGTTGATTGGTGAAATTGTGACACGATCCCTAGAAATGTCAGTGGTTGTTGATAATGGCAGGCTATATAATGAGCCAAAGTTATCCTTGGTGTAAATTCAGTGACCTCAGTGGAGTTTCACTAGAACAAATTTGGGCTAACTTTATTGAAAGCTTAATTAGGAAACCCACTTTTAAAAAAATTGAATGAATAGCTGTGCTATTTTAGATAACAAATACCACTAATATCTGACGATTCTGCCCAAATACCAAAATAATGAGCATGATTAAATTCTAAGAGAGAAAGTTTTACTTTTCTGGTCACAAATGATCCATAAATCCTGACACATGCAGAGGAATCAATATGTTTAACACTGGAACTGCTGGAGGGCATCCAAAAATCTAGTTTTATACTTTTTATCTAAGTAAATCATTTATGACATACTCGTATGGTAACCTTCACTGATGTAGTAACAGTGAGTGACATTTATTGGTAAAGCCAGGCTGACTAAAAGCAGCTTTCTGTGTTGCTTGAAGTCAACTCAAATAGCTAATGGAGACATTATCTGCAATGGTGCTCAGACTTCCATATTTTAAGTGCAAACTGGAATGTCAATTGGTTTGAGGCTTTATACTCCACTAGCTTTTGTTCAGGACTCACATGCTTGCTCATCAATAGCTGCCATCCGTTTGTTACGCTCTTTTTTTCTGACTTTGGGTAATATCCTGGTCCCATTGACTTCAGTAGGAACCTTTATTGATTTCTGTTGGGCTAGGGACTTCACCGTTTGCCTAGCTCTCAAAGATTTTTGTTCCTGAAGAGCCATCCATTGATTTGTTTTTAGTGTTTCAATGCTCCGGAAGGAATGTTCCTATTACCACCCCATCAAGAAATTTAGGCTCAAAATATAAATTCTTTCTTTCTTTGTATTACGTTACATTATTACCTAGAGGCCCCAACTCAGATTGGACCTCATTGTGTTAGGTGCTGTACATACACCTAATAAGAGACAATCCTTGTTGTGAAGATCTTCTAATCTAAATAGAAAAGATAGACAAAGTGTGGAAGAAAGGAGGTAGTACTATGTGGAGTACTGAGGCACAATTTACTTAAGTCTCATTGATTCGCTGTGGCAGAGCTGGGAGTTGAACTTGGATTTCCTGTCTCCTTATCCAAAAGGCCAACCTTCTTCTCTTTGTATAGATGTTTCCATGGATTTAAAATTTCATTGAAATCAGTTTTTTGTTTTAAATTTAAAAACACTCCCTTGCAGTGTTGGAAATCCAGCCAAAACAGCGTTGGCTAGTGTATAAGGACTGGAAAGTAAAACTGACTAGAAACAGGAAATGAAACTGATTAAATACACCAGTCTAGTTTCAATATTGGAAATCGGGAAAATGCAAAACAAATTGCATAGTCTTGGCTTGAATTTCTCAGAATTGCATTGTGAATGTTTCTCACAGATCTTTTTTGTTTTAGTTTTTTAAAATATATTTATTGCAGGAAACTTTTTTTTTTAAATTATAATTCCTTTTTCCTAGGCAAGCAACTTTTGCTTTCTTCAACACCTCTGTGGCCCATTATGACAACCACTACAAATCCCATGGTAGGAGAGTCGTCCTAACTCTTTTCTTTAACGTCAACAATAACTTCCCTTCTCAATCCTGTTTTGCTTTCTTGATATCAAAATGTATGTGTAATACAGAGAGGTAGCAGCCTTTCCATGGTTTAGGTAAGATTCGGTTTTCATTTTCATTTTACTCCCCTTATAACTCATTAGAGGTATCAGAGAAAGGGGAGGGATTTTTTTTTTTAAAGTGATTTATTTAACAGACTATTAGAGGGTCAAAGGGAAGAAATCCCTCTTCTGCTGTCTCTTTTTCAAAACTTTGTGAACATTTAAATTTTGGAAATAGTTTAAAAAAGAATGGGGAAAATCATGAAAATATGGCTAAATGTTTTTTCCCCTTTTTTAAAAAAAAATGGAATTTGAAACATTTAACCAGATTTACAACAGAACTTTTTCTTTCATCTGTTTAAGAGGTATTTGTATTAAATAGATGTTTTAAAATAAATACCAAAGTGTTTTATATAGTCTAAACAAAAATAAGTTCCCTTTTCAACCTGGCTGTATGATGTTGAAATCCTATTCGTTTTCTTCTTGTTCATAGAGCCTTTCAGGAAACCAGGGTAGACAGGACCTGAATTTCTAATGAAAAGAATAAGCAGACAACAAATTAATTTCAGCAGCATTTATTGGTTTCATGTCTTTTCTAGCTTTGTTACAGTGTGTGTGTGAATATCATAATGTATGTGCGTGCTATACTAATCTATTTATCTTCATTTGTTTATGGTCTATTATTCATAATCAGAGCCTTACAATTTACTCTGCCTCAGGCTACTGAAAGGGAGTCTCGGACCAGACTTTGAGTTATCTCCTGTGCAGGAAGAGACTGGATTAAGCAGTAAACCGTTTCTCCCTTTCTCTGGCTTTACTGCTAGAGAGGCACATCAGATCAGTCCTGGAGATGCATTGCTTGCGTAACATGTAAGGATTTGGAGGGAATTAGGCCCCAAATTGCTGCTTGACTTTTGTGTAGTTAAGTATGGAAATAATGGCTGGTTACCAAGACATGCAATGATGAGACAATGTTGTTGTCTTTTAGCTCTCCACAGATGCCTATCATCCTATCATAACTAAACTGACCGAGGAGAGGGGAAACTTCCAGTACCGAGGGGACCTGCTCCGCTATCTGAAAAACATGTCACTCAGTTTACCCAACAAATCCCTGTTGGAGAATACTGCCTTTAACTTGACAGAGGTCAGTTACTTTCAGTTTTTAGGGTGATGCCAAATGATCTTGTTTTTACTTCACATGCTGGAATGTAAAATGCAGCTTTGAAAGATTTTGTTGATCATAAAATATAAATATTTAAAAAACACTCAAGACAACTATTTTAATCAGTAGCAAAAGGTCAGCTGTCACTGGAAAAGACAAGTTTAATTACAGGGCGCATCAACTTGTTAAGATGTCATGTAATATTTGCACAAAATGGTAGCATCCCCAGGCATCATGGTTCTGGGTTAAATATAAATTTTTAGTTAGACGGATGACTGAGAAGGAGACAATCACTTCTTATGAAAATCTTTTCTGCTATGTTCAAAATGTAGGAATTCTGGAATGATGATAATCCTGAAAAAATTTCATTGTCTTTCTTATGTACTCTAATTTATCAAAATCCAGGCTCGATCCTGCAGTCCTCAATCAGGCAAATTTCCCACTGAAATTGGTGGAATGCAGGATCAGGTCCATAGTCCAACTGAAAGATTTATTCTGTTTGTTCTTTGTAGATTATTTTAAACATTACATGCAGTCTGAACTAATTGAGGACAAGAGGTCACTTCCTACTAACATGAATCCAGCCTCATTTGGAATGATGGGCAGCTAATTCCCTGATTTCAGCAAGCTAGAAAGCCATTATTACAGTAATCAGTGCTGGTCTTACCAGTGATTGTTTCTCTATCCCCATGGGTAATACCAGGGGGACGAGGATTATTTGGTCAGACAAAAGGCATAATAAAATGTTTCTGAAAAAACTGGGCAGAGACTGATAGTTTCGTGTAATGGATTGGAAAATATTAAGGCTCGGTGTGTGTGGATCACCAATGAATACTGAGCAGAAATCCTTCTGAAAGGCCTCATTATGCGCCGTTCTTTGTTTCACTGAAAATTTGGGATTGGAGCTAATTTGAAAACTGCCATTCATCCTCTGCGGTGTCACATAGTCTCATTTGCCATGTTATTGCTCATTCATGCTATCCCGCGGTACGTTGTGCGGCATGGAAAGTGGCGTGCAGACCGAAACAAGGCATGTGATAATCTGTAGCAAAGCTGCTTTGGGAATTATATGGCAGAGTCCTAATCATATGTGTGGACTTCGCCATTCACCTGATTGATTGGGTTAGGTCTTTTGTTTGTCTGTAGCTAATTCCCAGAGATACAGCCACTGAGTGTGCATATCATTTTCTATCAAGGATAACTTTGGGTCAGTTGTCTCAGGGCTAGTAGTCATATGCCTTGCAGGACAAAGGATTGCGAGTTAAGTGCTATGCAATAAACTTTCTGATTACAGCTACACATATAATGCATTAGTTCTGACAAACTCTGTTCATGTGCAGTTCTAATCTATCTTAGCCCAGCTCACTGTGAGTCCAGGGTGTAGGAGGAGGCCAAACATGGCTGCGCCAAGGATCTGATGCTCTGGGAATCCTCCCATTTCTCTTGCCCACCTCCCCCTCCCCCCCCGCACTCTCAGTGGCCTGAGATAGCCTCTGTGGAACAGCTTTGGTGCATTCTGTGGCCTGGAAAAGCATTCCTCTCTCCATCCTTCTGGCATCTGACTTAGCAATGCAGGTTGTGTACTGGGCCCAGGCTTCCATTTATACCCTCAGGCTGAAATTCTAGACTCAGTTTCTCAAAGGAGCAGGATGGTTCTTGCAGCCACGGGGAAAGAGGGGCCTCCTGATCCTGGGCTGCTCTGGAGGATGGAGATGCCCCTAACTTAGGCAGCCTTGGGGGCCTTGTCTGAGTCACAGAATAATTGAATCATAGAAATGCAGGGCTGGAAGGGACCGCAAGAAGTCATCTAGTCCACCACCCCGCGCTGTGGACCAAGTAAGCCGAGACTATCCCTGACAGGTTTTTGTCCAACCAGTTCTTAAACCCCCAGTGATGAGCATTCCACAACCTCGTTTGGAAGCCTGTTCCTGAGCTTAACTACTCAGAGGACAGCCTTATGAATGTCTTTCATGGTGTTTGCACCAGGAGAATCTTTGCCCAGTCAGAACCAGGGCTTTGAGGGCCCTTTTACACGATGTAAGATAAGATGGACTGGGAGAGGGATCTCACCTTTGATCCTGAAGTCCTTACACATGCATAACACCCACTTAAATCAGTGAGAAAATTTGGTGTGCACTGTGATTTCTAGATCAGTGTGGTCTCGAGGTTCAGATATTCAACTGGGGATCAGGAGATCTGGGTTGTGTTCCTAGCTCTGCCACTGATGTGCTGTGTGACCCTGGGGGAGTCACTTCCCCTCTTTGTGCCTGTTTCCCCTCCCACTGTTGAATTCTCTATTTAGATTGGATGCTCTCTGAGGCAGGGACAGTCACTCACTATGTGTTTGAACTGTGACTAGCCTCATCTGGAGCCTGTAGGTGCTAGTGTAACATAGATAATAATCAGGTTAAACAAATGGCAGGAGCCAGAGTTATACTGTGTGCTTCCTAATGGCCTGCTCTGAACTATTGGGCAAACATGCCCATTTCCACATGGATTTAGTTGGCTTCACTGGCAGAGTAATTTCAAGCTCCACTCAATTCCAGTGTTTTCAGTGGCCGTAGCTGGGGTGTAATAGATGTAATATAGGAGATAAACTATTACTTTTAAAATATTACCATACCAAAGATAATGAGTGAACTTCCAAGCAGGGAAGTGACTTCCATGAAAATGTGTCTGTCATTGTAAAATGAATCTTGGAACTCTTAATGGAAATCTACCTTGAATGTTTACCAGGGGATGTAGTGGATAAATCAGTAATCCTAAACTAATCAGATAATGTGGTCCTATTTATCTATAGGCTTTCTTGAAAGCTGTTGAAGATTTTCATTTTTTACCCAGCTTGACTGGCATATTGGAGGTAAGACACATGTTTTAAGTTTGCAGATTAAATTCAGGTGCATATTGGACAGTAATAACATTGGTTGCATCCATTATCCTTCAGCTTTGGGTTTCCAGCAGTACGCTCTCATCTCTCCATCCAAAGTAAAGATAGCAAATGTTAATTTTGTAATGGTTTGTTGAGAGTTAAAATAAGATAACTTCTGTGTTACTGCTCTGAGATATTTCATAAGGACTGGCGAAAAAGTATAAAAAATGAGGTTTGCAAAGGAATGGGCAATGTCAGTGAAACAGGTATTTAACAAAGATGATTTTTACAAGAATGTAGCCTACTTGGCAGTTTCTTCTTGAAAGTGGCCATGTAAAAGAATTAACACATCCCCTGCATCTGGATATTTATAGGACTTCTTTAAAGCATTTGCTTTTTCTTTTCCCCCCTCTCTCATTTTAAATTATATCTTGTGCCTGGGAAGCCATGTCCATATTTACAGAATGGATACCGCACAGGCAACAATGCTTCCCGATTAACACTCTGGGAAAGATCACATTTGAACTCGGAGCTGAGAGGATACTTTCGTCGTCATTCCTGTGCAGTGCTTGCTCTCAGCTTTCCTTTTAGTTACACTGGAGTAAACCAATAGTGGTGGTGGTCTGGATTTACACAAATGAAAGTGAGAACAGAATTTGACCTATGTGTGTTTGAACAGCTCTGTTAGCTCAGTTTCTCCTTCTGTGTATCTTGTTGCTGTGATGTCATAAACCAGTACTATGACATCACTGTACATTGAAATGGAAATGATTGTAGTGTGTAACAAGTTCAGTATTATGGACAGAGCTTCAGCTAATGTAAATCAGCAGAGCTCCATTGATTCTGGCTATATATAAGCTGAGAATCTGGCCACATGACTTTATTGAAATGTTAAGGGCCCACTCCTTCAGTCCTTGTTCATGTGTATCATCACATGAGTAAAGACTCTTCACCGGATTAAGGGTGTGCAGGATCTGACCTGTGGGTGTCGTTCTGTGCAGAGGGGTGCAAATGGGAAGTGCTCCGGAGTTTCTCAGGGTTTGTCAGGATCAAGTTTTAAGGAGCAAAGAATGTGGGATTGGACCTTAAAAAGGGAGGAGAAGTGGATGGGCCGTGACAAATCACGCTGTAGTTGAATCATAAATGCCTTTGGTGAAAGATGTGGAACACCAATGAATTTAAGTTCTTAGTCTGAAACTTGGCAGCTTTCTCCAACATGAAAGCAAGAAATAACCAAATGGACTTAATGTTTTACAATGTTTTAAAAACTATATACTCACTTGGAGATATTGTATACCAAGCTTCAGCCTGGAAGGATGCTTTCCAGCCAAAATACACACCCCTTGAAAATGTGTATTTGTTAGGGGAGTGCTGATGTAACTTTAATGATGGCCAAGATATACTTAAACTCCTGATCTGATGATGATGATATCTGCTTGTTGACTTAGACAACAGTTTCTGCCAGTCTTGATGTATGGAAACAAGCATTTAAATCATTCCCCAAATAACTTCTTTAATGCAAGGCTTGATCATGCTTGGTGGTGAACATCATCCATTCAACTGATGGCAATGGGAGTCAAGGTCCATTCAGCACTGTGGCGGGTTTTCTACCTCATAAACCCCTTTGATTCCAGGGGGAGCGAGGTTATCCCAGCCTCCCGGTTTCAATGCCTCCCTGGTGGTCAGGGCTGTATGGCCCAATGGCCAGAGTCCCTCTAAATCTTCTTCCCCTGGTGGGATAGTGCGGCCTAGCGGCTGGAGTCCCTATAGTGCACTCCTAAAGCAGTGTGGCACAATGGCCAGAGTCTCCCAAAACTCTGTTCCCCTGGTGGGATTCTGTGGCCTAGCAGCTGGAGTGTCTCTAGTGTGCTCCTAAAGCAGCGTGGCCCAAGGGCCAGAGTCCCTCTAAGTCCTCTTCCCCTCATAGGATAGTGCGGCCCAGCGGCTGGGGTTCATCAATCTCCTTTGAGGTAAGAGAGGGGTCGGTGAATTGTCATCACAAAAAAGGGGGGGGAGGTTTAAAGCCCCCAGTAGGGGAGCCTGGGCCCACCCGCCTTCACTGGGCTGCAACCCAGGGCCCTGTTATTGACGGCATGATCCGCCCCGGGTCAGCGGGGAATCCTACTGCAACACGCTGCCCTCAGAGTGGCGGGAGATACCACTTCCTTCCCTTTCCTGGGTCACTTCCTACCAGTTCTTCAAACGTAGCAGTCCCTGTCGCATCAGGGTCTTCAGATTCCTCAGCCCCCAGTGCTCCCTGGGGTTCCCACACCTGCCAGTCTCTGGTCCCACTTCCTGGCCCCTTGGCTTCCTCCTGTACGAGTCACCACTGCTGCTGGGTTGGAGCCTCCGCTGGACGTTGTCCTTCCTCAGCCGCCAGCCCTGACTGAGAAGCTCTGCAGGCTTTTATACTTGACTCCCTGTTGGAGCATGCCCAGCAGCGCCTCAGGGGCGTGGCTTCCTCCACCAGCAGGGAAGGGTTAACCCTCTCCGTCCCAGTGCGGGGCCAGTCTGCCCTGTCACAAGCACCAATCAGGAGATTCTCGGTACTTCGCAGGATCAGGCTCTGAGTGATATTAAATCATGCAGTATTTTTATTTTGTGTGGCCCTGAGAAGGGGAAATAAGATGCCATTAACATAAGCTGGGCACACTTACGTGATCAATAGAAACAGGATTTTAGACCAGCACTTTGCTTTATTATTGAGATGCCTTCCTTTTTCAGACTGCTCCTGTGATTGGAAGTTTAATTGAAACAATTGACAATGTGATGGTGCACATGGCCTGCAATCTGGGAGGAAACCCATTCGTTGTAACCGTTGAGGGCTCATCAACTGTAGCAGGTAGGGTGGAACAGCAACATTCAGAATATGTCTACACTGCAATAAAAACCCCACAGCACTGAATCTCAGAGCCTGGGTCAGCTTGGGCTGCGGGGCTAAAAAATTGCAGTGTAAGTGTTCAGGCTGGAACTGGAGCTCTGAGACCCACCTCTCTTGCAGGGTTTCAGAGCCTGGGCTCCTGCTTGAGCCTGAATGACTACACTGCAATTTTATAGCCCCAGAGCACAAGCCTGTCACCTGACATTGGCCAGCCATGGCCATGCTGCAGGCCTTTGATTGTAGGATAAACATATCTTCGGTTGCCTTCTAAACTGGCTGATTGTAATGAATACTTCTTCACCCGCCGTTTCTAACTTTTCAGTGCTGGGAAGGAAGTTGAAATAGATATTTTTTTGTCTCTTTTAATCCAACAAATTTGAGTACATTGCAGAAAGTTGATTATACAGTTAGTTTAGAGAAAGGTAATCACCTTGGCTCAACAATCTGGTTTACTTTTACCGTTGGCTTTTGGGGGCACTGAGTGGGTTGGGGGGAGAATGTAAATGCTCCTGTATATTATCTCTGGATTTAGTTTAGTGGTACATGAACAGTTAAAGTTCTGCCTAAGTCTTTTACGTAAGTGTCTGAAAGCTACAGAATTTAAATTTGAGGACAAGAGAATGGAAGGGCGGGACAAACTTTCATCTATCTTACACCAATTGCAAGTCCTTCATGGGCTGGGCGGCTCTCTCATAATATGTATATGTACAGCATCCAGCACAGTGGGGCCCTGATCTCAGTTTGCCTCCAGTTCTACAAAGAGAGCTTGATGAATAATTGATTTTTTTTTCAGTTTGGTGGCAATTCTGAAAAATCAGGAAATATTCAATTCTGGTTGAACTGAATTTGAATTTTTACAGAATTTTCAGTGAATCAGAAAAGTCTATTTCATGTCTGTTCCAGAACAGGGATTTGAGTCTGTCTCTCCCACATCTTAGTGAGTGCCCTAACCACTGGGCTAAAAGTTATAAGTGAGTGGTGGTAGGGGTGATGGCAGCAACACCAAGACCACCACCATGTCCTCCACGTCCACTTCCTGCCTGTTTTGAGAACAGCCAAAGCTACTAATGTCAAATTCATAGATAGTTGTGGGTTGATGAAAGCTGCATTTTTTTTCATTGAATAAGCTATTTGTCCAACACACTGCCCAGCTTTAGCTACAAATAATTGATTAGTTCTGGTATTCTTCCCTATTGCATTGTGAGCTACGTAAGAAAAGAGAAATCATGAATCACATGCAAATTGTCTCTTCCACCACACTGTCCTGGTCACTGACATTTTAAAATTGAGCAGTAAGGTTCTAAAATACTGTCTTTAAAATGTCAGGGGGGGAAAAAGAGAGAGGTATCAATCAATTTTTCTTACCTCAGTGCCTCATTAAGCTCAGTTTGTGCACATTGCCAAATGATCCATGGTATATTAACACCTCATATACTACTTTTTCGGCTCATAAAGAAGTCAGAACTTCTTGAAAGCAATTTTATTCTTTGATGGGAGTGGGGGATTACTCTTTTCCCCCTCCTCCCCAAACAGCTGGGGGTTTACAGTCAAGATTTGCAGTAGCTATTAAAAGAGCAAACTCTAGTTCTACGGTCAACTAGGTTGTAAACGTTCTTGATTTTATCATATTTTTTCTTTTGGGTTATTGTACAGATTACTCTTTGGTCAAAATGCGTCCTCAGACTTTGAATTTGTCACACTACCGCTTCCCATCACAAGGACGGAGTTATATTTCTATCCCCAGTGAAGCTTTTCATAACAAAGGTAAGGGCAAGATTTTCAGGGAGAAGTAGAACGGTGGCAGCCAATCCTGACAAGCACTCACTCCAGAAATGCTCTAACCAGAGTTAATCCAAAGCTCACTGAAGTCACTTTTCATTAATTTCTGTGGGGTTTGGATCAGGCCCTTAGCAAGGAGAATGCTCATCAGTTCCTCAGAAGGGGACCTCTGCCAGGATTGTTTCAGGGGAAAGGGCTCAGAGTCTGGGTGGCATGTTGGGACCTTAGCAAACCTTGCACCATCTGGGATTCCTCCAGAGACTCTTCTGCAAGGGCAGGTTGGTCCTCTTCAATACTGGGTACAAAATTAGTTACTTTACATAGCAGAGTAGTTACTGAAGTATTTCCCCACCACATGTGAGTTACCTGATTTATGATGACAGCTTTGCATCCTTGCACTGGCAGGGAGCTCATGCTTGTGATTTCTCTGGGAGTTCTGAGAAGCTTGAATTATTGAGAGCACAAGGTAATTTGAAATAACAAAAATACTACACAAAAGGACCTTTCCCCATCCCACTTACAGCTGCTCCCACCATGTGGCATTTTGTTATGGGACATTATTGTGTCCACTGGTTTGGACTGAATCCAAACTGTAAGACCTTTAACTTGCATCTTCTAGGGAGTTAGTTAGAAACTATCTAAAAGTTGAAAATGCCATTAATAAGATAACAGGCTACATTGCTAGGCTGTTCACATGAGCTAGCCTTTAAAATTTATTATTCCACTTTAAGTGACTGACATTCTAAATACTTGGAACCCATCAGACCAAAAACATAAAGGATGGTTGCATGGTTGACACTTGTAAGATGGGCATCCGTCTTTTCACTTAAGTGTTGGAGAAGCTGTAAATACTTCATATGCAGACAGCAAACAAAGAATAGAAACAAAAACTACACATCTGCGTTTATGAGCTTCTTAAGACGCCAGTGAATGTTGCTAGTAGTCAAGTAGTCCTTCTGATTATTCTAAGCATCCTGGATGCCCTGGTATGTCACATGGCCACTCTTAGCTGTCTTTTGTTCTGACATGACTTTATAATGGATGAATGATTAATTTAACAGTTTAACTCTATACTTTCATGGTGAGTAGATGTCAGGCTTTCTTTCATTATGTTCCTGATATCTGTTCCAAACATTGCACAGCAGCCTGCAGATTGCCTTCTAATTTCTTTATGGGAGCAATTGGAATTCCCATTAAAACAAAGGTGTGAAGGTTTGCAGAAGTCAGGATTCTAAATCAACATGGAGTTTCATACCTAGGTGAGGAAAGTGTCTCCCTCAGGATTGTCACACTGAAGTATAATCTCTCCTGTCAACTTTGTTCACAGCTTGGGTTACCATTGTGGGCCTTCTTTACCATAACATGCACCGTTTCTTCCAGGACATCAACCCTATGGACACCAAGTAAGTATCCTACACAGTGGTGTCCTTCAGAAACAGCTGGGGGTGGGGAGGAGGGTGAAGTTGTGTCAGCATGGCTCTTCCGCCTCCCTGCTGAGGCTGCTTGAGGGGGGGGTTAGTGAGTTGGCCCCATCCTGGAGGAGGGCGGGGAGGTGGTGGGGGGGGAGGAAGGGTGGAGGCAGGCAGGGGAGTGTGCCTCATCTACGGCTAGCCCAGGGCAGGGACTAGGACCCAGCTTGCTTTGCACTCAGCTCCAGCTCAGGCAACTGCTGCTGCTTCCTATCCAGCTGGTGGAGAGAGAGAGGGCGGTAACCATCCCCCTGCCCCATAGCGAATGATACCCCCAATCTTGAACTGCTGTGATAGTGTTATGATGGCCTCAGTGGGATACTAAGTACACATAGGCACAATTGTTCTTTACAACTGGTGCATCAGACATCATGGGCCTGGACGCTACTCCCAAGGGAGTTTAGCCATTGACTTTAGTGGCAGTGGAATGAAGCCCTTTGTTAGAGATGTGTTTCCTGATGGGGAAAAAAACTTTTTTTTTTGGTGACTTGTCTGTCTCTCTGCTTTCTCAACCTCTTCCACTACATACTTGGATTTATATTGAAGATTCATATATTTAATCCTTGAAATAATGCCTTATATGGAACTTAAATTTATGTTTCTTTTCTGCTGTCTCACAAAAAGGTGACATTTGTTTGTATTTAAATAATGCAGCAGTATATAACCTTTCTCTCTCCCCGAAAAGTGCTATGAATTTTAGTCCCATAAACCTGTAAACTAATTTTGCAATAATAAATCAGACAATACATAAAAAGCCTTTTTGTTTTATATACTGTGCCAATGAAATCATTAGCAGATAAGTTAAAATAAACTCGGAGCAATATACCTCTCAGAAAGCCAGTTTCCCAGGGAATTTTGCAAGGCAGTGCTGGTCAATCATTACATTTGCCTTTTAGGCTGGTCATTTTTTCAATCTCTGCTGATTGGGGCAGTGATTCTCAGTCTTTTCCATGCCAGGACCCCCTGCTACAGCAGAAGAAAGTTTCAGGACTCCAATTTCAATCTATTTCAGGGACTTCTTCCTCTCTAGCCATGTGCAAGGAAGGGGAGATTGCAACCTGCTGAAACCACTTGAACACCCCTAAATTAGGACCACTTATGATCGTGTTGAAGCAATGTTAAAAAGTTCACAGAAGAATTTTATGATTTCCTACTCGGTTTAATTTTATAAAAAAATACCATGCACCCTTCTCCCTGCAAAATTAATAAATAAATAAAGGTAATTCGCTGGAGTGAGTGAAAGAATTATATCAGCGGCATGCAATATTTCTTACTGATATGAAGAAATAGAGGCAATAATTTATGAGGGTTTAGCTTTTCAAGACGTAGGTTCGCTATGATTTATTAAGGGAAATAGACCATAATTTTAACCTCCCACAGAGAGAGAGAATTAATGTGGTCGTGACTCACAGGTTAAAGATTAGCAAGGATAAAGACAGTGTGTAAATACCTTCAGCCTAAAATCACTGAGTTCCGAGGTATTTTCATGGCTGTCTCTACTACAGTCTTGGGCTCTGATCCTGCACAGGGATCTGTCTGCACAACAGGCCCAATTTTGCCATTTTTAAGAATATTGAGTAGTTCTGTATTTCCATGTCTCAACTCCCACAGAGAGAGAACATGACAATACGGGGGGGGTGGGGGACCCATTCTTACTCCCATTGAAGTATATAGAAGATTTGCCACTGATTTCAGTGGGAGAAGGATCAGCCCCGAACATATAATTTTTAAGGAACGCATGGTTTAAAAGTGGTCTCTAGGTTTCTAATATTAACCTGGGCTACCTGAATTATTTGCAGTGTATCTAGTATTACGGAATCATGTCTCTGGAGCTGTAGATGGCTTGCCTTTCCAGAGGCCTGTTTTGAAACTTAATAATCCAAGGAATGCTGGCTTGGCAGTTTTCCTTTGTGGAATAAAGCACCGGATATCTGAGGAATGCTTGAAAAATAATAAGTGTGCAATTCCTTCTCCCTTGGTTTACTTTGGTGCGCTTTGCTATTGCATCTTTCTGGCTTAAGTCTCACCAAAATAATCTTTTCTAATGATGTTTTCCACAGAGGAGTAGTTTTAAAGATACCCTTTAAGGATTCTTTAGTCTCGGACTACTTGGGCACCTATAATTTACAGTCTGCCTGGTTGGTTCTTCGTGACAGAATTTCATTATCCTTGTGGCACATGTTGAATTTTCTTTGCGCTTTGTTGCCAGATGACTGTTCTATTTTCAGACCGTCTAACCAGAGCTCTCTGAAAGAGTCACTTTGGTCCTTTAAGAAGGGAGTCAAAGCCTAAAGAAGCTTTGAGCTCCACTTTGCTCTCAGTCCTACACTGCTGCAAATCTGGAGTCACTCCATGGAAGTTAGACAGGTTACAGGCCCTGCATCCTGTAACATTCATTAGTGTTGGACAGTGGTTCTGGGAATGTGGTGTTGTGGAGAGAAATGCCGGATTCTTATTTGTGTTTTAGTTTTTTTCACATGTATTCAGATTCATTAGAGTACTGCTCTGGGCCTTGTATTGCAGCATTACAAAATACTAAACTGAGTTAAACGATGGGATGTAATTTGAGATGAACTAAAGCCCTGGGTGTGAATACCTTTGAACATTGGGCAATTCAGCGCACACAGTCCTGGATCCAAATATCCCCAGACTTTGGGGAAGCAAGCTCAAAATTCAGGTACACATCTGGATCCAAACTTCACATTGTGAGCCCTTCTCTGACTATAACTCTACATCCTCTGGGGGCAAATTCTGCCCTTGGTTGCATGGATAAAACTCCTACTGAGTGCAATGGGAACAGAAATAATCCCTAATGATGCTAATATCATTTAAAGGTTATAGAACAGAGTTAGAACATATATCCTACAAATCTAGTTTAGTTTGTCTCAGTCAACCCAGCTGTGCAATTTGATGACATCAGTTAATGTCTGAAATGAACGCTTCTTAGTACGAGGAAAAAAACAAGAAACCACTGTGATATGTGGTATAGGTTTTTAAAGAAGTGAGTTTTTCTGATGGAAGTGAGATTGTGATGTGGAGAGTGAGTGATATGGTTATTGTGAGCAGCCAAACAGGCTAATGTGTTTTGCTTGGTAACCCAAGCTAATGAATAGTGAGTTCACCATGCATTTGCATTTGCCATTGTAGCTAGCACTCATCTGTCTGCATGATCTAATGCTAAGGAGAGAATGATGGAAGATGCTCTGCTAATGTAAACAGTGCTTGTTCTTGATCAATGGGACACTCTCTTTCAAATTTATGTCAGAATTCTACTCTGATCGAATGGATCTCAGCTCTTCCTAAATGTGCAGAGACCCAGATTTAAGATCCACCAAGAGCAGAATTTTGCCCAGCATTTTAACTGAACATTTAAAAAAAATGTTTTTGTTTTATGTATGGTCAAATTCACCAGGGCTAGAAAAATGTCTTGGCTAGCCAGCTTCCTAATCAGATGTTCAGTTAACTTCCATCAGCATTGTGGTTTGAATTATAATATCCTTAAGAAGAAAAACGTATTCTGGACAAGGATTTTTTCATAGCAAAATGATTTTTAAAAATGCCCCGACAAATTATTTATTTATATACTTACTTACACATGTATATATGTATGCATGCATTTACATAGGAATAGAGCATCTGCTCATGTAAGTATATCAAATTTTCTCTGCAGCAGAAAGGTATCCTTCAGTTACTCAGATTCATCATCATGCATTTGTGAGAGTCCATCCCATAGTATAATTGTCTCTAATAATCCAAAACACTTTTAAAAAGGCTTATAAAAACAGTAAAAGAGATGAGCTAAGCTAAGTAGAAACGGAACAAAGGAATACCTATGGTAATATCTAGCTACTAGAGCTGTTCCTGATCCTATGAGATCTTTATGGGCTGATCCTAGTGCCCATGCAAAACTTAAATGGGACTGGAGGTGCCATGGTCTGTTTACATGGACCTAATTCCAGGACTGGGATCTTGATTTTGATGAAAGGGGACTGAAATTATTGTGATTCTGGTATCTCATGTGTATATATTTGCTTATGATGTACAGGAAATATATTTACAAAACAGCAAATTATTAATGGTACACTTTAATCTTTTAAACAGTTTCATGCAGATACATGCATGGTCACAGTTTTGACTCTGCATTATCCATCTAAAGCTATATAATGAAGAAGGTTAATAGCTTCAGTGCATTGATTTAAGGTTAATTCTATTGTACATTTGTAGCTTACCATGAGCTGATTATATAATATAATACAATACAGCACAGAGACCTGTGGACGAGGTAAGTAAGTTAAATACTGAGCTGTAGAAGTCAAAAAGAAATAAACTTTACTTAAATGTGTTCTGCTCTTTGTTACACGGGGTCAGATTGTCAGCTGTTGTAAACTGGCATAGTTTTATTGACTTCCATGGAGCTGTGCTGATTTACATCAGCTGAGGGTATGGATCATCATTTTAAACTAAAAAACAGATTTAATTCTTTGTTACACTGAATTTGTAACTGTTTCAGAGGCAAGAGGCCACACTGATCTGTAGTGTAACTCCATTGATTTAACTTGAATTAAACTAGGGATGAATTTGACCCAGCAGGTTTGCATTTTCAGCTCTTACTTTTCTTTAACAGGCAGAGACAGCATTTAATACACAGCTCACCAGACAGGGCTCCACCTCTGCAGCTCAGCTAGGGTCCTTCAATTTGGACCTTCAGCCTATCCATGGAATTTGGCCCTAGCACAAGGCCTAACTCAGTGAATTCAGAGCAGTAGGTGCATATTGAAAGAGTAACTTTCTTCTGACCAAACTTAGATCAGCCCATAACAGTATGAACTGCAAATGCTAAAATGCTGTTTTACCCACTTTCTGGTATTTTTTGCTCTTCCTCTCCAAGGATTGCTGAGGCTGCTGCTTATAAAGGCTACAAGATCTCTGCAATGAGCTATGTTATTTCCCTGAAGGTGGAGCCACCGCCAACCTTGTCTCATAATCTGTCAGGATCTCCTCTTATTACCATTCAGCTCACCCATAAATTGGTAAGTGAAAATGAAATTTCCAGTTTATACTCTTACCATGACTGGTTGTTCCAATCTTTTTGCATCTGTGGAGGTTTCTCTGCATTGATGTTGTTGTTATGGCTATGTTAGTGATGACTCAGCTGATATCTATGATTGCAAAATATTGCATTTTCCCCAACTGCCATATTTCAGGGACTGTATCTGTTTGTATAGTGCCACAAAAGACTTACTAGTGACCCATTGATAAGAAGGTTAGGTAACAAGTATTGATTTTGATCCTTTTGGATATATGCTGTTTATGTATGTATGTATGTATGTATGTAACTTACCATATGATATGAATCACTGCATACTCCCTGAGAAAGGGGTATCATTGTTTGTTAATGATCCACTGGGTTCTTTTTCTTTCACAGTGGCAATGTAGAGCAGTATGTTCTGAAGGCAGAGGAGTTAGTGTGAAAAATGCAGTGAGCACTGACCTACTCAAGGAAGCGTTGAATAATATTGTTATTAGAGAGAGGTGAGAAATGGAAAAACGTGAAAATTTCCGTTACCCCACATTTTTCATTGAGGCTTCATTTAAATGGACATTTTCCAGCCCATTTATGATGATCCATAAATGTAAGTTTCCCCTCCCCCAGTTGCTCTGTTGTAGGTGCATGAGGCTAGAGAGAAAAAGTCTAAGAGCATAGATCTGAAGAGTTATTTTTTTGTTGTGTGTTTCTGAACAGGATGTTCTGAATGATGTCCCCAGTGGCCTCTAAGAGACAGGCACTTCGGGGGTGAGGGCTCTGGCTGTTGGATTTAAAGAAATATGTCTTGCTTCATTCATTCAGATTCCTCCTGATACTTTAATATGACGATTCACAAACTGCCCAAAAACTTGCCCTGTACTTTTTCTGTATTCCATTTGTCTGTCCTGGGGTAGGATCAAGATGCTGGTGTATGGATAGAATTGTTTGCTTTATCATTTGTTTCCTTCTCTGGTTTGACAGTTAACTCATTTAACCCAGAATATAGAGCATATGACTATCTAATCCAATATCTAATCTAATACACCGTTGTTTGCATGATAGTGAACTGTCATGTCAGTGATTATTTCAGGCAGAAGAAGCAAGCATACACATAAGATAGCCTTTGTGTATACATGTATATATTGGCAAGTAGCATTGAGGTGATAGAAGATACAAAAAATATGCATGTGCTTAATGAGGTTTTGGTAAAGTATCTGCAGTTTTCCTGAGCGTGGCACTGACCTCTATTTTAATGCTTGTCTCCTATTCGCTGTACAGCTTTTTATTACAAGGATAGGTTAAACACCTTAGCGCTGTGAGTCAGCTTCTGTAGCACAAAATTCATTGCTGGCAATTTGGATGCTGGGAACTGCTGGAATGAAAGGATTACTGTTTGTTTGTACTTTGTGTGTAACACTGTGTTTGGGAATCTTTGTCACACATGGGAATGAAGTCTGAGGATTTTTAGTGTCTTGTCTGTTTGGCAAATTATAGCAGTGTGTTCAGCTGTTTTAACCTACAGGCCTAAACTCAGGCATGTGTCAATTTTGGAAGTTAGAGGACAGAGGGGGTTTCTTTTATTGATGAAGATGCCTCATCTGCCGTTTTCGATGAAATAAGGAAGAAAGTTCCAGATCCAAAGGGTGATATAGTTCAGAGTTAAATACTCTGAGAATTTTCATGCCTCAATATCATGTCTGGGAGTTTCTCAAAGACTTTCATTGCTAGACCTTAGTACCAAGAGTGATGCATGAAGAATGAGGAGGCTTCTAAAATTCTTCAGGAGAGCTGGGAGAAATTCTTCAGCCAAAACTTTTTTTCAGTTGAGAAATGCAGATTCAGATCAACTGAAGCATTTTGTGAATATGGCTTGTATTCACCACATTGCTTTGATTTAAAAAAATACAAAAACAAACTGAAAAAATCAGAACATTTAATTTTGAAAAATTTGAAATGCAGTGTTTTTGATTTATTTTTCAATTCAAAGCACTTTTTAGGTTTCAGTTTTATCCTGATTTTATTTTAAAAAAGGTACCCCAAAACAAAATCAAGCATTTCAAATTACTAAGCAATCATTTATAAGCACCTAGATGTTAACAGGGTTCTAAGTAATAGCCAGCATGGATTTGTCAAAAACAAATCATGCCAAACCAACCTAATTTTCTTCTTTGACAGACTTAGTGGCCTAGTGGATAGGAAGAAACAAGTAGACGTGATCTATTTTGGTTTCAGTAAGGCTTTTGGTACAGTCCCACATGACGCTCTCATAAGCAAACTACAGAAATGTGGTCTGAATAAAATTACTATAAGGTGGGTACAAAATTGGTTGAAAAAACATACTCAAAGAATAGTTATCAACCGTTTTCTGTCAAACTGGGAGGGTATCTAGAGGAGTCCTGCAGGGGTCAGTCCTGGTTCCACTATTATTCAATATTTTCACTGGAGTGGAGAGTATAGTTATAAAATTAGTGGATGACACCAACCTTGGAGAGGTTGCAGGCACATTGGAGAACAGAATTAGAATTCAAAACAACCTTGACAAATTGGAGAACTGGTCTGAAATCAACAAGATGAAATTCAGTAAAGATAAGTGCAAAGTACTACGCATCGGAAGGAAAAAAAATCAAATGGCCAACTACAAAATGGGGAATACCTGGCTAGCTGGTAGTACTGCTGAAAAGGATCTGAGGGTTATGAGTCAACAGTGTAATGCAGTTGCAAAAACGGCTAATATCATTCTGGGATGTATTAACAGGAGTGTTGTATGTAAGACATGGGAGGTGATTTATCCTGCTCTACATGGCACTGGTGAGGCCTCAGCTGGAGTATTGTGTCCAGTTCTGGGCACCACACTTGAGGAATAATGTGAACAAATTGGAGAGAGTCCAGAGGAGAGCAACAAAAATGATCAAAGGTTTAGAAAACCTGACTTATGAGGAAAGGTTAAAAAAACTGGGCATGTTTAATCTTAAGAAGACTCAGTGGCGGACCTGATAAGTCTTCAGATATGTTGAATATGTTATAAAGAGGACAAGGATCAATTGTTCTCCATGTCCACAGACGGTAGGACAAACAGTAATGGGCTTAATTGGTAGCAAGAGAGATTTAGGTTTAGATATTAGGAAATACTTCGTAACTATATGGGAAGTTAGTCTCTGGAATAGACTTCCAAAGGAGGTTGTGGAATCCCCATCATTGGTGGTTTTTAAAAACCAGTTGGACAAACACCCGTTAGGGATGGTCTAGGTTTACTTGGTCCTGCCTCTGCACAGGGGGGCTGGACTTTGACCTTTTGAGGTCCCTTCCAGCCCTGCATTTCTATGATTGGACCCCAAACTATTTTTTCCCAAGTTCAGTGAAAACATTGAAGCAAAAATTCAGTTTTCTGTGAACCCAAAATGGATTTTTTTCAGGGTTTTTTTTTTTGGGGGGGGGGGCGGGAGTTCAGCCACCCAACCAAAAATCAGTTTCTCACACAGGTCTAATTGTAGGTTTCATGGGGTACCCCTGCAGGCAACTAGGCTGATCTCTCACTTGTCTCTTTTTGACAGGCTTATGAACAGAGAGATTTTCAATGCATTACAGCAGGGAGAGATAAATCTGCTCCTTTGGATTGTTTGGGATTGATTCTTAATAATACCATATCAAATTTACACAGTTTGCAAACAAAATGTTGCTGGTTAGTTTTATCTGCCAGCATGGCAAATTTAACCAGGGATCAGAATGCTATTGAGTGACCTCTGGATGGCTTCTAGCTGTGAATGACAGATGGGTATTCTCCTGAAGCATTAGCTCTGAAAATGACTGTGGGGGAATATCAGTGTAAAATGTCAGATCCCAAAACGGTCCTTTTTCCCCCCACCCCTCATGACTTCTTTAGATTTGAGGCAAGTATGAAAATGTTTACATATTTGTTGTAAACTGACCCATTCCCAATCCCAGACAATCCAATGGAGCATATTTGTCTGACCCTACTGTAATGCTTTTACCTTATTCAATCCATATGTTCTAAGTTCTGCAAAATGCCTTTATACCATCATATGGTTGTTGAAAAAAGAGAGATCAGTCCAGTTGCCTCCATGGGTTTCAGTCTTGCCTTCCAAAGAGAATTCCTTATTATAGATTCAATGAAACCCAAAAGGAGGCTGGGTTGGAAAGAATATAATAGTTTGGTTTGGGTGGGGTTCAGACTTGAAGTTCTGAGTAAATTTGAACATTGGGCACAGCCCAAATTGAGAAGAGAGATTATGCTTGTCATTCCTCATTACCCCAACATCATACGTGATGTTCCTGAGCTCCAAAAACTGTAAAACAACAAAACCAGTTTCAAATACTTGCCCTCGGCATGACCCTATCACTGCATATTCTAAAGTATAGCAACTGCTCTCATGCCTCTTGGTTTCTTTTAATGATAGAAGAGAACTACAGCAAAATTAATACTCTATATCTAAATTAGAACTGTCATGTCTAATTTGAATTAAGGTTGTCACCTATTAAGATTGGATCTGAGTACTTTGTTCTACTGGGGAAGGTGTGTATCTTGGATCTAAATGCAGGCAAGAAAAAGGGAGAAGGGAGAAATAAGAAAAGAGGGGAAGAAGAAGAGGTTAGAGGTGGAGGGAAGGGATATTGCCTATTTTTTCACCATTTTGGACCCTATGTGTAAATTGACATCACTGCTAGATTTGGCTTTTAACCTTTCCTGGAAATTTGGCCCTTAGCTCAGACTTCCCTGGAAGTTTTACTCTCCATCATGGCAATTAAAAACAAAACACTGTCAACATTCCAGTTACACACAGATGTCCTCCACATTTGTCCGCCTGGTGAGAAAAGGACCAGGAAGGTTTCTTCACTTGAGATTTTCTGGTATTTATCTTCACATGGTAAAAACTGTGGGAATTTCTCAAGAATGAGCAAAGAGAAAGCAGGGTGAACAGGTGACTCCTCTCTCTCTCCTCAAAAACTCTGGATCAAAATTTCTTACCTCCTAGCAGGGGTGTGCTGGCACTAGGGATGCTGGGGGTGTGGCAGCACCCCCTGGCTTGAAGTGGTTTCCATCATATACAGGGTTTACAGTTTTGCTCAATGGCTTTCAATGCCCCCACTATAAAAATTGTTCCAATGCCGCTCCCTCTTAGCTGGCTAATATGAGAGGAAACATCTAGTGCTAAGTGAATCAGGTGAATAAAATCCACCTGCTTTTCTAAAGTTACTTGAAGTTTTTCAGAAATTTCTAGCTGGAGAAAAATTTCCTCACTGGACAGTAAATCATGACCTTTCTCTCCCACTCTAGTGTTCTGCTCCTGCTGATGGGTGTCCTATAGTACCTCTTGTTTATGTTGCCTTCCCCCACCATGTTCTGATGTCCCTCTCATTGCAATGAACAATGCTGACAACACAGTCCCAAAACAAAGACTAGTTTAATGCTGCATCCCACTCTCTAGCTTTTAGTTTTCCGAGCAAGCAACCATTCTCACTGGCTCTAGAACACTATACTATAATTAACAAAGCAGTGACACACAACCACTGGTTCTGTCCTTGAACCTCCAGGAAAGTTTTAGTTAGGATGGCTTTTGAGCTTCTTTGGCGGTTGATATAACAGCAGCTCAAAACTAGCTAATCAGGTTCCTGAGAGCTTAGTTATATGAACCTCTTGCAACTAAAATGATGTTCAACTCTGCTAGCTATGGCAAAGTTTTGTGCAAAACCATTTTGATCCTGTGAAGCTTGTGGTGAAATGGAAAGAAAACTTTTTCCTGTCTTTGGACATGTACAGATTTTCTTTCTCTTGTGGATGAGTTTCATTGTACTGTTTTGTTTATTACAATAGTTGTGACTGGTGATCACATGGTATGTCGTCCAGGGTCAAAGTAACCATGGGAAAACCTTACAAATGCAGGTACAATAAGCAGATCTTAACTATATGCACTGTTTTTGTCTTGGATTTCCCCTTCACAATATTAAACTCAGCTGAACCTGAGACTCAGGGTTAAATGATGTGAACTACAATTGATTAAAAACCCATTGTGAACCAAACCTGGCAAGATTCACATAACCCAATTCAATGCTGCACTCCCATAGTTTCCCTAAAAGCTCATCCAAACTTGGAGGAAATATGTGGACACATGAAACTTTGCTACTTCTATAATTCAAAGCATGCTACTGCTTCCAGTGTGATAAATGCATAATTTATTCACTCAGTGTGTGAATAAGTTTAAGGCCAACTTTCTAAGTTTTAGAGGCAGAAGGGGCACTTTAGAAAAAAACCTTGGGTACAAGCTTCAAAAGGAGTCCAAGAATAGTTTAAATCTTTTGTGGGCAAAGTATTGTAGTTTTGCAGGACAAGAGAGAAGATCTTTTTGTAACTTAATAGCTGGGATTTCCAGCTGGATTTTAAAAATTGCTTCGGGCATATGGATGGCCAGTTCCGATTCATTTCTAATGGGAGATGGGTTTCAAACCCCATAGGCAACTTTGAGCCTCTTGGCCTCCTTACTCTACGTATAGTGCAGAAATCAGGATCTATTGTTAACCTCTTCTCATTGGTCCACAACTGAATTTTCTTTATTTGACAGTGAAACTATTTGCTTTCCTGGGGAAGGGAAGTGTGGCATCCCTAGAGTTTGGTTGCATGCAAAATAAAATACATTCACATTGAAACTTTGTCCTATTCTTTCAGGCTCAGGATGATTCAATATCGAAACAGCTAATTCTTAGGGGAAGTATTAACTGCTTTGAACTTTTATCAGTGATGTCTGAAATCCAACTGGAAAAAGTGATCTATAGATTCAACTGTCAATAGTCTGTTTTTAAAAAAAGTTTACCTTCAGAGGGGTAGCCATGTTAGTCTGAATCTGTGAAAGTGGCAAAGAGTCCTGTGGCACCTTATAGACTAGTCTAGCTGCCAGCTGGTGCTCTGAGGAGCAGAAAGCAGTCCCCAGCCATGCTGTCAGGGAAGTGCTCCGACCCACTCCGCAGCTGCTCCTCACCCCCCTGTGTGGGTGAGATCACAACTGCAACCGTGGCTCAGATGCTGGGTGGCTTGAGGCTGGTCCTGGTAGCAACACAAGGGCTGCCAGGACTTCGGCCACAAGTGCAGTGATCCACCAGGCTCCATGCCGGTGCCCAGCCCACACCTGCTGCTCCGTATCAGGCCCCCATAGACTCTGGTACCCAGGCATCCGCTGGCCCTGCTCCAGCTGTTAGAACACCACCATATCTGGGCTGTAGAGGTGTTGCCACTGTGTGGATGTGGAGCTCATCTGGAAAGGTGAGGGGGTTTCTGGAGGCCGGGGGGGGATGTAGGGTGCAGGGGGGCATGGCAAGGAGTGTGAGCTGGGCTGAGAGTCTGGAGGCAGGGGGTGGCCGTTGCGGGAGTCAGGTGTGATCAGTAAATTGAAAATTGTTATTGACATTGACATTTTCCCCACAGAAAACATGAATTTCAGTGAAAACTACATTTTCTAATGGGAAGATTTTTCAATAGAAAAATTTCAACCAGCTCTAATTAAAACATTTTAGGTTCAGTGTACATATGCAACTTCCTTTTTTGCTTTTATTTTGCATAAGAGGACTTGCTTATATTCAGTTTGAGACTATGATCATTTCTATTTAAAATACATAATAAAATCAGACTAAATATGAAATGTTTGCAGGCAAATTCAGTCAAGCTGCAATATGAGATCTAGGCAATGGAGATATGTATTGGTTGTCTGCTCTGCCATTTGCTATGGTCTTCTATTTTTCTGCTGTTCATAGAATCATAGAATATCAGGGTTGGAAGGGACCTCAGGAGGTCATCTAGTCCAACCCCCTGCTCAAAGCAGGACCAATCCCCAATTTTGGTCCTGCTTTGAGCAGGGGGTTGGACTAGATGACCTTCTGAGGTCCCTTCCAACCCTGATATTCTATGATTCAATCCCCAATTTTTGCTCCAGATCCCTAAATGGCCCCCTCAAGGATTGAACTCGCAACCCTAGGTGTAGCAGGCCAATGCTCAAACCACTGAACTATCTATCCCTTCCCCCACTGTGACTGCATGTTTCCCCTTTACTACTGATAGCACTAAGAAACTATTTGGGGGAGTGATTTTGAGGGGTGAGGAAAATGCACCCCAAATCAACAGTGAGAAATCTGGCTTCTGAGTGGGTGATGAAGAGTCTGATTATGGGCACAATCCTACAAGCCACTCAGTGGCTTCCATTCCCACTGAAATCAGTGGGAGTTGAGGGAACTCAGCACCAGTTATTTTTGTCCTTACAAGTGTATCCAATGTAAGTGCACAGGTCAGAACTTATTGGCCAGTCTCCCCTTCCCAGTTTGATCACTGACTCCCTTTTGATGTGAACTCACCACAAAGCTATGGACCGCTGAGCAATGGATAGCTTTGAACTGACCCAAATACCTCCGCATATCTTTTGATATAGAATCAAAATCCTCGGAGTAATCTTTGGAAACAAAGAAATAGAGCAGCTAGAATTATAGTGACTGCGTACCCTCAGGGAGAGATCCAAGGCAAAGAATTGTGGATAAAAGATGCGAGAGACTCTGCTGGACTGAACTAGCTGATATATACTTTTAACTCAATGAAAAGAGCACTTGCCTGAAGAGAGCATGGCCCTGGGAATAGCATCTCTGCTGACTTTTCTGTGGAAATTAATTAGCAGGCATGCCTGTTTTTGCGGGATGGATGAATGGATTGTGCTCTCTAACGATGCATATGTAAAGACAATGGGACAAATTCTGTTCTCATTTACACTAGTGTAACATCAGTGGAATTACTCTGAATTTACCCAAGTGTAACTGAAATCAGAATGGTTGTAGTGTGTCTCTTCAAGCTTTCAGGCTGTACCAACCCACAGCTAGCTTCCACTGATCTTACACTCATGTTACATAGTGCTTTGATCCAGGAGTGGTCCCATTGACTTCAATAGGGCTACTTATGGAATTAAGGTATAATCCAATATGGGCAAGAATATCAGAAGCTGGCTGCAAATAACTAAGGTGAAGGTCATTGTGGTTTTTTTTTTTAAAGTATGCATCATGTTTGAAAGGATAAAACCCAAGGCATTTATGTAACTCTGTGAGTAATCATAATGGGTAGAGCAAGGATATTAAAAATTGGCTTCGAAAAATATCGCATTCATTAACATACGACTTTCTTGTAATGCTGAAAAACAAATTTGAAGTGGCTGCCAATGACATTGTTATAGCTACATGTTAGTTTTACAGAATGTTCCCCATGTAACAGAAAGAAAGAAAAGTGGAGTAGAAAAACAAGGAGAAAAAGGTAGTATGACAAACAATTGTTCTCACTGAAGGTTCAACTGTGGGGCTGGATTCTTTATTCCATTTACTCTGATTTGGATCCGTACTAATTCCATTTACGTCTGTGGGGTCACAGCCCTGTAAAAGTGGGCTAAGAGAAAGGAGAATCAGGCCCACTGTGATACCAGAAAGGTTACTGAAGGGCTTTTATCCTTCCTTTCCAGTGGGTATAGGAAAAATGCCAGACGCTGATCTATAGAAAAAGAGTAAGGAGGGAAATAAAATGCACCTATTTTAGGGTACAGTTACAATAGTTAATAGTCCTTGCAATAAGTAGAGCCTTTTGAACGAAGGCCAAATGGAACGATTAATATACAAAAAGCAGACAATACTTAAAGCTTCCAAGTTTATTTGAAAATTGCACCCACATTTCTGAGAGTGTGTTTTGGAAGTGGGTGTTTGTTTCCTTTTCTGTTTGAACGCAAGCATTTTTACATGAGAGAATGGAGGCCAATGCCAAGCCATTTTGCAGCAACTAGATAGGAGCACTAGAGATGCTTAACTATAATGTACTCGTTCCCTCCTGTAGAGGAACTCGGCAAAATCCTGCTTCTACACTGAAGAGCTGTACAGGGGCAGGGGAGTTGAATGGCGGGCAGGAGGTTGAATGCTGGGTGGGGTGGGGGGTCAAATGGTTGGCAGAGGGCATGCACAAAGAAGGGACCAGAGTCATCTTGATGGTGCAGGACAGGATGGCTCAGAAAGGTTAAGGGAAAATGTGCTGCAGAGCATACCTTACTGCAATAGGCCCAAAATCTGGAGCATGTGCCTATGGTGGGGGGACCTAGATACATGTGCAACCTGACAGACCATGCACTTTTTGGCCAGGGGGAATCAGTGGGTGCATTAGCTGAACCCTTTTCCTTTTGCTCAAAGGAGCTGTATGGGTGTGTCTTGCTTTGCTGTTGTGGAGGTAAGTTGGGGAGGGGAGGCTCCCTGTTCCTGCTCATCCCTCAACACTCCTGTGCAACACAAAGGGGAAGAATGGTCCAGTATTCAGTGTGTGCAAACCTAGGAATTGGGAGACCTTGGGTCAGTTCCCTGCTCTGGAACTGGCTTCCCATGTGACCTTGGGCAAGTCACTTACACACTCTAATGCCTCAGTTCACCATCTGTAAAATAGTGATAATAGCACTGCCCTATCTCACAGGAGTGTTGTGAGAATAAATATATTAAAGATACCCAGATATTACGGTAAACAGAGGCCAGACAAGTATCATAAATCGATAGATGGAGCAGGATTTAGTCCATTGCATTAAGGCAGACACCATTGACGTGAATTATATTTCCTGCATACAGACTATAAGATATGATGTTAGCTAGACAGTATTTGCTTTGCATAATGTTCATGGACTGACAGCTGGACTCTTGAGGGAGGGTTATCAATTTTCAACCAGCTTGATTATCCAGTGAAACCTTTTTTGATTGAATGTAGCTTTTTAATTGAACAGAAATTTTCATTAAGAATTGTCCATTTTCATCCAAAAAATGGAAAAAAAAAATTCTTGGCCAACTCTTGTTACCAGCATCAGGCTCTGTAAGGGCAAGATGTATACAATGATTGTACTTTCAGTAGTAGTATACCAAATTGTTTAAATTGTCAGTGTTCTAATATCAAAGACTGTTTCTTGTGTGCTGAACGCTTCCCTGAAACCAGTGTTCTTTTGTAACTTTTTTCATGCTTTTTACTTTTTCTCTCATGGAAGTATTTGAATTAGCAGGCTCAGGCATGTGTCAACTATTTGGGATGAAATAACATCCAAACCTTTTCCCAGAACTCAAATTGAACTTTCTCTGAACTCAAAAATGTGAGTAAAAAATATATTTCCCCCCCCCACCACACACAATCTGTCCTCTCATTCTCACTCATTTTGGGGCATCTCTTCTTTTCTGTGTCCCATTCAGGACTGGGAGCTGGCAAACCAGAGTTCTGTGCATGGCACAGCCATTGCCTCATTGTACAACCTTGGGCAAGTCACTTCACTGTTCTGTGCCTCAGTTTTTCCTATCTGTGAAATTGAGATAATGATACTTATCCACTTTCATAAGATGATTTAATAGCTGTTTGTGAAAAACATTTCTTATAAGAGACAGGCCTGTGATGCAGGGTTTTGGGCTATTTAAATCTGTAGGGTTTTGCTCAGCCCTGTCTCTGTTTCTTACAGTACTGTGTCATCTAAACACTACATGTAAGGGGTTCTCTTTTAGTGATCTTCCTTTCACTCCCACTGCTTCAAACAAGATTCATGGGGGAATAGACACTGGAAATAAATGTTTTGCTAATCTTGGCTTGCATCACCAGACACTCTCATGCCGTTCTGTTGCAGTTCTATTATTTAGCTCCTTCACTGCTGGTGAGCTTTTGAGTCCCTTTTTAAAAATTTTAATTTATTCTACTGAATCAGGTTTTTTTTTCATTGCACAGAGCTTGCCAGTCAAAATACACCCACACAAGAAGCTTGTTGAGCTTTCTCCACATATACAGAATTTTTTTCCCTTTTGCAGTGCAAATCTTCATCATCTGACAAACTATCAAGCAGGGGCTGTTGTGCCAGAAAACAATGTTGATCGATTCCATAAGCTCTGGCAGCTAGTACAGTCTGTAAATGTAGAATATTTAATGCAAAACTGGATTTCCCTCTAAACTTTTCAACAGCATAATATTATAACTGTCTGATGAGTCCTGCTCTGGGCAGGGGGTTGGACTAGATGGCCTCCAGAGGTCCCTTCCAACTCTGTTTTTCTATGATTCTATGAGTCAAGACGCTGGTGGAATTGAGGTTATATTTCCGAAGAGGTTGTTGCTTAAGGGTAGGCCTACAAAACAAAGGGCTGCCTCCCACCCCACAGGGTTCTAGAGTCTGGGTTCCAGCCCAAGCCTGGAAGTCTACACAGCAATGAAACAGCCCCACAGCCTGAG